>NC_043706.1:141461822-141569881 GCF_006229205.1 Suricata suricatta
AACTTGAGAGACAATTGAATGCTGAAAATGAACTGAGGGTTGAAGGGGGAGGGGGAGGAGGGAAAAGAGGTGGTGGTGATGGAGGAGCGCACTTGTGGGGAAGAGCACTGGGTGTTGTATGGAAACCAATTTGACAATAAACTATTTTTAAAAATTAAAAAAAATAAACATTTTGCAAACAAAAATATTTTTTATGTTTTTAATTTATTTTTGAGAGACAGAAAGAGACAGTGGGAGCAGGGGAGGGCCAGAGAGAGAGGGAGACACAGAATCTGAAGGTAGGTTCTAGGCTCTGAGCTGTCAGCACAGAGACAGACGTGGGGCTCAAATCCACAAACTGTGAGATAATGACCTGAGCCAAAGTTGGACGCTTAACCGACTGAGCTACCCAGGTGCCCCACAAGATTGTCTTTTGGCTGTCCAAGGTCTTTTGTGGTTCCATACAAATTTTAGAATTCTTTTTTTTTTAATTTCTGTGAGAAATGCCATTGTATTTTGATAGGGATCACATTGAATGGATAGATTGCTTTGAGTAATATTGGCATTTTAATAATAATAATTCTTCTAATACATGATCATGGGATATCTTTCATTTATTTGTGTCTTCTTCAATTTCTTTCACTAATTTTCTATAGTATTTACTGGACAGGTCTTTTACCTCCTTGCTTAAATTTATTCTTTGGCGTTTTGTTTTCTCTGATGCAATTGCAAATGGGATTGCTTTCTTAATTTCTCTTTCTTATACCTTATACTAGTGTATAGTAATGCTATAGATTTCTGTATATTGATTTTGTATCCTGCAAGTTTAGTGAATTCAGTTATTCTACCAGTTTTCTAGTGGAGTCTTTAGGGCTTTCTATATGTAATATTATGTTACCTATAAATAGTGACAGTTTTGCTCCTTCCTTTCCAATTTGAATTCCTTTTTATTTCTTTATTTTTTTTTTTTTGTCAAATTCCCCTGGCTATAGCTTCCAACATTTTTCTGCATAAAAGTGGTGAGAGCAGGTGTCCTCGTCTTGTTCCTGACCTTAGAGGAAAGCTTTCAGATTTTCAACGTTGAGTAAGATGTTAGCTACTACGGCTTGTCATATACGGTCTTTATTAGGTTGAAGTATGATCCACATTATTGAGAGTGTTTGTTGTAAATGGAAGTTGGCTTTGGACAAATGCTTTTTCTGAATATGATCCCTTTTGAGTTAATTATTATATGTGGTACGAGGGGGAGTAGAGGACATTTTTGCATCTGGATGTCAAATTGTCACCACACCAACTGTTCAAAGACTATAATTCCTCCCCAGAGTTGCTTTTGTACTTTTGCTACAATCTATTAATCATATATTTAAGTTCATCTGGATTCTTTAATATTGTTTATTGATATATATATGTCTATGCTTTCTCCAGTATCACATTGTCTTTAAGATTCACCCTTTATAATTCATCTTGAAATCAAGAACTGTGAGTCATACAAATTTGTTCTTATTTAAAATTACTTTGTTATTTTGGTTTTCTTCTATTTTTATATATATTTACAAATACTTTGTAGATTAATTCAAAACTGTTCATTATTTTAATTTGAATTCTATTGGTCAACCTGGGATGGATCTTATCTTTACAGTATTGTCTTTTTTTTATTAATAGTTTATTACCAAGTTCGTTTCCATATAACACCCAGTGCTCTTCCCCACAAGTGTCCACCTCCATGCCCATCACCCCCCTCCCCTTTCCCCTACCCTCTTAGGCCCTCAGTTTGTTCTCAGCATTCAAAAGTCTCTCATGATTTGCCTCCCTCCCTCTCCCCAACTCTTCCCCGCCCCCTTCCCTTTCCCATGGTCTCCTATTAGGTTTCTCCTTAAATCCATAAATACTGCATATCTTATTTATTTAAGTCTCCTTTGAATTTTCTCACTAAATTTTGTAATTGTTTTTAGAATACAGATCTTGTAAATATTTTATTAGACTTTCACCTAAGTACTTCATAATTTTGGGTGCTATTATAAATGCTGCCTTAGACATTAGTTTTCAATTGTTCTTTGCTAGTATATAGCAAGATGGTTGATTTTGTATATTGGTCTTATATTCCATGACCTTGCTAAACTAAATTGTATATTCTAGTAGCTTTTCTCAGTGAATCTTTGTGATTTTTATACATAAACTCTGAAAATAAGGACAATTTTATTTCTTGCTACATATCTGTATTCTATTCTCGCTCTATTGCTCTTGATAGGACCTCCATAACAATTTTAATAGGAAGGGTGAGAAGAGAAATCTTGTCTTATTCTTAATCAAAAGGGGAAAAATTCAATCTTTTGCCATTAAAAGTATGATGTAAACTGTACTTTTTTATTACTGCATTCTTTTTATCATATTGAAGTGCTTTAATTTCCAGTTTGCTTAGAGTTTTTGCTTTCAGTGCCCATGGATGTTAAACTTAATCAAGTGCTTTTTATGCAACTACTGAGATAAGATTATATATTTTTTTGCTTTTTTTTTTGGCTGTTTATATGACAATACATTGAATATTTGGCAAACATGAAACAAAACTTGCATTTCCAGGACAAAACCCACTTAATCACGGTAAACAATATCTTCAATATATTTCTAGACGTTAGCTGCTACCATTTTGTAGAAAACTCCTGTGTCTATATTTATGAAGAATATTAGTGTGACTTTTTTTGTGATCTCTTTGTTTGCATTTGGTATCAAGAGAATACTGGGGAATGCTTGTTCCTCTCTGTTCTGGAAGAGATTTTAGTAGCATTGATTTTGTTTTTTCATTAAATATTGGGCAGAATTAAGTAGTGAAGTCATCTGGTTAATAAATTCATGTTCCTATTGTTCCTTCTGTTTTTGTTTGTCATGATGACGTTACGCTACATGGAGAGATTGTTCTACTCCTGCTTGTCCCCCAGCATAACCGCTTGTCACTTAGTGCTCCTAGGGGTGACAGCAGTGGGCGGGGTCTCTGCGGTCCGCGTCCCAACTCAGCCCTAGGCAGGTTCACCATGCCGGGTCCTGGGGTGGAGGAAGGCCACCCCAGGGACTTACATCTCCTTCTCTTCTCAAGGCAGCCGAAATTTGTGCTGGGTTGGGGTGCGCGGTGGAGACTGGATTTGCTGACCTCCTCCAACAGTTTAAAATCTTATTCCTAAGGACAGAGGACCCAGGCATTGGGCTTTTCCTGCAGCATGGCCGCTCACGACTTCCAGACCTGCACTCGCTGTCCAGTCTCACACCAAGCCCAAAGGCTTTCTAATGAGTCTCTGGGGTAGATCCCGGAAGAGGATCCTGACGGTGGATCCCCTATGTCTGAAGATCTCAGGGTCTCTACGTGGTCACAGTACCTCGCCCCAACAAACTGGACATTTGTGGCCAACCCAAGTGTTTGTGTGGAATTCCTAATCCCCAACGTGAGGGATTAGGAGGTCTAGCCTTTGAAGGTAATTAGGTCATGAGGGTGAAGCCGCAATGAATGAAATTAGTGCCTTTTATAAACCCTTTTATAAAAAGAGCCTCAGAGAGCCCCCACACCCTTCCACCACAGGAGGATACAATGAGAAGACAGCAATTTGCAACCTGGAAGCCAGGGTCCACCAGACCCTGACTGGGCTGGCACCCCAATGTCAGACTTCCAGCTTCCAGGACTGGGAGAAATTAATTTACAAGTCACTCCGTCTATGGTATTTGTTATGAAACCCAAACTGACTGAGACACCCACTCCTGGCATTTAGCAACTCTTCAAAGATTTCAGCCGAATCCTCCGTACCCACCTGTGTGACACCTGGTGTCGCTTCCTCTGCAGCTCATGACTAAACGTCGCCGTCCTGTCTCCTTGGAGGGACCTGGCTTTCCTTGGCAACTCTGCTACCGCAGCTCTCTTTTGGGTTCAAGGAACGTTATGATTTTGTAGTTTTTCTGACCTGTTTTCAGGTTGGGTGAAGACTCTTTCCAGGTTTATTAATCCTATCCAGAACCAGGATCCAGATTTTTGAGAATCCTCAGGTCAAAAACTAGAAAGCAAACAAGAAAGACATATTAATTATATCTAATCTTTATTCATTATATATATTATATCTAATATGAGATAAACAAGAGATAAATATTAATTATAGTTAATATATAGTAATGAATATACCTAACATATTAATTATTTATATCTAATGTGTATTAATATCTAATTATTAATTATATCTCCGTTAATAGGTGGAGAGTCGGATAAACCTCCCACCTTATATTTTTCCCACCTTAAATACTACATCAACATCTGGTTCTATTTCTTTACCGCCTAACCAAGCAACATGCATATAGGAGGCTAATAGGGGATGAATTAAAACTGCTAGGAAATAAATAATGATAGTAGCAAGACTCAGATTTTTCAAGCTCTGGGTGTATTATAATTTCAATAATACAACATTAATGTCAGTGCTTTCTTTTCACACTGCAGTGTTATGAAAACAAAGCCATCAGTGTGCTGCAAGTCTGCACTAACAGCTCAGAACTGGCCTGTCAGAAGGCGGTTTTATGATGCCCCACATTTCTTGATTTTTTAACCCCTCCCTTCACGGAGATGCACCTCTAATCTCAGTAAGCTCTTTCCCTTGGATGACTCCGTTTTGGAAATGCGTGTTTCTCTTTAATAGTGATCTCTTTGTTATTTAAATTAGCAGGACGGACGCAGAAATTCTCCCTGGGTCAGCATTTTCCCGGCCATGATTGAGAGGTGGTGGAAGGAAAGGAGGATCAGGGCGGTGATAAAAGGGTATTCAACCACCTATTGTTGGAGTCTAAAATTTCCTTGCACTTGAAACACCCCATTGATACTCACACTCTGGAAATAGAGACAGGCAGTGCCCAGGCCACAGAAGGATTAATTGTAATTGCTAACTTCTTTTGAGTACATTTAACCAACTAGCAGAAGCACATTGCATTGCTGCATGAACCCCGGAGCCTGCTAGCAGGCAGTGTTATATTACTCCTGGGTGGGAAGGAGACCATGTGGGGGCAGCAAGAACAGCTCATGGAGAAAAATTACCATTTTATATTTATTACTTTGGCTAGTTTAAGTGCCATAGGAATAGACTCTCTAATGCATTAAAGAACAATTCCCCAACATTTGACTCCGTTGCTTGGTAAACTATTTTAGGGACTGTCTCAGTCGGCTTTTAAAGGCACATGCCATCCCATTTTCAAAGGTTATTTTAGTGGTTTGTCAAAATGATATAAATAACGCAATCTCTCCAGATTAGAGAAATATGGGGCATTCTGTGATGAAATTTGTATTCTTGAAAAAAAAAATAATACACGGCTGGGCTTTTCTTGCTTGTATATTTCATCGCTAAGCTCGGGCGCAATTTCCTTTCATCTTTGATACGATGCTTATCTTGTAGGTTAGCTTTGCTTAGTTGCATAATCAGAGAATAGGATTTTCCTGAAGCCACAACTCGGAAGATAGCACAGACTTGTCTCTAGCAGAGTTCTAGATATCAGGTAAATTTTGTTCGGTAGATGCACCACCGGGTCAGCTTGCTGGAGAGCAGCCCAGCTACCGTTAAATATGAAATGCACTCAGTACTTGCATCCTGGATGTATTCTGGGATTTACTTAATGGGAAATGGAATTCAGGATCTACATTTTGTTCTGTCCTTTGTTCCACTGAACCAAGTGGTACCGCAGAGCCATTTGGGGATGTATTTACTTGAAGGACACATTCCTAAAAAAAATAAATAAAGGACTAATATCCCAAGGCAATTTAAATCCTGTATCAATTGAAGGAGCTAGAGTGTTCAGGATCTTTTGTTTACATATCAGCCAATGGCCGATGGCCCCTAAAAACACAGCCTTGCGGTGACTCTATCAATTGATTCCCTTTTCGAACTAACTATGCTAAGTCCATCATAATAAGAGAAATCAAGCAAACCAGTAAGCTTTCTTACAATGTTCATTTAACCTTTGGAATATAAGTGTGGCCTTTTAAAAAGTACATTCAAGTAAACATATTCACTAAGGAACAGAATCAATGCGATTTTGGAGAACTGTGTTAGAGATGAATTCTAAGTTCTTTCTTAGAATAGATGTGGTTCATTAAGCTAGAACTACTAGAGAATGCCACCAGGCTATTGTTTATTATCATCTCTGCACGGTTGGGCCTGAGATATGCTAAAGAAAACAACTACAAATTCAAGGAATAGACAAGTAATAGTTGACATATTGGATTTGTTGGCATGTGGCTCATTATGTGACTATTCTTATAGTGAACAGAGTTCCTTCTGCCGATCAGGAAATTAAACATATTTTAATTATTCTACTATAAACCTGTTAAAAGCTGGGGACTTATTTACTTGTGTATTTTAAGTGCTTAACATTATAAACAGCATGTATTAGTGTTTAAGAAATGTTTACTAAGTAAATGAACAGACAAGTGAGTGGGGGCTGACTGAGGCAAAGATCTTTGAGTGCACAGAGGCCCTATGAGATCTGAATGCGAAGAAGTTTTCTTTACTGACCAGTGTTAATGGGACCATGAATCGGGAAGGGACACATACTTGCGAAAGACACCTTTTATTATCCTCTTCTCGTGAATGGGCTTGAAAATATACCTTAAGGATTTGTATTGACTGGATAAATAGTACTTTACTTGATGAAAAAAGTACATATTAAAATATATGTAATATTAGATAATATTCTTTTCAGAAAACTGCCCTTCTTAAATTTAAAACCAAAGATAGCTACATTATTACCAAGTTCAAAGTCTCAAGTGGGTCGTGTGCCCCTCTCCATCCTCCAAAGCACAGGGAAAGGCAAAGACACACGTGTCTCTTCTTGCGTTATCTATTTTACTCCAAAATTTGTAAAATCCTCATTATGTTTGTATATGAAAAATTAAAACAGCTGAGGGCCTGGGTGGCTCAGTCAGTTAAGTGTCTGTCTTCAGCACGGGTCATGATGTCACAGTTGGAGAGTTCAAGCCCCATGTCCTGCTCTCTGCTATCAGCACAGAGCCCACTTCAGATTCTCTGAATCTCTCTGTCTGCCCCTCCCTCACTTGTGTGTGTGGTTTCTCTCTCTCTAAAAAATAAATAAGCATTAAAAAAAAGACATTCACAAAAATAAGAACAGCTGTATAGGGGCGCCTGGGTGGCTCAGGCGGTTAAGCGTACGACTGATGATTTCGGTTCAGGTCATGATCTCACAGTTGTTAGATCAAGTCCTACATCAGTCTCCATGCCCACCAAAGATTCTCTCTCCCTCCCCCATTCATGTGCTCTAAATAAATAAATAAAACAGCTGTATAATAAAATGCACAGTCTAAAAGTTGTTTGGTTGAGAGACAAGACTTGAAATAACTACTAAAATCAAAGTATGCCAATTGTGGCCATGAGGTTAAAGACATCTAGGAAATAATTGTTTTTCTTCTGCACTGAGTTACTTTACAGGAATTATGAGAAGACAGTTGTGTGACCCAAAAACTGACATTTAAATACCAGGGTTTAAATTTTACTTTTCTCTCTGGCAGGGGGAGCACAGGTGGGCCCTTGAGCATGCATGATGCCCAGCTGGCCCGTGTGTGACAGTGGACAGGAGTGCCTGACCCTCAGGTGTCTTGTCAATATTAAAATAAATGCCTGTGAAATCTTGGCCCAGTGGATGTCACATATTAGGAAGTCAGAAGAGTCAAATGTCCAATTGAATGTCAAGTCAACTTTCAGATTACTTAATTCTTAGAATCTTGTCACTTGAATTAGAAAGTGACACTAATCTGGCACTCTTGTTGACAAGAACATGCTGATCAAATGTTCCCGCACTGGTTTTTGTCCATGGCAAACAAATCCGATGTCCTGATGTTTTCTCAATGAGCATAGGTTCAACAAATATATTAATAAATTGCTACCTCTATGTTCTAGCTACTTCACATTATTGTGGGGTATCTGAACTGTTGATGAACTGATGAAGTCTTGGCTAAGTAAGGATAATATTTGATGGATTCTGACCTTGCTTTATTATTCTGGAATGTTCAAAACCTTGTAACAAGTACATGGCAATTTGGCCATGTCCAATGTATCTGTTGATTGTTGCTTTGGTTTTTTTTTTTTAATTTTAGTGGGAGAGCAATAAGTGACATTAAATCAATGCTGATTTGACATTCTGTTGGAAGTCGAATCAGCCATCCGCATGCTCTCAAACAATGTCACTTGTCTCTTTGGGCAACTTTGGTATTCTTCTTGGCCACTTTTAATCTCTAAATACTAAACATGTAAATGTCCCTTTGCTAACTCACTTATCACATTCCTCAGCCTAACTGCCACTATTCACATCTGTTTTCTTCATTATACCCACTTTCCTTACTTCATGTCCTGGTTTTACTTTTCTACCCTCTTCAGTGTTTGTGAGGTAGCTTAATGCCTTAACACACATGAATGGGCAGTGATGTGTGCAGGTGCCTGGAGGACAGGAGATCATACCCTGCTGTTGTGAGGCACGGCCCCATGAATATTATAAAGGATTATTAGGGCCAGTGCAGAGCAATGCAGGACCATCCCATTTTCCTTCCTATATCTTTACAACTTTCCCCTAATTCTTCCTAATCCCCCCTCCATCTCTCTCTCTCTCCATTTCAACTTTCTGCTTACTTGCACAACATTTTTTATCTCCTCCTTTAACTTTCTTTTATTTTTCTCTTTATGATATGCTTTAAGTTCATTAACTGTTACCTAATCTTTGTACCCATTTTAAGTCATAAAAAAAAGTACTCACAAATACAGAGAGTTATGTGTGAAAAGTCCACAGAAAGATTTAAATTCATGAGGAGATCTTTCTGAAATTTGGCTTCAAATCCTAAATTAAAGCTTTGCTGCAGCGATCCACATGAGGAGTGGGCAAACAAAAAAGACTGTTTTTTGAGGACCAATTAACTTGACTTGTCAAGTTGTTGTTACTTTGACTTTGCCTGACCCAATCTTCCCAATAGATTTGAATATACCTTTTGAATAAAACTGTTAAGTGAATATGGCTGAAAATAATGCTAAGTTAGTATTGCTTGGGCTAGGTGCTTAAAGAAAAGAAATGGACAGGAGATTGAAGTATCATTTTGTTTCAATTTTGGTCTCAGATATATGTGTGTGTAAATATGTATATGTATGTTATATCTTTTTAGAAAAATATTTATTTATTTTAGAGAGAGAGAGTGGGGGGAAGGGAAGAGAGAGAGGGAGGCAGAGGATCCAAAGTGGGCTTTGTGCTGACAGCAGAGACCCAGACGCGGGGCTCAAACTCATGAACTGTGAGATCATGACCTGAGCCAAAGTCGGACGCTTAGCCTACTGAGCCACCCGGGCGCCCCTGTGTGTGATATCTTTTAAATGGTAGCTGCTGTTCAGAAAATAAGAATGAAATGGCATTTTCAGGCAAGCCTTTCAAACACTTCATTTATTGGTCCCTCACTCACACTGTTCAAAAGACAGAGGAAACAGTCCGTGGATGCCCCTGCCCCCTTACCTCCTATCCACCCAACCTCATTTTCAACAGCATCCCTCTGGGCTACAGAAGTCGTCTCCCTGTCCCGGGCCCTGGTGGAGCAGCACTCTCGGAGTCCTCACCGATGGAGGCTTCCCGTAAGGCTGTGTCATCACGCGGAGTTCAGAGGGGTTTGCATGACCAGCCGCCAGTCTCTCTTTTTCTCAGCTCCTTTTCTTCTGTTCCTGCTGTCAGATACCTCCTTTCCCCTCTGCTCGACCACAGTCTGGGCAGACCCACCATTTACATGGAGATGGCAGTCACCAACACCATGAGGTAGACTGTGCAGAGAGAGAACACGGAGACGCGTCATTTTCACCAGGCCACCGGCTTCCACGGTCCTTCATACATCAGTGCTTCCGCGGCCACAGCAAACCCTTTTCCTCCTGCTCTTAAGAAACTGCTCATTACAACTTCAGTTAGAAGGCACCGGTGGAACAGAGGTAAGCCATGGCAGACAGAGAGATCATTATCTGGATCTTTCTCTAGAGAGCTGATTTCCACCTGAGTCATGAACTAGTTCCTTGCCTTTTTTCATGGCCAGGATACCTAAATGCTCCTCTAAGCTTGACTAAGCTTTAGATAGTTTCTTCCTGATTATAGGCCCCTAGCCTCCTTGTCCTTTAAGTATTTATTTTAGAAAACCTGCAGTCGTAAATCCTTTCTCTGCCCCTTTGTGATCTAAAACTTCTCCCCACTGCTCACCAGTTTTACAGCCCAGCCTTGTCTTTTTCAAAGACCTGGGAATTACCCCTTTCTATGTAACCATAGAAAGAGTCCTGATCTCCCAGAGCCTTTTCCATAAGAGCCAGTCCTTGAACACAGAGGTCTCCAGTCTCCTTGACTAGCCTCCCCATCATGTCCTCCGGTACTTTTCCACTGGCCCGACCCAGCTGCAAAATATCCCTGCTTTCCGTTTCAGCAGAGCTGAGTTTAACTCTGTCCTTACGGCAAATGATTGTCTTCCTGGTGTGTTTACCTCTAACCAGTGTAATTTTTGTAGGGCAGCCTTAGTGATGAAGGTAATTACTGGCCTGTTCGTCTATCTGCCAAAGTACAACCTGAGTCCTGAGGTCTGAGTATATGACCCGATTCATCTTCGCACCCCCAGCCATGGTCATGCATTCAGTGTCCTTTGGGCGGTTCTTTGAACAGTCAGTAAAAAGACCAAAATGCAGGTTGCATCTGAGGGAGATCAAAACAAATACAGACATTTATGTCCTGCGTCCAGGCCTGGGACTGCTCCCTTCTTCCCAGGGTCCATAAGTGCAAGACTTTCTAGAAGCATCTGTGGAACATAAACTGACAGAACCCAAGCCCTTCCATGGACTAAGTCTCAGAAATGAAATACTGAGAAGAGCCCAAAAAGTCACAAATGGACTTTGGATAAATGGTATCTTGTGTGGTAAATATGAATAAATCTTCATTATTTCCCAGAGGAAAGAAAGTGACTTGTCCCCTGTGACCAGTTTTATTATACTCATCTGGAATCAGAGGCATCTGAAGAACTAAATGCAGCTGGAAAAATACTGAGTCCAAAGCCCTAATTTTACGAAGGAGAAGCTCGGGTCCAAAGGGGTCTGTCCTTTCTTGGGGCCACGGCAGCCGACCTCCTGTATCTATTTAGAATCCTTGCACCAAACTGCACCAAACCCACATGCAGCCCAGGGACGAATGTCATGGACCGAATTTTAAGCCTTAGTCCTGGTTCTGGGGTAGTTTCTGTGAGTGATCGCCGGCCGGTTCACACTGCAGTAAACTCTCCAGGTTTCTCTGAGTTCAAGATGGCTTCACGAAATTCATTTCCATGTATTCACACCCTACAAAAGTTTCTCTCCACAATGTCCTTGGCAATTCTATTTTTAACTTTATATTCTTTGACAGAGCCTTAAGTATCAAAAAAAAGAGGATAACAAATGGGGGCAGAAACACCATTGCAATTGATCAAAACCTCTTAAGGTACAATGCTGACCACATGCAACTTAGGGGTTTTCTTCTGTATATTTTTTCCTTTTCTGTTTTCTTTTTTTACAGGAAGGTTACCACCCACCCAGCAATCATCTCCTGCTGCCTGAGCCCTTTTGGAGATGCAGTCATCAGCACTGAACCACAGGAGCATCAGCAGCATAAAGGCATTTCCACAGCTTTTAATTAACTCCTGGGATTTTTCTTTGAGAGACTGCATTGTTTTAGGAACAGCAATTACAAGCTATTTTGGCTCCCTCATTTGCTTCTGTGTTTCTGACTGTCTCTCTTGGATTTAAAGAGGGAACAATTAGGTTTGGAAAAGGGCAATGATAGGGTTCTGGCCTGACAGTTCTAACCCCTCCCCAACTGAGTCACCCGGGTCCTAGCAACCAAGAGCGTGATTTCCGCTGTGCTCTTTTGCATAGTAATTTCACGACATTTATCTTTGACCCACGTCTGCCTCTTTCTTAAGTTCAGAATACAGTCTTAAAGGCATAGCTACAAAAGGTTTCTGGGCTATAGCTGAAGATTTTTGAAGAAAATGAACACAAAAACTCTTCAGAAACAGGCGACGGGACAGTTGGGTGGCTCAGTCGGTTGAGTGTCAGACTGGCTCAGGTCATGCTCTCATGTCTGGCCAGTTTGAGCCCCAGGTTGGGCTCTGAGCTCATGGCATGGAGCCCTCGTGGATTCTCTCTCTCTGTCTCTCTCTGCCCCTCCCCCACTTGCACTCTTTCTCAAAAATCAAAAATAAATAAATATTTTTTAAAAAAGAAGAAAAAGTTGACAACTTGGTGGCCCTTTTCTGTTGAACATTGAGATAAAATACTGTATGAGACTTTCTGTCAGGCTTTTTTGATGTTCTGCCTTGTTTCTACTAGAATTTCCCTTCCCTCCCCTCCCCCCCTCCCCTTTTCTTTTCTTTCTTTTCTTGTTTTCCCCTGATGCCCTGTATCCAATAGTCTTATACACAGCTTTTTTTCTTTGGTTACATGTATATCTCCACCTATTTATAATGTCATCATGACATTTCTAAATCATCACTTCTTTCAAAAGCTAATATTCAGCATCGTCAATCACTTTTTTCTGATCCATCGTGTTTGTTAGTGCTGTTCATTCTCTCTGGTTACTACACCTGGTATTTCAGATCATCACTCCGGGCTTCATTTAAAGAATACTTGAAAAGTTGGTATCTCTCTATCCACTGATTATTAAATTAAATCATCAGGGTGGCTGCAGTTCAAAGAAAAATCTAACTTAATGGACATAAGAAAGTACATTTTCTCTAAAACTTTCTGGGTTTTCAAGCATATATTAAGTAAAGGTTTAGTAAGATTTAGCATTTTTAGTTTCCGTCTTTCATTCATTTTTTAATTATGTACATACCTGTGTGATTTTTCTTGATCATATACATCAGTTTATGATTGGGAGATAATTTTAATCTCCCAATTTAGAGTCACCTCAAGTTCTTTCAGAAAACAGTGGTAAATGGGAGTAAAATTTGAACAACCTTAAAAACTTTCTTAGGCCTTTAATCTTGAAATATATATTGTTGATATTAGTCATAAAATAAGGATTATTATCTATCAGCCATTTTTAAAAATTCAGGTAATTTTATTTGTGCTTAGGCATCTTTTGAGATTATTTCTAAAAAAATTTTCACAACACCATCAAACACTCTGTTAAGATCTAAATTTTTAACACCTGTGGCATCCTTTTTACTCACAGTTTTATTACAGAATAATTCACATACCATATGATGCAATTTAATGTTCTCTTTAGTATATTCACAGATTTGTGCAACCATGATCTCTACAAATTTTAGAATAAGTTTATTGGACACTCCCAATAAAATTCATGCCTATTAACAATTATTTTCCACTTCCCTCCTCCCCACATGGCTCTGGGCAAACACTAATATACACTCTATATAGATGTGCTTCTTCTGAAAATTTCACATAAATGGAAACACATTATAGGTAGTATTTTATGACTGGTTTGTTTCACCTTGTTTTCAAAGTTCGTCATGTTGTAGCATGTGCCAGTCGTTCATTCCTTCTTGGAGCCCAGTAACCCTCCATTTTACAGATAAACATCTCATTTATCCATTTATCACTTGATGGACATTGACTTGGACCAACAACTGGTTGGGTGGCTTCTACTTTCTGGTTTTATGTACAGGTTTTTGTATGGTCGTATGTTTTCTCTCCTTGGTTATGCACCTAGAGGTCCATAGCCAGGTCATATGGTAACTCTATGTTTTACTTCTTACAGGACTGCCAAGATTGGTTTCCAGAGAAGCTGCACCATTTTCCATCCTGCCCTAAATGTATAACTGTTCCAATTTTCCCACATTTTTGCTAATGTTTCTTATTAAATGTCTTTTTGAGTTATGGTTATCCACATGGGTATAGAGTGACATCTCATTAGGATTCAGATTTACATTTTCCCCAAGAACCAATTATGTTGAGCATCTTTTCATGTGTTTATTGTCCATTAGTGTATTTTTTGTGATGTCCTTTTAATCAACTGATTCTGTAATTTAACTCTTTAAAAATTTTCTTTAATAAATCTGTCATTCCAGTTAGCACACAATGTCATTAACTGGTGACTATAAATCCATCACACTCCGTATTTCTGAGAGGAAGATGTTTTCTTTATTAATATGTATGATCTCATCACCAAGTCTATTTTATATTGAGCTGGCTACAATTTTTACTGGTTCTATTTTTTTGATCCCATTTACTTTAAGATTTTTTGTTTCAGTTTATTAATTATTATCCTTAATAAATAAATAAATGGGTCCATCCAGCCTCTGCACACCCCAGTCATTTGTATGAATCATAAAACTGTGTGGCGCTGAGTCATTGGGTTTATAATCACAACTGTGTCCTCAAATCGTCACCTGATCAAATTTGCTGAAAGAAGGTAAACTCATGTAACAGTTTATTCCATGATTATTTATGATTGCGTCAAAAGTTACAACTCAATTTTTAAATCAATTGAGCATAATTTCTTTTAATTTTTTAATTTTTAATTTTTAATTTTTTTGACAGAGAGAGACAGAATGCAAGCAGGGCAGGGACACACAGAGAGAGAGAGAGAGAGAGACCTAGAATTGGAAGCAGGCTCTGAGCTGAAAGCAGAGAGCCCAAAGCTGGGCTCAAACTCTCGAACTGTGAGATCATGACCTGAGCTGAAGTCAGACGCTCAGTCAACTGAGCAACCCAGGCGCCCCTGAACATAATTTCTATTTTTCGATCAAGAACTCAATGGCCAGTCTAACCTAGCCTGCACAAAGGCTGTTCTACAAATCACACGAGCGGCGAGCACTTACGGAACCTTACATAGTACTCCAGCAGGAGACTGGGTTATTACTCCCCTTTTGCCGATCAGATAAACAAGTGCAGAAAGGTTATAGACCTGGTCAAACTCCACACAATTGGTAAAAAGTCGGGTAGGATGTGGATCCAGGTAACCACTAAAATATGTTGTTTTTCCTGTCTATTATGGTCTCTTCAGGCTTGAAAAGATCACCCTGAAAATTAATCAAAACATCAAATTAACCAAGATAAAAGATCTTTGAATATAACCTTCAAAGCTCAGCTCAAATGTTACCCCATTTATGAAACTTCCCTTCTCTTTAGTCAAAACATAGCACTTCTTTTGGCTCACAAAGTGTTTTATTTGTGTCTCTTTCAAACCGCTCTGACTATCAGATTATATGGTGAACAGAACCGTATTTTCTCGAGGGTGGTAACTGTCTTATTGACTTTTTTTTTAATCTCTAGCTGCCTGCCTTGAACACAGCAGGAGTCCAAGACAGGTTTGCTTAACTAAATTAAACTGCGGGCACGCAAATATTTGATCTTTAAGTGAAGACCCATTTTCAAGAACTACAAGTTCTGATTGATTGCAGTTGGAGAAATATCGCAATGCATCTCTGTTGAGAATCGTTACTGAATTCAAACAGTCTTTGTATGTTCTTATTCACTCCGGGTCCCTTTGTCCTGATGTGAAAAGTTTACAAGTGCTTCAGAACAGATACTTCCGTGTCATTCAACCTGGATTCAAATCCTAACCTTGACACTGAGTAACTATGAGACATTTAGAAAATGCGAACATAACGACTAATCTCATAGAGTTGAAGAATCAGAATGGGTGAAGATCAAATAAAAAGACTCACAACTCTGTTAGCACAGTCTCTGTTGCTGAGCAGGTGCTGTTAGTAGGGATCACCATCATCATTTCTCTGTGGGCTCCCTAAGAGCAAAAGCTTTTAACTATTCTTATATTAGTCAAATATAAGATAAATATAAGACTTTCTGGGCTCCCTAGCTCTCAATTCTCAATTGCCGTGCCCTACAAAGGAAGATAAGTACTTAGAAGCATCACCCACTGCCTTTTCTCACAGAAAGAAGCAGCTTTTTATTTTAGACGTAATAACCGTTCTTTGGAATTCTCAGGATCCAGGGCTATGGAGAAGGACTCTCTCTCTCTCTCCAGGGAAGTAAATCTCAGCTGTAATTTAACATTACAACCAGGAGAAAATGGGCATATAGATGGCGAGAATAGATCACACTGGGAAGATGCAGTAAGATTACAGAACTCGGCCACATGCCAGGGATACGTGGGCTACATGATAGGGATTAATAACGCTTTCACTCAGATGGACTTTGTAAAATCCCATGCTGACGATATTTCAGGTTTTGTGGCATGCTCTGATACAATTTTTTGCATCAAATGGAGCATAACTTTTGTCTTTTCTATTTTCTTTGCATTTGTGCCCTAACCTGAAAGCCCTGGGACATGAGAGCTGTGCTAAGACCCTGGGGAAATGTCTGTGTCTGCAGGCTCGTGCGGGGAGGAGTGTGGGAATCCACGAGGAGAGCTCAGGCTGAAACCTGCCCCACACTCGCCCAGCTCCCATCGCCGGAGCACTTTAGCAGCACTTTAAACAATTTGCAACTATTCCAAATATATCTTCTGGCTTTTTCTCTCAAGGAAGAGGAAAGCATAACAATTAGGGACAATTTGGGGGGGTCACAAGATAAGCACAGCTTTGCTTTTTTTGTCTTTCTTGTCCTAAAGCAATTTACAGTCTCTGCTGAAAAGGACCATCACCTGACGAATGGATCAAGAAGATGTGGTTTATCTCTACAATGGAGTACTACATGGCAATGAGAAAGAATGACATCTGGCCATTCGTAGCAACATGGACAGACCTGGAGGGTGTCATGCTAAGTGAAATAAGTCAGGCAGAGAAGGACAGATACCAGATGTTTTCACTCATAAGTGTAACAGGAGAAACTTAACAGAGGACCATGGGGGAGGGGAAGGGGAAAAATAGTTGGGGAAAGGGAGGGAGACAAACCATGAGAGACGAACACTGAGAACAAACTGAGGGCTGATGGGGGAGGGGGAAAGAAGGGGGTTCATGGGCACGAAGGAGGGCACTGTTGGGATAAGCACTGGGTGTTACATGGAAACCAACTTAAAAATAAACTATAAAAGAAAGAAAAAAAGGACGGGGATTATCCCAGGGAGCACTTTATATTTTTAGATGACTGAATATTAGTCCAGAGAAGCAATGTGATGGGACAGGTTACCATAAGGTTCTAGAATAACTAGAGCTGCCTCTCCCGATCCAGGCTTTTCCAGCATGTATGCTGACATTGTGCTGCTTTTGGAGAGAACGGGACGGTGGGGTGGTCCTCACAGCGCGGCCACGGCATGCCTGGGCGCTCTTGTGAAACACCCGTTGGAACAAGCTGGGCTTAAATGTGAAGAGTGAGTGCTCCTTTGGGGGCATGCTCCAAAATGTGCATCAACAGTTTCTTCAATTTCATGTACACACACACACACACACACACACGTACTTGCTCCCACTTCTTTGTTTGAATTTCTATTTATGATTTTGCTGCCCCTTTCTTATTTGATATTTGAAATTCAACAATCAAAAAAGAATAGTTAATCCCTTACAAAAAAAGAAGCTGTAGTTGTCAGTGGTGTGGCACAAACAGAATATGATCAGTGCAATCTCAACGGCAAGCTCCTGGTTGGCCTGGCTTCACATGGGTTACATTATGGCGCGCTGGCTAAGGGAAACTTCCCCCTGCTCCTCAAGCACTGTCACCCCCGCTGGGCTCCCCCCACCTCCTCCCCCTACCTGGGTGATGGCTTCACAGGTCTTTGTTTAATAGATCTGAGTGGCTAGAACATTTAGAAGAATAACTTACCTCTAGAAAGAGTGATATTAAAGAACAATGAAAGAAAACGCAATGGAGAATGGGTACTGTTTGGAGGTGTTTTTATACCCAAGTCCTCAAAGAACCCCCTCAGGGCTGGTCCAAGGCCTTGACCTCAGTTTAGTGTCCATTCAAGACCCTGAAAACTCACACATCAGCAGCCAACTGCAACTATTTCCGTTTAATGAATGTTCTTTGGATGATTCTTTCTCCCACGTTGTATACTCTTGAACTAGACTGAATGAGCTTCAGTATTTTCCTGCACGTGGAAGAGGGGACAGAAGGACCAACCTTGGCTGCAGCTTTTAGCAGACCACACAGTCCCCTCCCTGATGCCCAGAGGGGGACCTCCCTCTCCCTCCCTGTGTCACCGTGATCTTGGGAACGTGCACTATGCCCTTAACTGGATATTACGATCCTTTGCTAGAGATACTGCGGTAGCTACCACAGTGCTTTACCTGTGACACCAGCTCCTCGGACACCTGTTAGATGTAGTTTTTAATTTTTCCTGTCACTTAGGTGCTTATCATTGTCAAAGACAAAACAGTTTCCATCCACACTTCAGCTCTTTGATGCGTCGCCACCTCCCCTCAATGGGTTGCTCACTTTCCATCGCAAGTTCAATGCTCTCCATTAAATGACTTAAAAATCTCTTTTCGGAAAAGAAAAGGATGTACAACCTTGTGAGTGTGACTGCAGTCAGTGAAAGGATTCGGGCAAGAGACATACACCTCTAGCCAGTCTCTGAAACGTTCAACGTGGTGGTCGGCTTGTCGGCTTGTCAGCGATCAGTAGCGGCCTGGTGACGTCCCCTGAATGTTGCTTAGAATTGTCCCTACCTCAGTTCACTCACCAACGTGGGACACAGGTAAGCAGACATGAACATCACCATTCCTATTTTGCTATGCGTAAATTAGGTACAAAGGAAGTTTATGGCCAGGGTTCTCTGCCCTGGAAGTGTGCCAGAACCTTTGTGCACAGTCCCAGTTTCTGTGAAAGGCCATTTAAGGCCATTTAAGATCAAACCGGCTAGCCTGACTCTATGAAGAGTTCTACTGCACTTCCTTTCAGAGGTAAATTATCCTTCATGAAAGGCAGCAGAAATCTCATAAATAAGACTATCAACAGCAAAGATAGAAGTTGCCAGGTGGATTTTGCCTCATCAGAAATGTGTTAGTTTTCATTTTATTGCCTCTCAGTCCCAAAGACTTCCTTCAGTAGGTGGTCTGTGATCTGGAAAATTCCTTCAAGTTTCTCTGAATTGAGCGCGCTGCCAGTAGAGGGCGCTGGAGAGGCCGTGCGGGCGGAGGGGACCGTCCAGTGTTCTGCCGGTGTGGTGGCCATGAGGACGCGGGTGACGGCCTGCCCGGACAAGGCCCAGAGTCCAGTCTCCACGAAACCTTGTTGTCTCCTCACTGCGTGGAAACCAAAGCCCTCGCGTGGCCTGTCTGCAGCCGCCGGGGCTCAGGGTCCACCTGCAGCTGCAGCCCTTTCTGAGAGTCGGCTTCTGACCTGGAGGCTTAGAAAGATTCCTAGGCCTCCAGGGTCCGGATGTGCACTGTAGCCCGTTCTGCCCGTGGAAATAGCCTACTCCCCAACCCCAGCTCTTGAAAGTGACCTACCTAGTGCTGGCCGGGCAGCTCCTGGACACTTCAGCCTGGCCAAGCCACCAAAAATTCTCTGCCATCCCATGGCTTAACCTACATGTTCTCCAAGGAAACCCAAACTTCCCCCAAGCCTATCCCTGGGTTTTCTCCCATATCCCCAGTGGCATAGAGAGTTCTCTGATATCGAGTGGTTACTCTTTATCATAATTAACACTTAACTTTCAATGTGTTCCCACTAACCTACTGTGTGGTTCTTATCTCCGGCTGAGACCGAGGTTTCTTCACTGAGGAT
Source organism: Suricata suricatta (assembly GCF_006229205.1). NCBI lineage: Eukaryota > Metazoa > Chordata > Mammalia > Carnivora > Herpestidae > Suricata > Suricata suricatta. Next base: position 141,481,448 of record NC_043706.1, read on the forward strand.
ATCTGATGAGGTAGCCTGTCCAGAGTGGGGAGGAGACCCTCGTCAGGAGTATCATGACTGCCTGCATGAAAGGCTGCAGACCATTTAGAGGCCAGGATAAAAATCCTTAGGATGCCAGGTGCTAAGTGGATTCTCCCTGAAGAATCATCATGGAGATCACTTGACTGTGGCCAAACCTACCTACTGTTCTTTGATGGTTTACAGTCCATCACTATGCAAGTTCTGAGCCCTCAGTTGTTTCCTACAATATTTCTGAGAGGTGGGCACTGCGTACCCCCATTTTACAGATGAGGAAACTAAGTTACTAACATTCAAGGCTATGCTGCTTGGTGAAGAAGAAGGGGAAGGGGAAGAAGAAGAAGGAGAAGAAGGAGGAGGAGGAAGAGGAAGAAGAGGAGGAGGAAGAGGAAGAAGAGGAGGAGGAGGAAAAATGGAAGAAGGAGAAATAGAAGAAGGAGGAGGAGGAGAAGAAGAAGAAGAAGAAGAAGAAGAAGAAGAAGAAGAAGCTGGAAGCTGGTAGAGTTTGGATGGGGGAAGAATGGATAATGTCCAGGTGACATTTCTAGCTCAATACTTTGAATCATAGGTGTAACCTTTGACATACACCACATTCTTCCTACTCGTACCAAATTCAACTCAGTTTGCACCAAGAAGCAACAGGAATATCTGTACAGCCATCACTGTGTTCATTCCATGGAGAGAATGAACATAAGAAAGACCTGGCCTTACCGTCAGAATGTTTACAGTCTGATTGGAAAGGCCTGTAGAAACAGTTGTTGGGCCATTCCTCTAGAAAATCTGGGGAAAAAAAATCTATGGCCCATTATCCAGTCATTTTTAGCCTTGTGAAATTCTGTTTGAAAGACTTATGAAATCCCCCAAAACATGATGTGACCATCCTTTATCTTGAGCTATGGTCTGAATGTTTATGTCCCCTGCAAGTTCACATCTTGAAACTTTAATCCCAATGTGATGGTGTTAGGAGGAGAGACCTTGGGGAGGTGCTTAAATCACGAGTGATGAGTGGGGTTCCTGCCTTACACAGGAGAACCCCGAGAGCTCCCCACCCTCTTGTGCCATGTGAGAATGCAAAAAAAAAGGCTGTGATCCGGAAGAGGTCCCTCATCTGGCACCCTGGCCATGGACTGCCAGCCTCCGGGACTGAAAGTAATAAGTATCTATTGTTTATAACCCACCCAGGCTGCAGCATTTTGTTGTTTTGTTATAACAGCCGATAATAACAAAGAAAGTACAATCATTAGCAGGGTGGGTATTGAGGAAGTCAATGCCACATCTGGCCAGGAGCCGGGGTTCCACGGAGAAGGGAAGAAACAGCATGTCCTGCCCTCACCCCACGTCTTGAAATGAAAACCTCACAATGCGGCTCTACCTTCCATTCCTAAGCTAACATGGCCATTCAGGTCATAGCTGGTTCCTTAAGAAATGTTCTAAATTCTAAGCAAGTCTAAAACAATGCATTACATCTTGGATATCACTGATTCCATTGTTTTTTAAGCTGTTAAATTTTCTTTGATCTTCATGAAAATTCTTTGTGGAAAATGAGCAAGAACTTTCAAGTGCCAAGCAACCTTCAAGTCCCAAAGTCTGAGACCCAGATACTCAGTTAATACAATTCTCATCAGATCTACTTGGAACCTAGAAACTAGTTCATCTTACCTTTCCTCTCATTGCATCGCTTTGGGCCCTGTTAAACCCAATCCCTCGTCAGCTTTCATGTTCTTTGCTCCAACTTTCGCATTTCTGTATTTCTCTTGGCTCCTCCTTCATATTCCACCTTCTCACCTCCAACTTCCTCCAACATTTTGAACTCTGACTATTGGACACTATTCTGTGTTTATGCAAATAAACAAGCAAAAACCCAACTTATGAAATTGTCAAACATCATTTCACTTCACTCACCTGGTTGTATGATCATATACTCGACCATCTCTTTACCCGGCATTACTGCTTTTCTGGTGTCTTAAACTCTGTATCAAGGCCGCACTCGGAGAACTCTGCTCTCATGTGCTAATGGTTACCTGACTTCCTTTCTGCCGTCATCCACCACTTTCCATCATCGAGGGTATTTCCAACCCCTCTCTTTGTCCATTTTAACTCAATCTCTTAGTTCCACTCTTTCTTCACCACCATCCCTAATCCATCTAGATACAGGGGCCAAGCTCTTAGACCACTCTCATGAACATTTTTATTTCCAGTGACCCTTCATCTAAAGTTACATATATCTTTCAAATCCTAGATGTGAGTCTATTTTAAAAAACCATCTTTTCCACTCCTGTAACAAGATTGCTCAATAATGAAAAATCACAGCTTGTACTCATAGTCTTCAGTCTCCCATGATTTCTCAAGACCAAATCGTTCTTCTTTAATATGTTCCCAATCCCTTACTTCTATTTCTTAATATGCTCTTACTCACTTATGTCTGTCTCTCCTGAAATTCTGAAAGTAACATCTCCTTTCTTAGACAGAATGGAGGCCAGAGGTGCAAGGAAGTGGAAAAAATGCACCAATTTTTCTTCCCTATCATTTAATGTAATGTTATTGATTTATTTTAAGACAGAGAGTGCACACATGAGTGGAAGAGGGGCAGAGAGAGAACAGGAGACACAGAGTCCGAAACAGGCTGCAGGCTCTGAGCTGTCAGCAGATAGCCTGATGCAGGACAAGAACCCACAAACTGTGAGATCATGAGCAAAGCTGAAGTCAGACACCGACTGAGCCACCCAGGTGCCCCTTCCCTGCTACTTTAAAAAGTCTGTCTAGATCCTATAGAAATCCATCTTTATTCTTTCTTCTAGTTGCAGTGGAAGATAAAGTTTCTTCTAGTCATGAGGTAATCTTTCCATGTGTTTAAAATAAGTCCTTCATAATTCCTTTGGGAGTTTATTAAAACATTAGATACCATAATACCTTCTCTCCAGGACCTACAGTCTATCTATCTTGGCTCTTACCCCATTCCCCCCAGTAAATAAACACACATATCTCTCCTCTCATAAAACAAAAACCGTCCACTGACTGTCCCCCTTCTCTCAGTATGGTCTTTTCCTCTTCATCTTCAGTGAAGCTTTATAAATAAAAGTCAATACCTAGGGCACCTGGCTGAACATCTGACTCTCAGTCTTTGCTGAGGTCATGATCTCGTGGTTCACAAGTTCGAGCCTTGCGTGGTGCTCTGCATTGACTAACTTAGGATTCTCTCTCTCTCTCCCTCTCTCTGCCTCTCCCTCATTCCTGCTTCCTCTCAAAATAAATAACTAAACTTAAAAAAAGCCAGTACTTACTTCTTGTGTTTCCCTCTAATACACTGCAATCTGGTGTCTGCTCCTGCCACTCTACAGAAACAGTTATTATCCAGATCATAAGTGGTCAGATAACTTAATCCAGTGAACATTTTTCAGTTCTTATATTACTCATTCTGTTTATAGCATGTGAAATTGATTGCAGCTTATGGGTTTTTAAAAACCTCTCTTTTTCCAGTCTCCAATGACAGCACTCTCTGTTGCCTTTCTTCCACGTCTTCCATCTCTAAATCAATTGTGATGCAAGTTCTTGGCTCTTTCGGGGGACATTTGCCACGTGTTGGCACATAAACACCTCTCCCACATTTTTACCTGCTCTTTATTATGTGAGCCTTTATTGACAGGCAGAGGCTGCCTTTCTCCGTGGAAGCTAAAACTTTTGGAAAATTGCTTTCTAACCTTCTTTACAGCCAGCATGTGCTTGTGTAACACACTAGCTTTTCACTGAGGAGCCAGCAAGTGACAGAACAGAAATGGCAAGGACATTTTGGCAGTGCTGTTTGGGCAGCAGAAAGCTGTGTTGGCGGCACCAGGAGCTAAGGGAGTGCCAGAGATAAGAGCAATGGCAGGATGAGCTACCAAGTCTGGTCTTCAGGGCTGGTGGCAACATGGTCTAAGCAGTGGTCAAGAACACTGTCTTTGTGTCCTCATAGAGCTGACACAGTAAAAGACTAGACAAGTATATAGCATATCCCAGGTCACGATAAATGCTAAGTATTGTAGGAGGTGGCAAGTGTATGATGAGAGCATTTTACCTACAATGATCAGAGATCATGAAGCTAAGGAATCACATTGGGTCAGATTACTAAAGAGTGAAGCTATAACCTTCAACATGTCTTGCAAATAAGCTTCCGCACAGAAGGAAGGGCCAATGCAAAACTTTAACGCAGGGGCAGGCTCGGCAATTCCCACACAAGGTTGGTGCTGTAGGTTGGCAAAAGTCATGCTGACAAACTAGGTGAGACATGGGATCAGAGTGTGGACAGAGGCGAAGGCCTGGGGAGTCTGGATTGAATTGACATGTGCTGGGAGTATTTGGAGCATTTCTAGTAGTGCAGACACGTGCACTAGTTTAATTCTTTTATATTTTTTAAATGTTTATTTTTGATAGGGAACACGTGTGTGCACACACGTGAGGGAGGAGCAGAGAGAGAAGGGAGATAGAGGATCTGAAGCGGGCTCTGTGCCAACAGCAGAGAGCCCTATGTGGGGCTTGAACTCACAAACTATGAGATCATGACCTGAGCTCAAGTCAGATGCTTAACTGCCTGAGCCACACAGGTGTCCCTAATTTTTGAGGAAAGTGTCTGGGTCCCAAGTGGAGAAAGAAGTTTGAGAAAATAAAAACTAGAAACAAATAGAGCACCAGCCAAGTTGGCGACTTGCAGTAAAGTTACAGGAATTAGAATGGCAGGATGTGATCTGATTTGGGATATATTTTGCAAGTAGAATTAATAACATGATGATTGATAGCAAATGAGGTATGACTTCTAGGTTTGGGACCTTAGCAGTTGGATAAATGTTGGCAGTGTTTCTGCAATAGGGAAGATGTTCAGGAACGTAACATGGAGGTTACAGGATTCTCTTGTGGACAGCTTAACTTGGTTTTGCCATCCAAGACGTGTGAGACATAGGTTTGCCTGGGTGACCCTTGATTTGGGCTCAGGTCATGATCTCAAGGTTCCTGAGTTCGAGCACCACCTTGGGCTCTGTGCTGATAGTGTAGAGCCTTCTTGGGATTCTCTCTCCCTGTCTTTCTCTCTCTGCCTCTCCCTTGTTGACTCTCTCTCTCAGAATTAGTATATTTTTAAAATAAAAGGTGTATAAGACATCACATAGGAGATCCTTAGGCTGAAGACCTTGAGACTTAGTGGAGATTGACTTGGAAATGTCAACTTGACAGTGGTTCCAAGAAGTGAATGTATGTACAGAATAAAGATATGCCCAACAACTTCACCATTTAGAAGCCAGGACAAGGATGATCCAGTAAAAAATAATGATTGAAAAAAGGGAAAAGAGAAGAAAACTAGGATTGGGGTTACTTGGGAAGCATGTGTGCAAATAAAGTGTTTCAAGAGAAAGTAAATCTTTAAGAAATGGCACAAATGAGATGATTGAATGTAGAAAGGGTGTAGGTTATTGGTGCCTTGATTGTGAGCAGGTTCATGGACCAGGAGAGCTAGAACCCCAAGGAGTAAGTAATCAGAGGGGAAGAAATAGAGCAGGGCTTGGAAGGGACCCTATGAAGGAGTCATGCTAAAGAGGAACAGGTGTAGCTGTAGAAGCTGATGATGGGGACAAAAAGGTCTCCATATTTATGGATTTATTTAAATCAGGCATGTTTGGCACTTTCTACAATAGGCAAATCATGGAAAGAGCCTAAATGTCCATCACCTGATGAATGGATCAAGAAGATGTGGTTTATCTATACAATGGGGTACTACATGGCAATGAGGAAGAACGAAATCTGGCCATTTGTAGTAACGTGGACAGACCTCGAGGGTGTCGTGCTAAGTGAAATAAGGCAGAGAAGGACAGATACCAGATGTTTTCACTCATAGGTCTAAGAGGAGAAACTTAACAGAGGACCATGGGGAGGGGAAGGGGGGGGAAACAGTTAGGGAGAGGGAAGGAGGCAAACCATGAGAGACTCTTGAACACTGAGAACAAACTGAGAACTGAAGGGGGATGGGGAAAGGGGAAGGGGGGGTGATGGTCTTGGAGGAGGGCACTTGTGGGGAAGAGCACTGGGTGTGATATGGAAACCAACTGGACAATAAACTATAAAAAATTTAAAAATTAAAAGTCAAAAAAGTTTTTAAAAAATATATAAATCAGGCATGTTTGTTTGCCAAACACGATATACCAGAGAGGGTCAAATAATGATGTAAAAGAGAGAAGGGCTACCTGGAAGAAGGAGGTGCTGAGGAAAGCTAAAAGAAATGGAACCCAGAACAGAAATAGAAGAGCTTGAAATGCACCTGAGCAATTCATCCGTGTTAACAGCAGGAAAGCAGGGCACCTGGGTACCAAGGGAGGAGGTCTGCTTCTTTCCCTGTGGCTTCTATTTTCCAAGTAAAATGAAGAGAGATGTCATAAGGGAATAAATAGTGATGTGGAAGCAGGAAGATTGGACGTTGGGGTGGGAGAGAAGAGGTAAAATAGACATGTCAGGAAGTAGGGGTGTAGTTTAAAAGCAGTTTATAAGACTGCCAGGCAGGAGGAAGGACCCACTTGGGAATTGTGGTAAAAATGCAAAGAGGGATGAGTTAACCATGGGGTGCCACCCTCCTCCAGAGTAGAAACTGCATTTTATTTTCTCTGTATTTGCTGGGCCCTCCCCAGCAGGGACTAAATGAATAATAGCAGAGAAATGCCTGCTTTGGACAGTACTCCAGATTAGAAAAATCCTTCTTCATATGTAAATATTTCGTGGGCTGTATAACAAATAACAGCGCGTAATCCATTCAAAAGCCTCTTTCAGGACCCTCCTTATCTCCACAATCATCACCATTTTTTATATTTCCATAATATAAAACTTCCCAGTTTGCAAAGTTCTCATTGTGAAATTCTTTTTTAATAAGAATTTGCCTTTTAGCCCATTTGCATACGTTAGTATGCCACTTTAGTTTACTATATCAAAGAGATTAAAAATAAGCTTATTTTGGAGTTAGACCATCTCACATTTGAAGGCCGACTTGAGTGCCTATTAACTGGGTGACCTAAGACATCTTACCCAAACAACGTTGGCCTCAGTTTTTATCAACAAAGTAAAAACCCTAAAGTCTGTTCAATATGCAAAGTGCACAGGGGAGTTAAGTGCTTAGTAAATGTTAACTATCATTGCAAAGCACCGCAATGGGGTGAAAGAATCAATGTTGATATCACAGCTTAAGGTATGTCATGACTCTCGGACCTATAGTGCCTGGAAGGCCATAAACAGGAGAAAACGAGACAGAATGTATAAACAGATGCTGGACCACAGATAGAAGAGGACCCAACTGTGAGGAAAGGAAATGAATGAGGTGAGTCGTCTTCATGATGGAGGTTGCCCCCGCTTTCTGCTGGGAGAGCTTGAAGACCTTGGGGCTGGGAGTGGTTTTGAAAACATGTCCTCGAGAGCTTGCTGAGGTGAGAGGACAGACACTGGTGGTCAGGGAGGCTTTGGTGGCTGGAATTGGGGGGGAAGAGCTCTAGAGCAGAGGAAGCGATGTGCAGGAAGAGCCCCAGAAATCTCCATAGTGGCCTCTCGAATCTGTCGGAACACTAAGAGATGCACACATAGAGTGAAACTCATGAGGCCAGCAAAGAAAAACGATCACGGATCTGCAGGCTGAACCGGATCGGGCAATCACTTGGGGACTGGAGATGTTTGGATCCGACCCACCAGAGTGGAAGACCTCCTGAAACACCCAAGCATTCTTTAGAGACCCCACAAGGGTCACGCCTATGTTTGACTCAACTAGCTCTCACACAATAGCCACTCAGAACTGCCTTAGTAAACCTGGAAAAGAAGCTTGAAGATGTTCAAGCACTAAGAGGTCTGCTTACTTCCATGAGCAGCCACTGGTACAGGTAACTTGTCCTCTCCCATTACTGTGACTTACATGCTCAGGATGGAACATGGGAACCAACCGTGGGCAGCGGTCAGGATGGGGCTGTGATCACTTGGGCGAGGCAGGCAAGCCAAGTGGGTTCCCTCTTGCACAGCCCGGGGGCAGGGCAAGCAGGAGAGAGAAGCTGGGAGACCAACCCAGCTGGAGTCCACAGCCCGACTAGCTGGGGAACATTGCACAGAGAAACGACTCCATGAGGACCCTGGTTGGCTCAGTCTGTTAAGCGTCCCACTTCAGCTCAGGTCATGACCTTGCAATTCATGAGTTTGAGCCCCACATTGGGCTCTGTGCTGACAGCTCAGAGCCTGGAGCCTGCTTGGGATTCTGTGTCTCCCTCTCTCTTTACCCCTTGCCTGCTCACACCCTGTCTCTTATAAATAAATAAACATTGATTTTTTTAAAGATTAAAAAACAAAGGACTCCATAAATCTGCACTGAAATTTCCTCAAATTCACAGTAGTTTATTAAATTGTGCATGCCTAGGGTAAAGCCCCATAAAAAATCTAGGTGAAGAACAACTCTGAGGCAATTACAAGCTGAGTTATTCCCAGAACTCACTTAGAACTCAGAGATGTTTGAGTTCCTATCCACCAGACCAGAGGATCTATCTCACTAGACAGAGAACTCAGCAGAGATCCCCATAACCTAGTAGTAGATCTAAATATCCCTAAGGTAAACTACATAAAACCAACTGTAAATGTGGGAAATTGGCCCAGATAAGGACCTTGCTTTCACTTTCAAAAGGGACACATAGTATTCCTTATGCTAGATTAAAAAAATAAAATTTTGATGGATCCAAATCAGAAGCTGCTGCCTGTTGCGGAAAGGAATCCCTCAGACATGGGGCAGGGGCTTCCTCAATCCTTTCTTCTTCCAGAGGTTGGGAACTGTCACAGACTTTGGGTGTGATACAGATAAAAGTGAGTTCTAGGGAAGCAATTGCAAACATTGCTTCTAGGGCTCTACTTACCTGTTTCCTTGGATATTGGTGACTTGGAAATGCCTCTTGCACAAGCTATGTGTGAGTGACATAGTTTTGGCATTCTTAATGTTTTTTCTAAATGTAAATATTTGTGGTAACCCAATGGCCGCCCGCTCTTCCCCGGCGATCTGGCGGTACCTGTTTCGTCTGCCCTGACCAGCAGGGCAGAGAATCGTCACGGGTCCTTCTCCTGAGGGAGGGAGAGAAAAAGGGGGCAGGAGAGGGAGACGCAAAGAGTAAAGACAGAACTCACGGTTCTCCAATCAGGCGAAAGAGCGCGTTTATTCAAAGAACTGTTCTTTACATAGTCTTAAGGGGGGGAAACAAGGCAAGCTGACCTAGGCAGGCTACAGAGTTGAATGCATATCAAAGAAGTGCCCCGACTTTGCCTCAGCAATCTTGGGGGATGGAGAACTAACACTGAATAAGGTTTTGATCTTTTGTGTGCCTTGGCCACTCACGTCTAGCTCAGCAAGACAGTCGCCAAAGTTATTTTGGCCAGGAAATAGCAATCTCCAGCCTCCAGATGGAAATCTTGTTTACTGGCTCACTCAACGGAGTGATAATCCTTGCCTGAGGCAGACAGAAAACTTGGCGGCCCTGACAAATATTGAAGTTTTATATTTCATATATTTGAACCTAAAATGTCCTTCCTCCTTGGTAAACTGTGCTCTCAAGTAATGAAACATGTCAGGAGCAGCTGCAGGTCTGTGTCTCAGGGAAAGTGTTGTCAGGCTGTCTTTCCAGGAAGATCTCTTCAGAGTATAGGTCCTATTAGACTGCTTTGTTTTGCCATCTAGAGTGTAATCTTTTCCCCGGTGCCCCCTTGAGCTCCTCCTCAACCTTGAAAATATTTCATGAGGTCTCTGTGTTAACCAGGTCATCCTTGATTTGCTTTCCTTCTACTGCAAGACTGGAAACAAGCTTGGACAGGCAGATAGCACAGAAAGGTTAGGAGATGCCATGACCACTGAAAAGGTCAGAGTGAACCTACGCATATCTACATGTGGCCTGAAGGATTTTGATCCAAACATCTAATCCTAGAGTAGTAGACTTGCTTTACACCTCAGGCTCAGCCTTCACTGTGTTGGACTCCATCTGCAATGCACAGCAAGGTGCATGTGTGTGGGTGTGTGTATGTGTGCATGCGTGTGCACATGTGCATGGGCACATATGCATGTGAAAATCTCAAATTTGGGCATGCATAAGGAACATGAGTTTTAAGGATAGAAATCACCTGTGCCTCTTCTGTGCTGCCTGGGAATGAGTCACAAAGCCAGGTTTCAACTCCCTAAACTTTCAAAATTCTGATTTTTGCTGCTTGAGCTCTGGAGAAACCCAAGAAGGGCTTCTTGCAGTGCTAGGGGCCAGCGTGTGTCCTTCTCTGTTTCAGTAGTGACTGTGTCATCAGAGATGACAGCTGACTGAGACGGGGCTTCGATGATATTATCTGCGTGTTGTGACAGATAAAGGGCACTGCAGCACTAAGTGTCTGAGTCTGAGTCTTTGCATCCCATAAGTGCTGTGCCATCTGGTTCAAGTACTCGTGTGGGTCTTGGAGAACTTCAGAGTTGCTGGGTTGGCAGTTGGTAAGTGACTTTGTTTGTGGAAACATGGTATGTTGATCATTCTCCAGGTTTATTATGATTTGTGTTGCTTAGAAACTTATTTTTGTATTGAAAGAAAAAGAGTCAGATCACCTTTGATGAATGAGTTTGCATCAAGCTAAATGATCTGAAATAAGAGATTGGAGATGCCTGTTCTCAAAGTAGAAGTCTTGAACCACCTGTTTTTGGTTCTCCTTTTTACTGTTTTCTGTTTGAATCAGATCTTCCGTTCTACCATATTTTTTTAATTCCCTGATCCTCCCCAGGGGAAAAAATAGTCCTTCACACACACACATTTTATTCTTGGAATGATGTCATCACTTCCAAAATTTCTGTGCAAAACCCCAGAGAAAGTAGAAGGGCTCCATCCTTCACACTCAACCTTGTTGGACAAGACCACGTCTTAGTGTAATTCACATCAACCATCTATACTTACTAACCTTGTAGGGCATGATCCTAGTCAGCCTCCAGTCCTAGAGGAAATAGAAATAGTGGATCGCCTTTTCCATGGAAAACAGGATGAATGTGTGCCTAAGTTACTCAGAAACGTATTTACTTACAAGTAACCTATATGTAGAAGCCACAAGATTGCTAAATGAAGGCAGACAAATGTAACTCCATGTTTACTGCTAGAAATTAAACTTTGAGTGAAATCTAAAGTTTATGCATGGAAGAGGAAGGAACCATGTACCCTTTTGTTTCTTTTTAACTAAAATATGAATATTTCCTAATTATTTTTAGTGGTATTCACTTTTTATAAGCACTTTATTGCATTATATTTCAATTTTTTCGTGATCCTCTATTTGCTAGCCATTAGAACTGGGGTCTTACAAATCCTCTCTTTAGCGTTCACTGTCATTTGGTATAACTTTTGTCTCTTGATTTAACTACTCTCCATCCATTCAGAGATGACCAGTATAAAAGAAACACTTGTTCTTTGCAAGCTCATAATTACTTTTCCCCTTTCCTGCTGTTAGCCATATTAATTTGTATCTCCCTTGGGTTGGAGTTTGAATTTAAAAGCTACACAAAATAAAGAGCCATTTTTAACAGGACATTTTCTGTTCTTGATTTTTTTGGGTAGTTTATGTAAGCTAGTGTTAAAGCCTTATTGTCAGAATTCAGAAAAGCTACACATTTCCTCCCGTGAAATACATTGCTCTGTACCTATTCAAGTATGTAAGAGCTATTTTCATTTATATTTGGTTTACAAATAAAACAAAACCCTGATGGAGTTAGTCACTATTAGGAAAGACAAAAAATAATAAAAATAGATAAACAATGATAGCTTTTAGCCCGTGATTCTATGTTTACAATAAACACTGATGCCAGGTTACTGAAAATTATCATTTTTATTTCTGAGTGGTTGAAAATTAGATAATAAATATACACATATACTTAGCCTTGCATAGCATTTCAGTGTACTACAGAGGTAGCTGGGTGATTAAGTGGGTTAAGCGTCCAACTTTGGCTCAGGTCATGATCTCATGATTCGTGAGCTTGAGCCCTGCATCGGGCTCTGTGCTGACAGGATAGAGCCTGGAGCTGCTTCTGATTCTGTGTCTCTCTCTTCCTCTCTGCCCCTCCCCTGTTCATGCTGTCTCTCTCTCTCCCTCAAAATAAATAAGCATGTCGGACTGTTAGAAAAAGTGACATATATTCTTTCACTTGATTTATGACGTCATAAATAAAATAACGAGTCACCTGACACTACTTCTGCCCGGATCACATGGATGCTCTATCATAGAGGCACGACAACAAACGGGGACTCTTGGAATGTTCCTTCTATGATTATAGATTATAGATTATAGATTCCTCTGAGGAATACAGTAATAAACTAACCTCAATCACTTAAAAATATTCTTTATGTTAAACAGCTTTGTATGTTAAGATTTGACCCTAGACATTTTTCCAATTTAAAATATTTTAAAGGTAAATGATGAGACTAGCTTTGAAAATGTTTAGGTTTTTCTCAATACAACAAAAAACTCCACTCTGTTACAATTTCTACCAATACAGGGAGGAGCATCCTAGTGCGGGGCTGCCCCACGATCTAACAGGGTCGCTGTCAGTAATGGAAGTCAGAAGTCAGAATATGTCAGAATATGTCTTGAAAAAATGTAACCCTGGGTTTAAATGATGAAATAAGCGGTAATTCAAACAGCTGATTCAAAAAGGGACGAGAACCTCTACTTTTGGGAATATGGAGTAACTGCACTTTCCCCTTATTCCTCTTTACTTTTTCAAATAATTTTGGGGGCGCCTGGGTGGCTCAGTCGGTTAAGTGTCTGGCTTCGGCTCAGGTCATGATTTCACGGTTTGTAGGTTTGAGCCCCACATTGGGCTCTGTGCTGACAGCTAGCTCAGAGCCTAGAGTCTGCTTCAGATTCCGTATCTCCCTCTCTCTCTGACCTTCCCCTGTTCATGCTGTCTCTCTCTGTCTCTCAAAAATAAACTTAAAATATTAAAAAAAAAACAAGTCAAGGATGTTTGTTCTCACCACTATAATTAATTCAACATCATGCTGGAAGTTCTAGCCAATGTAATATGGCAAGAGAAGGAAATAAAAACTATACAGACAGGAAAGAAAAAATAAAACACACCTACTTGTATATAACATAAATGGCTATGTAAATAATTTCAAGGAATCTACAAAAAACAAATCCTAGAATTATTAAGTCAGTTTAGAAATATTGCAAGGTACCAGATTTTTATTAAAAAATGTATCTCTCTGTACTTTTATGGACTAGCAATGAAAATGTGGATACTGATATTTAAAATAAAATATCACTATCACTCAAAAAATATAATACTTAGGTGTAAATCTAACAAAACATATGCAGAATGTGTATGCTGAAAACTACACAATGCTGATGAAAGAAATCAAAGATCTAAATACATAGAGACATACCATGTTCATGGATTGGAAGATTTAAGAATGTAAACCTGTCGGTTCTGCCAGAACTAATATATAGGTACAAAACAAATTTGGTCAAAATACCAGCAACATTTTTACAGGGATAGATAAGATTATTGTAAAATTTATATGGAAATTCTAAGGAACTAGAATAGTTAAAATCATTTTGAAGAGGAAGAAAAAATTGAGAGGAATCAGTCTAAAATATCAAGGCTTATTATATAGCCACAGCAATCAAGACTGTGTGGTATTGGAGAAGGCATAGACACATAAACTAGGAAAGTAGAGAGCCCAGAAATAGACCGCATACAATATGACTGAATGATTTTAACAAAGGTGAGAACAACTTGATGTAGGGGAAAATCTCCTTCTTGACAAATGGTGCGGGAGCAATTGGGCATCAATAGGCAAAAGAAATAAAACTTGACCTGAGGAAACTGAACTCACACATTGTACAAAAACTAACAGAAAATGGACTTAAAATAAAAATACACTTGAATGGAAAACATAGCATAAAAGTTTTAGAAAAAAATCATAGGAGAAAATATTTCAATCTAGAGCTAGGAAGATTTCTTAGACTGTTAACCAAAAAATATAACCCATAAAAGGAAAAACTGATCAATTTGACTTCACACAAACTAAAATCTTTTCTCTGTGGAAGACCTTATGAAGAAGATGAAAAGATAAATTATAGAGTAGAAGGAAATATATGCACACCACATGCCTGACAAAGGACTAGCTGAAGTATGTAAAGAACTCTCTAAACTTGAAGGAAGAAGAAAACAAACAATCCAGTGGACAAAAGACATTAAGAGACATTTTACTGAAATGGATTTATACATGGAAAATAAGCAGATGAAGATACTCAACATCATTAATCATTAGAAAAATACATTAAAACCACAATTAGATTTATTAAATACTTCTCAGGATGGCTAAAATAAAAAAAAATAGTGACAGTATTAAATACTGGTGAAGATAGGAGGACCTGGATCAGTCCAGAAATGTAAAATTGTCCAACCATTCTGGAAAACAATTGGACAATTTCTTTAAAAACTAATATGCAGCTACTACAGAACCCAGCAATTGAGTATCCGAGCATTTATTCAGGGGGATGAAGATGCACGGTTACTGAAAGCCCTGTGCGTGAATGTTTGTAGAAGTTTTATTTGTAATAGTCAAAAGCTAGAAATAACCCCGGTCTCCTACCTCAGGTGTAGGGTTAAGCACACTGCGGGGCGTTTATACTGTTGAATATTTCTCAGCAATATAAAGGAAAAACAAATGACACACAGAATACCAGGGATTAATCTCCTGAGTCTGAGATTGGCTGGGCAAGAAAGGCGATCCCAAAAGTTGACATATTATGTGATTTCCCCAATATAACACTCCTTAAGGTACAGTATTTTACAGACAGAAAATAGTAGGGTTGTCAAGCGTTAAGGAGGGAATGAGAAGGAGAGACAAAAGCGGAAAGAGGTTGTAGCTCCAGAATGGCAACATGAGGAATCCTGGTGGTGTGGAATGTTCCGTATCCTGAGCACATCAATGTCAGTGTTCTGGTTGTGGTATTGTACTCCAGTTTTCTAGGAGGTTCTAATGTGGAGGGAAGACACTGGATAAAGGGTACTCAGTGTATCACTGCATTATTTTTATAACTCTATGTAAATTTACAATTGCTTTTTTTTAATGTTTACATATTTTTGAGAGAGAAAGAGAGAGAGAGAGAGAGAGCGAGAGAGCGAGAGAGCGAGAGAGCACCCAAGCAGAGAAGGTGCAGAGAGAGAGGGAGACAGAGGATCTGAAGCAGGCTCCGTACTGACAGCAGAGAGCCCAATGCGGGGCTCTAACTCACAAAGTGAAATCATGACCCGAAATGAAGTCAGATGCTCAACCAACTGAGACACCCAGACACCCCTACAATTATATTAAAATAAAAGTGTGATTAGAAATATAGATTACTGGGGCGCCTGGGTGGCTCAGTCTGTTAAGCGTCCGGCTTCAGCTCAGGTCATGATCTCATAGTTCGTGGGTTTGAGCCCCGTGTCGGGCTCTGTGCTGACCGCTAGCTCAGAGCCTGGAGCCTGCTTCAGATTCTGTGTCTCCCTCTCTCTCTGACCCTCCTCTGCTTGTGCGCTCTCTCTCTGTCTCTCAAAAATACATTTAAAAACATTAGAAAAAAGAAATATAGATTATTGACTATACATGTACGTACTTTCAAAAGGAAAATGATTAAATCAACTAACTATAAAATTAAATAATGGGGATAAATTGAGAATGTTTTCTAAAATGAGAAACAGTATTGCAGAGTCAATAAAAGCATCATGTCCGGAGGCAGAACCAGATTGAATCTTGGAACTGCTGATTATTAGTTGTGTCCACTTGTACTAGAACTCATGTTTCCTCTCTTTATGTCAGTTATTTTCAATTACACCGTTATGTTGTTAAATCACACTGCTTCCATAGATCAGCTGTCAAAAAATTACTGAAGCACGAATTCTCTTTGTAAGATTGTATGTTATGTTACCAGAAAATTAACAATGGTATTATAATAAGGCTAATACCATTAAAATCCATCCCAATTTACACTATTAAACTAATTCAGATATTATGTTAGATAACAGCATAAAATACTGAATACAAATGCCAACGAAAATCTGATTCTGCCAATAACTATTCAGTGAGTGATATTTACAGGCATAATCTAATTAAATGAATTGTTGAAAATATAGCAATGTGTCCCAGGATCAGGAAGAATAATAAAAAACCAAATGAGAATTTGGTTTGAGGTTTAACTTTCTAAAAAAGAATGATCTAGAAACAGCGGATATTAATGATTCCTGAATCCTGATGCAAATATGCAATGAGCACATGTTTGTAAAAAGTACTCAGTTTTGCGGCTCTGTCGGTTTTAATATTAGAGCTCATCCTAACTGATACCTAGGGTATTGGCTCAATATTAACTTGAGGAAGAATGCCATCTACCGAGTCAACTGCTGCATTAAAATGTAACTGCAACAGTATTAACATTGCAAATTTAAAATGACAGAAATATATTGGTCAAAATTAATAAATCGTATCAATAGAGAAATGTCTCTCTCTGCCTTTTTTTTTTTCAAAAGTTCTTGCAAGCTAATACCAAGATTCTAAGTTATACTCTGACTGATGTTATTGGTTTAGGAAATTGCCACTGCTTTTCCACATTGTGCCAACACTAAAAAGTGTTCAACTGATTATTTATATAGCCATATTATTGATGATTTATGTACCTCAACATAGCTGCATTAAGAATGTTATTCAAGTTCCCTGAAGTAATTAAATTACACATAATTTCTAAGGCAGCAGGTTCACTAACCTTATGGATTTTTGAAAATCTTTTGTAAAAGAAATAATTCAAACAGCAAGACATAACAAAATATACTCCATTCCTCCTATAACATTTCATTATTTTCTTGTCCATTTGTTTTTATCTCTTCTAGTTGGTGAACTAAATATTCTTATCAATAAACAGTCTTATTATTGATTCAGACCATAAATTTTTGTTTCATTTGTTCATTTGCATGTTTATAGTCATTGCTTTTTTTTTTTTTACTTACCAATTTTAGGGTATTTAAACTGCTAACTTTAAGACAGAATGTGTTATAAAACACAAAGTGAAAAATTAAACCAAATTATAATTCTATTACCAAGCAATAAATACATGAACGTGTTGATGAACATTACAGATGCAGCTAAAAAATAAAATTAATTGATTCAAATCACAGGTAGCAAATGGATTCAACAACTACATGTTCTCTTTTCCAATTGACAATATTCTCTGAATATTTTCCACTTCTAAAATAACCTGTGGTATATTAGTAACATACTAACCCAAGCCAAATCTGTTTTTTAAATAAAGCTTTATTGGCACACAAGCATGCCTATTGTTTATATGTGGTCTAAAGTTGCTTTCATTGCTACTGGACCAGTATCAAATAGCTGTGACAAAGACATTAGAACATAGGAAGCCTAATTTACCTTCCTTGCGGTGTAAACCCTGGCAGTTGGGGTTTTCCCCCTTTTTTAATGCAAGTGCCTGCCAGAAGCTTTGATTGCGGAGCCATCCACCTCAAAGACCCTGTCTCAAATAAACACGGAGCCTGCTCTACACTAGATAGATAGAAAGTCACGCCTACTCTCCCCTCTGGGGCTCCATTCTTTTAGAGATCTTGGTTGATTTCCATAACTGGCCATTTGATCACTTTCAGGAGTACCATGTAATTTTTAGGTTTTATAAGTAATAAAGCTTTTTTTGCGGCGGGGGGTGGTGTCAAAGTTTCCTGATTGTTGTTGCTGGTCTTGCAAACATGAAGACTGGTCCAGCCACAACACTGGTTTAAGATAGTCCCTTTACAGGAAATGTTTGCCAATCTGGATGTAAATGTCATGTTTTATTTAATTATTTTCATTACATTTGAAATTTTACTATCGTTTTTAAATTTTTTTTAACATTTATTTATTTTTGAGAGAGAGAGAGACAGAGTGTGAACAGGGAAAGGGCAGAGAGAGATGGAGACACAGAGTCTAAAACAGGCTCCAGGCTCTGGGCTGTCAGCACACTGCCCAGGGCAGGGCTTGAACCCATGAACTGTGAGATCATGACCTGAGAGGAAGTCAGATGCTTAATGGACTGAACACCCAGGCGTCCCTGAAATTTTTGAATTATTTAAATCAAATGTTTTTATTTTTTTAATTTTTAAATCTTTTTAGCTCTTTTTTAAAAAATGTATAATAGTTAATGTCAAATTGGTTTCCATATAACACCCAGTGCTTCTCTCCAAAAGTCCCCCCTCCATGACCATCACGCCCTCCCTCCTTCCCCTCCCCCTTCATAAATCAAATGTTTTAAAATCAAATCAACTGTTTATTCAGTTTTGTGGTCTTTTGGGACTGCTACTGTAAGGTAAATA
Source organism: Suricata suricatta (assembly GCF_006229205.1). Classification (NCBI taxonomy): domain Eukaryota; kingdom Metazoa; phylum Chordata; class Mammalia; order Carnivora; family Herpestidae; genus Suricata; species Suricata suricatta. The sequence goes on from NC_043706.1 coordinate 141,499,836, forward strand.
TCTTAGAGGTGCTATTGGATTGCTGAAATAAATGGTCTGTTTTTTATTGATGACTTTGGATATACATCTCTGATTGCAATCCATAACATTTGTGTTTCTAATTGCAGCATATTATCTTTTAGCCAATATCAGACCCAACAACTGATATTATTTTCACAAAATTGTTGCCTACTGTACTAATCAAAAATGTTATTTAGCTGTTTTAATACTTTTTTTGGTTACTAGTAGGGATGAAAATTATTTTATGTAATTATTTGTTATTCTTTCATAGATTTTCACTGCTTTTCTTTACTGTGTTCTGCTTTCTTTCTCCACTATTTAAAATCTTACATTGCATTTTCCATATTATGAAAATTCAATTCCAAAATAAAGTCAAGCCCACAGAACAAAATTCACAATATTATTCTCATAAAGACATTTATTGTTGATGCTTTGTTTTATGTTTTCTTTTTCTGCCTTGAAAGCCCCTATTCTTTTTTTATTCCAGTATAGTTAACATACAGTTATAATACTTTCAGATGTGCAAAGTAGAAACTCAACAATTCTATACATTACTCAGTGATCATCATGGGAAGGGTGCTCTTAATCCCCTTCACCCACCCCACCCATCCCCCCACCCATCCTCCCACCCATCTCCCTTCTGGTAACCATCAGTTACCAGCTGGTCATTCTGTAGTTATGAGGCTGTTTTTTGGCTTGTCTCTTTTTTCCTTTGTTTATTTGTTTTGCTTCTTAATTTCCACATATGAGTGAAATCATATGGTATTTGCCTTTCTTTGACTGACTTACTTTACTTAACACTATAACCTCTAGATCTAATCATGTATTGCATATGGCAAGATTTCATTCTTTTTTCAAGGCTGAATAATATCCTACTGTGTGTATATATATGTGTGTGTGTATATATATGTACCCCTTCTTCCTCATTCGTGGACAATTGATGGACATTTAGGTTGCTTCCATAGTTTGGCTATTGTAGATAATGGTGCAATACACACAGAGGTAGAGATGAATGTATCTTTTCAAATTAATGTTTCTGTATCCTTTCAGTAAATATCCGATAGTGAGAATTCTGGATCATAGGGTAGTTCTATTTTTTATTTTTTGAAGAAACCCGATAAGTCTTCCATGGTGGCCGCGCCAGTTTGCATTCCCACCAACAGTGCACAAAGGTTCTTTTTCTTCCCCATCCTTGCCAACACTTGTTTTTTCTTGAGTTTTTGAGTTTAGCTATTCTCACAGGTGGGAGGTGATATCTCATTATGGTTATGATTTACATTTTTCTAATGAGTAGTGATGTTGGGCATCCTTCATGGATGTTGTCCACCTGGAAGTCTTCTTTGTGGAAATGAACAGAAATGTCATGTCGTCTGCCCAATTTTAATTGGGTCATTTGGTTTTTTGGTGTTGAGTTGCATCAGTTCTTTATATATTTTGACTACTAACCCTTTATTGTATGATAGGAAAAGACAGGATAAAATAGGCAGAGGGAAAGGATTAGGACCTGAGGTCCCTAGGGGGGGAAAAACATGTATTTTGGAACAATGCTGGGAGTATCTGGCTATGGCAAACCCACTCAGGCCTAAAGCTCCTCTTCAGGACGTAACAGACTCCACCCACTCCCCCTTACGTATTCCTCAGGAATTTGAGGAAAGACCTAAGTATAGCCATAGGCCACCCCTCATACAATGGAAATGAGCCAATCAGGAATGGACAACCCAGCACCCAGAGCTGTCCAGCCAATAGGGCTGGGACCTGAGACGAACCAAGGGGGAAGGGAAGGGAAAGGGCTGGTCAGAACTGTATAAAACAAGGACTCTTGCCTATTGTCAGTGGGCATTCACTTTCAAATGCCCTCTCTCTGTAAAAAGAGCTTTCCTGGTATTCTCACTCTCTAATCTTATATTCTAATAACCTTTTGCCTGCTGCTCATTTTGTGTCCACCTTCATCCTTCAAAGAGGAGAGACAAATCCCAGGTATTGAGGTAAAAAATCCTGTAATGATGGTACATGTCATTTGCTAATATCTTCTCCCATTCTTAATGTTGTCAGGGTTTTTGTTTTTGCTTTTGGCTCTTTCTTTTCCTATGCAGAAACTTTATTTTGATGTAGTCCTAATACTTTAATTTTGCTTTTATTTCCCTTGCCTGAGCAGACATATCTAGAAAGATGACTAATGTCACAGAAATTGCTGGCAGTGCTCTCTTCTAGAATTTTTATTGTTTCAGTCTCACATTTAGGTTCTTCATCCATTTTGAGTTTATCTCTGTGTCTGGTGTAAGAAAATGGTCCTGTTTCATTGTTTTATATGTCACTGTCCAGTTTTCCCAATACCATTTGTAGAAGAAACTGTTTTCCATTTCCTAGCCTTTCCTCCTCTGCAGAAGATTAATTGATCATATAATTGTGGGTCTACTTCTGGGCTTTCCATTCTGTTCCATTGGTTTATGTGTCTATTTTTGTTCCAGTGCCATACTGTTTTACTACAGCTTTGTAATATAACTTGAGGTCTGGAATTACGATACTTCCAGGTTTGATTTTCTTTTTCAAGACTGCTTTGGTAATTTGAGATCTTTCTTGGTTCCATATGAATTTTAGGATTATTTGTTTTAATTATGTGGAAAAAATGCTATTGATATTTCACAGGTGTTGCATTAAATCTGTAGATTACTTTGGTTAATATAGACATTTTAACAATATTTATTCTTCTAATCCAAGAGCATGGAATGTCTTTCCATTTCTTTGTGTTTTCTTTCATTTCTTTCATCAGTGTTTTATAGTTTCTGAATACAGGTCTGTCCCCTCTTTTGCTAAGTTTATTCCTAGCTATTTTATTATTTTTGATACATTTGTATCAAAATGTGCATTACATTTGTAGATGTAAATGGGATTGTTTTCTTAATTTCTCTTTCTGCTGCTTCATTATTATTAAATAAAATACAACAGATTTCCATACATTGATTTTATATCCAGTGACTTTATTGAATTCATTTATCAGTTGTAGTAGATTTTGGTGGAGTTTTTATAGTTATCTGTTCTTTTTCTAGCTCCATTGAGTGTAATGTTGGTTTTCTTATTTGACATTTTTCTTGTTTCTTGAAGTAGGCCTATGCTGTTTGAAACTTCCCTCTTAAAACTGCTTTTGCTGCATCCCAAAGATTTTGGAACCACTGTGTTATATTTTTAATTTTTAATTGTCTCTTTGATTTTTTGTTTGAGCCATTCATTGCTTAGTAGAGTGTTATTTCACTTGCATGTGTTTGTGGTCTTCCCAGGGTTGGTGTGTGTGTGGTCTATTTCTAGTTTCAGAGCATTGCGGTTGGAAAAGAAGCATGGTGTGATTTTGATATTTTTGAATTTGTTGACTTGTTTTTGACCTGTGATGCAATTTCTCCTGGAGAATGTTCCACGTGCACTTGAAAAGAATGTGTATTCTGCTGTTTTCAGATGGAATGTTCTGAATACATTTGTTGAAGTTGTCAGGTCTAGTGTGTCATTTGAAATCACCGTTTCCTTGTAAAATGTCTGTTTGGAGGATCCATCCATTGGTGTAAGTGAGGTGTTAAACTCCCCTACTATTACCGTTTTATTGTGGATTAGTTTCTCTGTGTTTTTTACTGGCTGCTTTATGTATTTTGATGCTCTCATGGTGAATGCATAAATGTTTACAATTATTATATCAACTTGTTTGATTGTTCTTTTTATGATTATATCATGCCTTTCTTTGTCTCTTGTTACAGTCTTTTTTAAGTCTATTTTATTTGATATAAGTATTGTTACCCAGCTTTCTTTCTTATCCACTGCATGATGAATGCGTTCCCATCCCTTCACTTTCAATCTGTATGTGGTTTTGGTCTGAAATAAGTCACTTGCAGGCAGTTTACAGATGAGTCTTGCTTCTTCATCCATTCTGTCACTGTATGCCTTCTCATTGGAGTGTTTAATCCATTTACATTCAAAGTAATTACTGATAGGAATGTACTGATTGTCATATTTCTGCTTGTTTTGTGCTTGTTTTTATAGTTTTCTATTTTGTCTTCTCTTGTTCTTTTCTCTTATGGTTTGCTGCTTTCTTTAGTAATATGCTTGGATTCTTTTCCTTATTTGGCATATCTCTTACCAGCTTCTCTCTCTCTTTTTTTCCTTGGTTACCGTCAAGCTTATATACAGCATCTTATGTATATTGGCATCTATATTATATTGATGATCACTTAACTTTTAACCCATCCTCTACTCTTCTCCCCACCATGCACACATTTTATGTATCTGGTGCCACACTTTACATTCTTTTATTTTGTAAATTCCTTGATTTTTTCTTTTCTTTTCTTTCTTTCTTTCTTTCTTTCTTTCTTTCTTTCTTTCTTTCTTTCTTTTTTTTGAGAGAAAGAGCGAGGAGAGGGCTGGGGAGAAGGGCAGAGGGAGAGAGAGAAATAGGATGTTAAGCAGGCTCCATGCTCAGCACAGAGCACAACCCTGGGATCAAGAACTGAGTCGAAATGAAGAGTCAGACACGTAACCAACTGAGCCAGCCAGGCACCCCCAATTTTTATGGATAATAAATTTTACTGGGTTTTTTTTTTTTGTGTGTTAATTTTGCTGCTTCTGTGTTTTCTGCTTTTCTTACTCCAGTTTATGGTCTTTCCTTTTCACTCAAACAGTTCCCTTTGACATTTCTTGTAGGGCTAGTTTAGTGGGGATGAATTCTGTTAACTTCTGTTTGTCTAAGAAACTTTTTGTCTCCCCTTCTATCCTGAAGGATAGCTTTTCTGGATAGAGTATTCTTGGTTGCAGGTATTTTTCTTTTAGCAAGTTGAATATATTATGTCACTCCCTTCTGGCCTGCAAAGTTTCTGCTGAAAAATCAGCTGATAGCCTTATGAGGCTTCCTTGGTATGTAACTGGTTTATTTTCTCTTGCTGCTTTAAAAATTCTCTATATATCACTAATTTTAGTTACTATGTGTCTAGGTGTGGACCTCCTTGGGTTGGGTTTTGGGGGTTTTCTGTGCATCATGGATCTGGATATGTTTCTTGATCCAGAATTGAGAAGTTTTCAGCTATTATTTCATCTAATAAGCTTTATTTTCCCTTTCCTCTTCTTTCCTCCTTCTGGGGTTCCTATAATCTGAATGTTATTATACTTGATCATATCACTGAATTCCCTAATTCTATTTATTTATTACTACTTTTTCTCTCACTTGTTCAGCTTGATGGTTTTCCATTATTTTGTCCTCCATGTCACTGATGTGTTCTTCTGCTTCATCTAGTTTACTATTCATTCCATTCAGTATATTAAATTTTTTTAAATGTTTATTTATTTTTGAGAGACAGAGAGAGAGAGCATGAGAAGAGGAGGGGCAGAGAGAGAGGTGCAGAAGGAGCAGGCTCCAGGCTCTGAGCTGTCAGCACAGAACCCAATGTGGGGCTCAAACCCATGAACCATGAGATCGTGACCTGAGCAGAAGTCAGATGCTTAACCGGCTGAGCCATCCAGGCATCCCATTCAGTGTATTTTTAATTTCAGTTATTGAATTCTTCATCTCTGATTGATTCCATTGTATGTTTTGTGTCTCTTTGTTGAGGATCTCACTGAGGTCTTCCACTGTTTTTTAAAGTCCAGTAAGCATCTTTATGAACATCACTTTAAATTCTCTATCAGGCACATTACTTATCTATGTTTTGTTTAGGTCTCTTGTGGTTTTGTCCTGGTCTTTCATTTGGGACATATTCCTCTGTCTCTTCATTTTGTCTAGCTCTCTGTGTCTGTTGATGTGTCTTAGAAAAGTCCGCATGTCTCCTGCTCTGAAAAGCAGTGGCCTTATGAAGCAGAGGTCCTCGAGTGCCCTGCAGTACAGAGTCCCCTGTTCACCAGAACTTTGTGCTTCAGGGCTCCCTCCTCTTTGTGAGGTGTGTGCCCTGCTGTTGTGGCTGAGCTGATTTTGCCTTCAGTCTTGCTGTCTGTAATGGCTCTCTTTGCTTGTGGGCAGGTGTTAGTCTCTTTGTTGTTAGTTGACCAATCTGAGGCTGCCTTGGGCTTGCACTGAGTCAGACCAGGTGTTTGTTTGAGATGCAGTAGCAGGGAAGTAGAGAGGACCTTCATTACCTGGTCCCCTGAGCAGCTTTTATTGGTGGGTGGGACCTGTAGTCAGACCAGATGTCTACCCCCATCTGATTTCTGAGGCTGCAGTCAGACCAATGAGGTTATCTTCCCTTCTTCTTGGGGCAGAAGTCATTTTGGAGTGCTGCTGGCCCCTGTCCAGGCTGCTTGGACACTGCCAGCCTTGTGGCATCACTTTGGATGTGCTCTAGCAAAGGGCCTATTGGATGTGGCAGGGCTGCAGGAGAACATGGGGCAGGGCACATGGGGAGGCAAGGTCTGCACAGGTCTTCTGTGGGAGGGACCTGGAGCCACATTAGAGCACTCTGGCCACAAGGCTGGAGGACGAGTCCACAGGAGAGTGTGGGGGCAGGGTGAGTGGTGTCGATATGGTTTGGGCAGGTTTGCAGTGCGGGGAGGAAACCCGGAAGGACACCTTGCTGGAGGGAGAACACAGAGCACGCTGCTACCAACTTAGGTGGAGAGTGTCTGCGCAGTGGTAGTTCCTGCAGGCGTCTGCGTGTCCAAGCTAGGGCCGGGGAGGGAAAGGGCACCTGCCAGCTCCTTTGTTCCTGGAGAAGCCCCCTAAGGATTCCTGCCCGGCAGCCCATGCTCTGAGATTAGTAAATAAATTTTCCCATGTGTCCGGGCATTTTTCAAACTTCTGCTTCTATGCCGTATCTCCATGGGGCTGTTTGTTGTGCTCTCTTTAAAGGTAGGAGCCTGTTTCCCCATGCCTTCCAGGCTCCCCCAGAGCTGAGCTTACGGATTTTTAAAATTCTAGGTATTAAGCCCTACAGATTGCAAAAACTCACAAAATTAGGTCCCTCTGGTTTTCAAGGCCAGATGTTATGAGGATTAGTCTTCCCCGCCGCTGGGTTCTGGATGCAAAGCTCTGTTTCTCTTTCCTCTCTGCACCCAGGCACTCCTGCTTCACCCCCACCCTCTTCAGTGTGGCCTCTTCTCTACATTTAGCTGTGGAGTGTTTGTTCCACCAGTCTTTGGGTCATTTTCTGTGTTATTTACACTGAAGGAGGTGTTACCTAGTCATGTTCGTGAGGAGAGTTGAGGTCCTACTCAGCCATATTCCTGTTTTATGCTTCTAAACACACATACATTTTTTCAAAATAAATGAATGGATAACAAAATACATTAATAATTAATATTTTCATACTGCTATCACATTATTAATAATGACATAACATTGATGACCTGGATCTAACAAAATTCTTATTTTGTATTGTAGGATATTTTTATTGCTTTAACCTTTAAAACAAGTACTACAATAAGAAATACCTTTTTAACTCAATATCTAAATATCCACACCTTAACAATTTACTATATATTCCAAGAGCTAAATTTATTACATCAAAAATCTGCAATATGCAGCTGCTTACCTATCTATCATCTCTCTATCACCTGTTCTATCTCATTTATCAATTATCTGTCTATTAATTTAGATAAATATGTCATTTAGTCATTCATAGTCATTGTATAAATAACAGAAAATTTCATAATTGTAAATACTTAAATACTTAAATATACCTTAAATACTTAAAATTCAAAGATATTAAAAAAAGAATGAATTCAAAATGTGGGGGGAACTAGGAAATAAATGAAGGGAAAGAGAGAAAAAGAATAATTATAAGAACAGAGGTACATGAATTTGAAGTTGAGTATAAAAACTAAGAAATTAATACAGTTTCTGCCCATCTATGGAAAAATAAATATTTTAATAGAAAAAGCACTAACTCTTATAAAATATAGAAGTATAATTTTGCAGAATTATAATTGAGAACCGGCAGATAGCCATAGATTTGTAAGAGATTCAAATATAGATAGATACTAAATATGTTGACAAATTTTCTTCAAAAATTTGAAAAGCAGGGTGAAATGGGAAATTTTTTAAACAAATACAGCCTAACACAAGTGACTGCCTCATGTAATCTAAAGTGATCAATCACCATGTAAGAAATTTAGAAGGTGTTAAAAACTGCAGGTCATTCCATTTCACAAGTGGACTCTATCAAAACTTCAAGGAACATTTAACTACTAAGCTTCTTTTATGTAGCAAATATAACACTTCCATAAAGTCTTGAAAGAGACAATGGAAAGGGAAGCTTCAGACCATTATGGGCATAAATCACTAAGACTGCTTCCCTCCAGGATTTCAAGGATGATTCAATCTGTTTGAAAACCTAGTAAAAATTGGATTCTCTTAATGAGTCCAAAGACAGAGCAAAATCTTATTTTTTTCTTCAGAACATAAAAGAATTCTTAATAAAAAATTTACTTTTTTAATATATTTTTCAAAACAAAAGTGAACATCATACATAATGTGAAACACTGGTAACCATCCCATTCAATTGGGAAATAATTTCAGTATGTCCACTAATACCGGTTTGGTTCATCAAGTAATACGATGAACCATGAAAAGAGAAAATAAATAAAATGCTGTTGTTTGCCTGATAAGATATTTCTATGTGTAACAGAAAGCTGAATATCAGCTAAAAATTCCTTGTGACAAGATTAATTAGCAAACATACTGATTAGAAAGTAGTATACAAAAATCAACATGTACATGCAACAATTTAAATTATATTTAAACTGATTTGCAGTAAAAACAAAGAAAGTTAGAAATGAACAAAAAATAATCTATTAAGAGACATAAAGTAAACTTGACTAAATGTAAAAATAATCATGTGTTTGAATAAGAAAGCTGCATAATGTCAAAGATATGCATTTGGTCAAAACATATGCATATATATGTGCATATTGTCAGAAATAATTCATCCTAAGCTTGTTTAAAAATTTTTCTAATGTTTATTCATTTTTGAGAGATGGAGAGAGACAGAGCATGAGTGGGGGAGGGGCAGAGAGAGACACACACACAGAAACTGAAGAAGGCTCCAGTCTCACAGCTGTCAGCACAGAGCCCAACAGGGGACTCGAACTCACAAACTGCGAGATCACGACCTGACTTGAAGTCGGACACTTAACTGACTGAGCCACCCAGGTGCCTCCTAAACTTGTTTTTAAATTCATTGCTATATTTTTATAATGCCAATTTTTCTGGAAACAGCAGGCTGACTTTACAGTGTTACGATGTAATAGACATCATTTAATTGTTAGAAAAATGCTAGGACCTGAGAGTAGCAGGCAAGAATACAACCCACAAAATACGTGAGATATTAGTCCACGTGTTTTCTAAAGTTCGTACTAGTTTGCAGACATAGATCCTTAGACTAACGAAACAAACTAGATGTCCGTAAACAAATTTGTGTGCATATAGAAATATTAGTAGAAGTGAGTGTTTCAATGCAGTGGGCATGATGGATTATCAGGTAATCAATATGACGAAAAGCTAATAGCAAATCTAATAGTGAGACAGGCAATGGATAAGAACTGTCTCCTAATTAAGAAGAAGAAATCCAAGTGACTGTGGCATCTGGGTGGCTCAGTCGGTTAAGTGTCTGGTTCTTGATTTAGGCTCAGGTGATGACTTCATGACTCATGAGTCTGAACCCTGTGTTGGGCTCCACACTGAGAGTGGAGTCTGCTGGAGATTTTCTGCCTCCCTGTCTGCCCCTCCCCTGCAATGCCTCTCTCTCTCTCAAAATAAATAAACCTTAAAAAAGAACCCCAAATATTTAAAAATACACTCAATCTTATCCTTTTTTTAAAAATGTTTTTTTAATTTTTTTATGTCTTGGGGCGCCTGGGTGGCTCAGTTGGTTAAGCCTCCGACTTCGGCTCAGGTCAGATCTCATGTCTGTGGGTTCGAGCCCTGCGTCGGGCTCTGTGCTGACAGCCAGCTCAGAGCCTGGAGACTGCTTCAGATTCTGTGTCTCCTTCTCTCTCTGACACTCCCCCTCTCATGCTTTGTCTCTCTCTGTCTCAAAAATAAATAAAAGATTTTAAAAATAAATTTTTTATGTCTTTATTTTATTTGAGAGAGACAGAGTGGGAGTGGGGGAGGGGCAGAGAGTGAGGGAGACACAGAATCTGAAGCAGTCTCCAGGCTCTGAGCTGTCAACAGAGCCCGATGTGAGCCTCAAACCCATGGACTGTGAGATCATGACCTGAGCCGAAGTCAGATGCTCAACCGACTGAGCCACACAGATGCCCCTGTTTATTTATTTTTGAGAGAGAGAGAGATTGTGAGCAGGGGAGGGGCAGAGAGAGAGGGAGACAGAGACTCCCAAGCAAACTCTGTACTGTCAGTGCAGAGCCCAACTCAAGACTCAAACTCACAAACTGTGAGATCATGACCTGAGCCAAAATTGAGAATTGGACACTTTTAATGGACTGAGCTACCCAAGAACCCTTGCTCACACTTATTCTTAATTGGATCTATAACAATGAAATAAAAATTGGGAAGTTTGGAAACTGGTAGATTCTTAGGAATCAAGAAATTAGACATGGTTCACTTTTGTCTTCATTGGATATAAAGAAGGATTTTTCCAGTCCAGGAAGAAATAAGAATTGCTGAAACTTCTTTCACCATAGCCATGAAAATTTTTAAAGGCACATACTTTTAACCATGATTACCAAAATTTAACAACACACACATCATTTGGCTGCAATCTCACTTTCCATGGTCTAACCAACAGTTACTTGTATGTATGAAGAGACTTCAGGAGGGTTTACGTTAGACCCTTTCCCTCCTGGAGCACGTCACTGAGAGTGAAACTCACAGACACGCACGGAGATGGTGACTGGGCTTCTTTTAGTTCGGCCAAACAGCCCCTCCGCAGTGCTGACAAGTCCTCAGGAGAGAGTGCCGCGGAGCAGGAGCTCAGGGGGTGCGTCAGTCATAGCAAAGCAGAGGAGGTCATCGCTGAGGCGGCCAATCATAGTTTACAGCATCACATGGGGGTCAATCACATTCTGACACACACATGTAAGATTTGGCAAAGACCTATCAATTTTAGAGTTCTTTGTCTCAGGAGAGATTTGAAGTGACCAATCATAGGTTGGAAGGGGAGGTGGAGCAGGTGCACAGACGCGAGAATTGTGCAGTTAAAGGGTGGGGTCTTGCAACAGTATCTTGAAAAACAAGTTAACCTTTAAGTTATAATGTATGGGTTCCATTTTAGGACTTCCAGAGCCCGACTGCCCACCCCTTAATTGTTCAAGCAGAAAAGAGTTGGAGAGTTAGTCAATGGTTGGTATTTTTCCATTAGGGTCAGCTTGACCCGAGGAGGGAGGGTCTTACATTTACTGCCATTGCAAAGTTCTGGAAACCCTAAAGAACTATTGGTAAAGTGTACCTTAAATGAACAGCAATATGTATGCAATAAAATACTCTGCACATGTTATAAAGAATTAAAGAAATCTATACTTGCTAGTATGAGAAGACTCCCAAGAAATATTTTTGAGTAGAAAAGCACATTGCTGAGAAGTGTGTGTATCATGCATTCTCTTGAAAACACATCATAAACTAGAATATGAAGATACAAATTAAATCTAGAAATTAATATGCACCAACATATTTTTAAAGGATATACAAGAAACAAAATAAATCACCTATAATTATGGAAGGCAGAGGGTTAGTTTTTAATTCATGAACTAGATGATTCATTTTTTGTTGTACATGTATTACTATTTGAATATATGTATTTTATATATTTGAGTATATATTTGAATATACATATATATACACACACATATATATATACTATCTGGTTTATTTATTAATGCTAAAATATATTAGAAGATCTAAAGAAAATGTTTGGAATTCATAGTCCTGAGGAAATAATCAAATTAATTTTAAGGTCATTATCATATGTTTTCTTAAAAACCATATAAAATATTCAACTAATCTACTAACAACAAATCTGAAGTGAAATTTTCATGTGTTTGGCTTATGCTTTAAAAATTCACTAAAGGGGCTCCTGGGTGACTCAGTCAGACTTTTGATTTTGGCTCAGGTCATGGTCATGATCTCATGGTTGGTGTGACTTAGCCCCACATCGGGCTCTGCACTGACAGCGTGGAGCCTCCTTGGGATCCTCTCTCACCCTCTCTCTCTGCCTCCCCCTTGCTCCTGCACTTGCTCTCTCTCTCTCTCTCCCTCTCTCTCTCTCAAAAATAAACAAACATTAAAAAATAAAACTAAAAACTGGCTGAACCTATAAACAGTTCTCTTCACGTGCAGCATCTGTAACAAGAGGCGTGGCACTTCATAGATGTGAGACAAGGCGCAGAGCAGCCCGTTATGTGTAATATAGCAGCTGCATGGCCACAGTACTTCCATCTATGACATGTTTCATTTTCCCAAGTATGAACCTTGTTCTACCACAAACAACATAAAGCACCACTGTGCCAAGAACTTCACTTGGCTGCTAGTAGCTTGGAACTGGCCAAATTCTCCGTTGTTCAATGCCATGAAACTTGTAGGCAAAGATTTGTGGCATCCTTTAGATGACAATGCAGTGGGAGTATCATATGTTGTGAGGAATAGTGAAGTTATTCTCCGTGGTAGCTATTGAGCATGACTAACCAATCCTGTATGAAAACAATGTTTCTCCTTCTACCTTCATTTTTGTCTATAGAAGTTCCTTTGCCTGAGGTCTGTGGATGTGGTCTATAGCTTTTCATGAACAGTATGTGTGCATATATTCCAGGGAGGCAGGTTTGGATAAGTTGGTGCGATAATTCTTTCCAAAGAACCATACTTCCTGCATACATATCCTTTTACAACGTGAGTTTTCCACTTCCCCCATCAAGATATGGAGTCAATTCCCTGAATCTAAACGTGTTTGGAGGAATAAAATGTACAAATTCTGAGGCTCTGACATCTCTGCTTTTACTCCCTTGAAACGCCATGCTCAGAAAGAGAATTCGGCTTCATTACATGGGAGGGAACCAAGGTCCCCAGTCGACAGGAGGCGTAAATTGCCAGGTATTGAGTAAAGGCAAATTAGAACATCCAGTACCAGGGGAACCAGGGACGTCTACAGCCCCAGGATTTGCCCCTGGCGGGACCAGAAGAAGAATCACCCAGCCGATCCCAACCTAAACTTCTGCCTTCCAGAACTGTGAGGAACTCCGTGGTTGCTGTCCTAGCAACTGTGGTGTGAGGAGGTTTGTTAAACAGCAGCAGATGAGGATGAGGAGTTCTTAATATTCATCAGGTTAGAAAGTAAAGCTACGAACCCAAATTCCTTAAAACTGCTTCTCTACACTTCAGGGACAATTGATGCGAGCGCAGTGTAAGCCTTTTCCGTCTTTCTCTGTTCTCTGGGAGACATTACGTGGTCACGTGTTTGCCTGCATGAGCCCAAACACGTGGTTCTCAGGTTTTATAAGGACTGCCAATGTGTCTAACATGCGACTGATGTCAGAGCAGAATTCTACCTATATTTTTTTAATTTCCCTTTTTCTTTGTGGATACCTAAATCCATAAGAGGAACTAACAAAAGCATTTTTTATGAAAATTAATTGGTTTGGTTCTTGTACAGATTCCCACTGACAGCTTGCAGAGTTTTGTTTCCCTGAAAGAGCCACACAGAGTGAGTGGGTTTAAAAACAAGAATACCACGCAGGGAACTGATTCCTGTTTTGTGACCAGATGCATTCTGGTCATTTGAAACCTTTTACCAGAGAGGAAGACAATTAATTAAGTTCAAATATTTCTGCTTTTGCTACACACACACACAACTTATTTTTTCAATTAGATTTAAAAAATTTTTAAGTTTACTTATTGTTTTTTGAGAGAGAGAGAGAGGAGGAGAGAGAATCCCTAGTGGGCTCCATGCTGCCTGCAGGGCTCAAACTCATGAACCACAAGATCACGACCTGAGCCCAAATCAAGATCCGATGTTTAACTGGCGGAGGCACCCAGGCACCCCTCAGTTAGACTGTAAGGCACATTCTAAAATATTGTGCTTCTTTGAGAACTTGTACGATCAGCAACGGCAGTGACAGAGTAAGTTCTTACAGCCCCGTCAGGAGGTGGACTTTCAACGCCTGATAAAGATGTTATCGTTTATAAGAGTTATGATTTGCAGAATCCAATATATTTTGGCCCTATTGTTATTTGCAACAGAGCAGAATTTACCAAAATATAGTTGTTCTGAATCTATCCCTAATCGAAGATAAACTCTTCTCTCTTTCCAAGGAGAGCTGATGATGGCACACCTCTCCTGAAGAACAGATACCGTTGGACCTACGGGAAGTCACTGTGGGGCAGCGTCTGGCATGACTCAGGTCCTCAGCCTGCGGCTTCCATGGCCTCATTGCATCCAGTAGGACAGACACTCTCCTGTGTGGCAGATTGTGATCCTCTGGATCAGAGAGAGGTAGATAGGTTAAAATCCTAGAATGTGTATACATGCAGAGTGAGCCCGCAAGGGGCATTCAGTTCAGAACCACCAACTTCATGGTGGGGAGCAGCACATGTGTCCACTCTCTTCGTTATGTTGAAAGAGCTTCGTGTCCTCCCACATCTGTGCCATTTATGTCACCTGTGGCACAGAACTGTCACTAGGAAGCTCTGGGAAAAGAGTCAAATTAATGGAATAAGAAGCCCTGAAGAAAAGTCTCTTATTGTGTCCTTCATGTTACTGTTTCAGTATCAAAGTTTCAAAGTTAGAAGCCAGCTTAAGGGCAATTTGCTTGGTAAACAGGAACCAAAATTAAAAATAACATTTTTCATCAGCTATGGAACTTTTATTGTCATTTATTGTGTCTTGTTAACATGTTTTTGTACAATGTAGATTTAACTTGTCTGTTATCTTAATTCTGCATCATCAATTGACTTCACATTAATTTTTCTGCTTTTTCCTTATAATCTAATTAATAAACGATTTTGTCATATTTGCACTCTGATTTAATCCTGATTCTACTTTATGTTAATATTTTATCATGTTAAGAGTGAATTATTAAAAATAAAAATATGTAATTTACTGTTTACTCAAAAACATAGTAAAATAGAAATAAATGAATAGAAAGACAGTTTTTCCCTAGCAAAGAGTCCTACAAAGAGAATATTCACAGAGGAGCAAAAAACCTGTGAATTTCAGAGCCATAGTGGTAAGGGGCACTAAACTTTAAAAATCAGTCACATCTCAAAGAAACAGAGAGTCTGATAAGAAAGAGAAATTGTTTATGAAAGAAAAAGAAAAAGAAAAGGGTGCACCTGGGTGGCTCAGGCGGCTGGCCGACCGGCTTTGGCTCAGGTCTTGACCTCAAGGATCATGGATTCAAGCCGCACATCTCACTGCTGTCCATGCGGAGCCCACTCCAACCCTCTGTCTCCCTCTCTCTCTGCCCCTCCCCTGCTCACGCTCTTTCTCTTAAAAATGAATAAACATTTTTAAAAAAGAAAGAAAAACCATGGGCCCCATATGGTGTCAGACCGGGTTCCCAGACCTGGGCTTAACACCCCATCTAAGAGCAATTTCTCCTCCTCCAGAGATGTGGCTGAAACAGCCAGTCAGGAAACTTTTCTTTCCTTCAGCACCAATAAGTCTGTCACTTAGGTCCCCTTCTATTCCCGAAAGAAAGACGAGGTCATCTGGACTGTATGATAAGCCCCCAGCTTTTTCCCGAGGCAAACAGCCTCCTCTGGAAAAATCCTCCTTTCGCTAGTAACTTTCTTGCCCAACCCTCCATCAATAAAAACCTTCCACCATAAATAGCTCACACAGCACACGCTTCGTCAATAGCAGGCCAAGAGCCCGAATTTTCTGAGTACCATTTATTAGCTGGTTCTTTGGTTTTATGAAATGCTCAGCCCCTGAATGTCCAGTCTTCTGAAAACTCTCTGAATTATCTGTAAGCTCCAAATGTTTTTGTTCACAACCTGTAATCTTAGAAGATGTCCCACCAGCAAGTATTTATTTAGTTCTTATATGTACTATGCACATAGAATGATTCCCCTCTAGCATCCCTTCCAACATTCCCTGCATCCTTCACCAGACACAGGTCACTGCATTGTTGAGAAACCCTGTTCTATGTACAGAATCACTTCAAAAGTAAAAGTGCTGACATTTGACTTCTATCCCAAATTAGCACTGGCATCTCATTTTGAGTGATGCCTTTAACCTTTTCTTTTTGTGTTTCTAAGCTGTTTTATTTTGTGTATGTGTATTTGTTTCAGTAGATGGTATAAGAGTTTAAATAGATTTTTCTTGCTGAGCTTAAAAAATAAATCCTTCCAGAGACACCTGGATGGCCCAGATGTTTGACCTCAGCTTCCGATTATGGTCTCCTCGTTCACGAGATGGAGCTTCATGTTGGGCTCTGCACTGACAGCATGGAGCCTGCTTAGGATTCTCTCTCTCTCTCTCTCTCTCTCTCTCTCTGCTCTTCCTCCACTCTCTCTCTCTCTCTCAAAATAAATAAACTTAAATTAAAAAAAGAAAAACCTTCCCCTTTGTACAACTCAGAATGCCTGAGGTACTTCCTGATTCATGAATCATTTAATAAAGCCAATTAGGTCTTCAAAAAACAGAGTAATATTCCACTGAAAATTATAAGTCACGGGGGAAAAAGTCTTGCTGTGGATTTTTTCTACATTGCCTAAGTATGCTGTGTTGTGCCTTAAATTAAAAAGTATGCATCTAACACTTCATCAATAAATATGATGTAAAATTACAGTTTCAATTTTTTAACAAATTGGTCAATTAATTACATTCATAGACACAGTGTTATTCAGATTCTGTTTCACTTCATGTCAGCTTCTGTAATTTTCTTTTCAAGGACAATGTTCATTTTATCTAACTTTTTGATTGTAATGGATGAAGTTGTTCACAGCATTACTTACATCATTTTAATATGTGTGAAACCTGCACTTCTAACTCCTTTTTAATTCCTAACTTTGGTGAAATGTGCTCTCTCTCTCTGTTTTTTGTTAATTCACGTGACCTACTTACTTCTCTTTTCAAAAGAGCAGTTTTTGACTTTGTGAATGTCCTCTTTTTTTTTAATAGTTTGTAGATTTAGCTCT
Source organism: Suricata suricatta (assembly GCF_006229205.1). Taxonomy (NCBI): domain Eukaryota; kingdom Metazoa; phylum Chordata; class Mammalia; order Carnivora; family Herpestidae; genus Suricata; species Suricata suricatta. The sequence continues at coordinate 141,516,889 of NC_043706.1, forward strand.
TTTCTTAATGTTTATTTATTTATTTTGAGATGGGGGGTTCAGAGAGAGAGAGGGAGAGAGAATCCCTAGCAGCCTCCATACTGTCAATGCAGAGCCCAACCGGGACTCATAAACCAGGAGATCATGACCTCAGCCGAGGTCACGAGTTGGATGCTTAACCTGACTGAGCCACCCAGGTGCCCATAGCTTTAGCTCTTTCCTTTATTTTATTCTTCCTTGTTTTACTTTAGGTGTACTTTGCTCACTTTTTTCTATGATTTCACACACATACATGTTCATAACTTCTATTTGTCTATTAATTTTCTGTCTCATCTCATTGTCCGTCTCCAGCTGGCCCTAGAATGTGTATTTGCAGAGTGCTTATTGTCTTTTCTATGCTTTGAAAGATTTGTTAAATCTTGGAACTATTCTCCGTTGAAGTATTTGTTGACACCTTCAAGTAAAGCCAACGAAAGCTGAGTTGTATTTGTAGTAAGGTTTATAATGACAAATTCAATGGTCATAAGACTGTTCAGATGTACTACATTTTTGCATCTTTTTTTATTTTTGATTTTTCATTTGCATTTTACCTTTGAGTTTGTTCATAACATCTAAGTATTTCAATTACTTTTGGCAATAAATTTCTTCCAATTTTATATTAATGTGAAAAGAATTTGTTACTTTTCTCTTTTTTAATTCCTGATTTTTAATATTTATGCTTTATCATTTTTTTCTTGATGATATACCCAAAATACCTATCAATATCACTGATAATTACATTCTTTCTTTGTTTCCTATGTCATTAATTTTTTTCTTTTTTCTACATTAGATTTACCTATTGGGAATCATGTTTTCTCTTGTAGATTTTTAACACTACCTTTTAGGTCACTGTTTGCTATTCTTTATCTTTTCCCTTAAATCTGAAAAAAAAACTCATCTAAATTCCTCACACATTGATATGCCGACTAGTTTATATGATTTACTTATAATCATTGTGTCTTTTATTATTCTCCCTTGCTTGAGAAAACGTTCTTTAATTTTCAACCACACTTTTGCTTATCTCTTTTTGTAACTGCATTCAACAATGATTGCACCTGCAGTAGAGAATACAGCTTGCATGGTATCAAGTCTTTGAAAACTTTTCATTTTTTGTTGCCTAATAGACGTTAGCCTGATAGTTTTTTTTTTTTCTCATCCACTAATCAGAGGCACTTAGCCACAGCCACCCGATTCTGCCTTTCTAATGGCAACTATCTTATGAGTGTGTACGACATCTGGGGGTCTCCCCTCTTGCGTGCACCCCATCCCAGGCCCCCAAAGTGGAAATCCAAGGAGGAGCATCTTGCCAGGACCCCAGGGACGCTGGGAGCGCCACCTGCTGGCGGGAGGCGTCTTCACGGCTGGCAGGTGAGCCTGCTCCGCACTCCAGGGCAGGCTCGGCCTGCGAGCTCAGCCCTGACCCCAGCGGTCACCGATCAACCTCCGTAGGAGAAGGACCAGACCAATTTTCATGGAAGCCACTCTCTCTCGAGGAATGCTTTGTGCGAACATGGAGGAGAGACACGGGGCCGGACACCCGGCCGAGTGACCTTCGTGGCAGATCTGCTTCCCTCTGACCTCAGAGGAGCTCTGGGCCTGCCCTTCCTGGGAACGTCACGTGCGCCACAGACGGAGGCACGTGCGGGCATTAGAAGTGTTCCAAGCGTTTTTAAAAAGATGAACATAGGCAAAATGATTTTCAGGATACATATATGTTTTTTTGATCACCATGTGCTAAAAACCATAATTCTACTTTGATGACTTCGCCTTTTATTGTTTAGGAAAAATCATGCGTGAACCTGCAAACGTCAATGTCCTTTAAGACTGTGGGCAGCACTGAGGGCCTGCAGCACCGCCCCTGGTTCTCAGCCTGGTGTTAGAGCTTGTGCCATAAATCAGGCGACAGGAAAAGTACAAGAAATAGAAAGGAAACATCAGTGTTGATACCCCCCTTTTCTATTAAGAACAGGGGTGCCGGGTGGCTCAGTTGGCTAGGTGTTTGACTTTGGCTCAGGTCATGATCTGCAAGTTCGAGCCTGGTGTCAGGCTCTGTGCTGACAGCTCAGAGCCCGCTTTGGATTCTGTGTGTCCTTCTCCCTGCCCCTCCCCCAATCATGGGCATGAGCTCGCTCGCTCGCTCTCTCTCTCTCTCTCTCTCTCTCTCTCTCGCTCTCTCTCTCCCTCTCTCCCTCAAAAATAAATGAACATTAAAAAATTTTAAGAACAATATACTTGTCTTTATAGAAAGCCAGAAGAATCTACAAATAGATTGATGGAATAAGGAAATTAGCAAAATTTCTGGATATAACAGGATTTAAAGAATGTGCTTCTACATAGCAACAATATAAGAAAATATTAAGTGAACTATTATAATAGCTACTTCATTAATATTAACTACCTGGAAATAAATCTTCACAGAGGAGGTCTCAATCATCGATCAATATCAGAAAATATGTTCAAATTCATAAATAACCAGAAAAGTGCAAATCAACAACATAATGGGTTTCCATTCCACATCCTCCAGATTGGCAAACATTAGTGAAGATTTGGAGCAATAAGAACGTTGCTAATTGAAGTGTCAGCAGTATAAGCAAGCTGGAAAATGATTTGGCATTAACATGCAAATATAGGCATGTGTTTATCCTACAATCCAGCAGACAAATAGATGCTTCTAAATATGCACCAAAGAGACATATAATAATGTTCATAGGGACATTATCCATTAGAGCAAAACCTGGGGCAGTCCACATTGTCTACCTAATAAATGAAGATTCGCCAAGTATGGATTCCGTAGAATTCTATCATCAGTGAAACTACAAATAGATTGACTACCTAAAACACATGCTAATTCCAAACCCACAATGTTGAGTAAAAAGTCAGGAAAATACACAAGGTATGAGTCCATTTATATGTAGGTCAAAACCAAAACTAAATAGGATGGTTTTTTAATTTTTATTTTTTTAATGTTTATTTATTATTGAGAGACAGAGAGAGACACAGCATGAACATGGGAGGGGCAGAGAGAGGGAGAGACACAGAATCCAAAGCAGGCTTCAGGCTCTGAGCTGTCAGCACAGAGTCTGATTGATGCAGGACTTGAACACACAAACCGTGAGATCATGACCTGAGCTGAAGTCAGATGCTCAACCAACTGAGCCACCCAGGCGCCCCAATAGAATGTGAGTCCCATTTGAGTGAGAGCGAAAATCTAGTTTTGAACTAAAAGAATTAAGTCAAATAGAATATACTTAACTCTGTTAAGTGGATACAAACATGCTTGTACATATATACCTATCAAATGATTTTTGTAATATTTAAATACTAATCATTACTTAACATCTAGCATTTATTAAATATCTTCTATGTCATATGCACTGGGGGCAAAGCAATTTACATTTAACATCTCGTGTAATGTGAAATCCCCATAAATTCAATAGCATTTTGTTGTTGTTATTGGTTATATCCTATGTATATTCCTATTTAGGGGAACTTTAATAAGACATTTAGGGGAAATGGGGCACCTGGGTGGCTCAGTCAGTTAAGCGTCCAGCCTTGGCTCAGGTCATGATCTCATGGTTCATAGGTTCGAGCCTCACATCAAGCTCTGTGCTGACAGCTAGCTCAGAGCCTGAAGCCTGCTTCGGATTCTGTGTCTCCCTCTCTCTCTCTGACCCTCCCCTGCTTGCACTATTTCTCTCTATTTCTCAAAAAATAAATAAAAGACATTAAAAAAATAAAAAAAGACATGTAGGGGAAGTTATTTCTGGGTAGTTTTGTTTACCTTCTTTCCACTAATGTCCATTTGAGAGCTATATTGAGAGGTACATTACAAAGTACAAAATTCACCCATCTTATGTGTTGAATTAAATGATTTTAGTAAAATGACAGTGTGCAAATATTACCGCAATATCGTTTTAGAAGGTTTCAAGCATTGCCGCATATCTGCGTGTAGACTTTCACTTCCAGTCCAAGCCCAAGGCATCTACTGACCTGCTTTCTGTCTGTAAGTTTTCATTTTCCATATACTTCATGTAAATTGATTCATAGAAACCATTCACATAATCTTTTGTCTGGTTTCTATTACTTGCACTTACAGTAACGGTTCTGAGGCTGATCCAAACTGAGGCATTGGTAGTTTTTCCCTTCTGGTTGCGAATCAGTGCGCCATTTTGTGAACATTGCATATATATATATATATATATATATATATATATATATGTGTGTGTGTGTGTGTGTGTGTATATATATATATATATATATATATATATATATATATATATATAATTCATTCGCTATGCGATGGACACTCCAGTGTCCCAATTTGGGGCTGTCGTGAACAACACAGTCACCTTTCTCTGAGTAGATTTTAAGGGGTGAATTTGCTTGTTCTTATGGTAATTTATGTTTAACTTCTTAAACAATGGCCTCTGTGTTTCCAAAGCATCTGTAACATTTTATATTCCCACTTGCAATATGCAAAGTTTCTAGTGTCTCCTCATGCTCACCAGAAGTAGTATTTTCTGGCCTTCTGATGATAGCCACCCGAGTTTTCTCCCTGTCTGTGACTTGTCCTTTCATTTCTTCAATCGTGTCTTCTGAAGTGCAAAAGTTTTCCATCTTGACAAAGTCCAATTTTTCTTTTTTTTTTTATGGATTGTGCTTTCAGTGTTCTTTCTAACATTTGATCAGCACACAATTCATAACGATGGTCTGGTTAAATGTTTGTTCTAATATTTTTTCCTCCAGTAGATACTATTATTATCTTCATTTACCAATGAGGCTTAAAGACATAATATCTGAAATCTTAAATTAAATACCTTGAATCACACAGTGAGTAATGGGTGCAGCCAAGATTTGAACCTGGTGTGTTGGCACGAACTTTTAGACACCGTGCTATAGTGCTTGATGCATACTCTACATCTGCTCTGTATATACACACGGTGTCTCGGATTTTCAAAACAGACAGTGACGGTGTCGATGCGCAGATGTCAACAGAATAAGCAACCACGTTTTTTCTTCCCATTCTCTTCCTGAGTATGGAAATGGAATTAGTTTAAAATGTTTAAATTAAATCATTTTGAGCCTGCACTGAAGATTTCCTGCTGCTTTTATGCAAGTGAACCCCGTCTTTGCTCGCTCTTGGGCTATTTTCTATGGCCACCTCACCTGAGCGTCAACACATTTGCCCCCCTCCACACCCGCAACAAACATTCCTGTACCCATTTCAGAGAGTGGAATGCTGCTCTCCACTGTACATTTCTCTGCTCCTCCCCTGATCAGCTTTTCCTGCCTGGACGTGTTGGCGATATTCTATGACGTGAAGCACCTGTTACAGAGAAAGCTGGGGTGTCCAGGGTGAGTGTCCAGTAGCTACAATCAAGGGGGGGGCAGATGTTCTAAGAAGGTCCCTGTATCCCTAAGAAGCTTCATGTCACTAGCTGTCACGTAATTGTTAGAGCCTTCTCAGTCTAATGTTCTCTGATTATAATGCTTGACTAATAACAGAGGCACAATATGTAGGAAGGAGAAATTGACTCTAAGTGGAAAAATCCCAGGAACCTTTACTTAAGTGGTGTGTGAGCTGCAACAGTTACTAGAACTCCTTTATGGCTTGTAGGGTCCATTTCCATAGATGGACCTTGAAAAATGTTTAAAGTTCATTGCTAAGCAGATCCTCTCAAGCTTCATGATGGCCTGTCCTCCTGGTTCACAGGTCTCTAATGAGATTAATGGTTTGATGGACCACTGCTTTAATGATAAATAATAATAAAGTCCAGGGATGTGGCCGTTCCTATGTGATCCTTCACTCATACGGAAACCTTTATTTGAGTCTTCCTTCTTCCTACCACTCAGGCTAAAAGCCAAATCAGTAAAAGGTCAAGCTGACTGGTATGGATTATTATAATATTGTTCTCAACCTGTCCAGAGATCAATAGTGAATGTCATCATCCATTTTCCTGAAATATGGACACTAACTTCATTATCTTAATGCATTAAATAAAGCAGAGCCTAAAGCAATACCCATCTCCTACTTTTACTCTCACAACTAACATTAGAATTTTTAAAATATGGGCATTAAATTTTTTACAATAATTTCTTCTCCGAGCTGCTTTAGGATAGACTCTGAATCATGCCCTCCTGATTTACTTTGGCAGATACATGAGTTTCAGATTTATGTCTTTAAGAAAAGGCGAAATGATTATGCCCTGGTGGGAGTGAAAAGAAAAAGACATGCCCACACATATGCCCTGATTCAGTTTCTAAGTTTTTGTTTTTTTAATGAATTAATTTATTTTGAGAGACAGAGCCGGGGACCAGGGGCAGAGAGGGGGGAGGGGCAGAGAGAGAGAGAGAGAGAGAGAGAGAGAGAGAGAGAGAGCATCCCAAGCAGGCTCCTTGCTGTCAGCACAAAGCCCAGTTTAAGGCTCGATACCTCAAACTGTGAGTCATGACCTGAGCCATAACTTACCTTGCAGTTTCTCTGTCCTAAATACAGATGCTGATCATCACAGCCCTAGCGACTGAGAAGCAACCGTAAACTGTCCCTTCTCTGGTCACGTGTGCTCTAACTCTCAAGTAATTCTGACAAAGTAAGCCATTTGGGCAAACGTGAAATTAAAATATTATGTGCAAAATATAAACATGTATCATATGTCAGCTCAGAAATGGGGTCTGAAATGTATTAGCTATAGGACAAAGTTAATGATTTAGCACCTCTAAAAGTGGACTATTTTCTCGGTATTGGGTTCAATCATGTCTACTCTGCTTGCTTAGAAGACTCAGTGTCACTCTACCTGTCTCAATACATGAGTAAGATGTAGTGATGGCTCTGGACAATTAGCTTTGATCACAGAATCAATTTTTTTTAACTTTTTTAAACGTTTATTTATTTTTGAGAGAGATAGAACACAAGCAGGGTAAGGACAGAGAGAGAGAGAGAGGGGGAGACTCTGAGTCTGAAGTAGGCTCAGGCTGTGTCCTGTCAATGCAGAGCCTGAGGCGGGGCTCGAACTCATGAGCTATGAGATCATGACCTGAGCCGAGGTCAGATGCTTACCTGACTGAGCCACCCTGGTGCCCCTCGAAACATAATTTTCAAAGGTTTGTTAGGGAGGGTCTAAATATCAGCATTGGTACATCTCAGTAACTACGAAGCAAAAGTATTATATGAAATACAATTTAATATTTCATTTATTAGAGTGTTCTATATTTAGATTTGTATGTATTTTGATTTTATGAAAATGAAATAACACCAACACATGACACACTACAAAATTTTAGATGTTTTCCCTTTTCTTTTTAATGTTTATTTATTTTTTAGAGAGAGAGAGAAACAGAGTGCGAGCTGGGGAGGAGCAGAGAGAGAGGGAGACACAGAATCTGAAGCAGCTCCAGGCTCTGAGCTGTCAGTACAGAGCCCGACACGGGACTCGAACCCACGAACCGCGAGATCATGACCTGAGCTGAAGCCGGACGGTAAACCAGACACCTCTGAACTTTCCGTTTCTTAATGATTGTGATCTTTTGCACCAGAATTAAAGAGCGATTCTTTTATATGAATTTTATAAACCTTGCATACAGCCTTGTACATTTCTAGTGAATGAAAGGATGAATGAGTAGATACACAACGCAGTGAGTGTATCAGGATATGGCTCTCCTGGGCGGATTGCAGGGTCTCATTCTGTAAAATGCAATCCTTCTCCCAGCTCTTTCTAAAGGACAATCTTAGCAGATGGAGTTCCAATTATCAGGTAACTGAGAAGACGTAAAACAGTAATTGTGAAGATTTTCCTGCAAATTCTGGCATCCCCACCCATTGCAATGGAACACCCTTGACAATGGAGATGGAAACACTGAAATATATTTTAAATACCAACACCAAATGATGAAGCAATGCACGTTTGTCCCCTCAGAAGCTGTTAAAATAAGTTTCTCTTGTAAGAAAGATTAACTTTGGGAAAAAACAAAATATGAAAGATTGTTGCATGTTAAGGAATTCGCTTTCTTTATAGTCCAGAGAGGAATGTCTGCTACCCAGGTTAGGTTTTGTAGAGAATTGTGGGTTAGAATTTGGGGAGGTGCACATTGACTAAATCTAAGAACTTTCTAACTGACATAGTCACCAAGTTAAGAAATGGGTGGTTCCCAATATTCTCGGCATCAAATAGAGATGAGACACCATGATGGAAGAAATTCAAGCTTCACGTGGGAAGTTCCAGGATTATATCCAACCCAGAAATTCTGTGAATGTATGATTCAAAAAGGGAAGATCTTTTTAATTCTCTCACATGAACCCCGTGAAACTTCTGAGCATTCATGAGGTATATTTACAAATAAAAAGTTAGTAAAGAGGCAAGAAGACCTCTCACTGCAGCTGAATTTTCTAGACCACATTCTGAGAAGTAGGCACGTCTCTGTGTGCATGTGTGTGTAATATTTTCTTGTCTTTGAAAATGTTTGTCTTTGAAGGGAGGGATATTACAGGAAAGTGTGCTCTTACTTTTCTAAGTGGTAAAAAATACGCAACTCTGAAACATTCACTCACTTGGCAAAAGAACTGAAGAAATGAGGCACTTTTTAGTATTCCCACCAGGAGCTTTTATGTTCCATTATTCAGAAGAGTAACTCCCTGGGGTGCCCAGGCAGCTCAGTTGCTTAGGCATCTGACTTCGGCTCAGGTCATGATCTCACAGACTGTGGGTTTGAGTTCCCCATCGGGCTTGGTGCTGACAGCTAGCTCAGAGCCTGTTGCCTGCTTCGGATTCTGGGTCTCCTTCTCTCTGCTCTTCCCCGGTCTCTCTCTCTGTCTCTCTTTCAAAAATAAATAAACATTAAAAAAATTTTTTTAAGAACTAGTAACGCTCTGCAAGTGGTGTCCATTAAAAAGGTCTCAGAAGAGGGGCACCTGATGGCTCAGTCAGTTAAGTGTCAGCTTTGGCTCAGGTCATGATCTTGCGGTTCGTGGGTTCAAGGACCATGTAGGGTTCTGTGCTTAGAGCCTGGAGCCTGCTTCTGATTCTGTGTGTGTGCTCTCTCTCTGCCCCTCCCCTGTTTGTGCGCGCTCTCTCTCTCTCTCTCTCTCTCTTTCTTTCTTAAAAACAAATTTTAAAAAAAGGTCTCAGAAGATATAGTGCCATCCAATAAGCCACCAAGAATCTTTCTTGTTGATTTTCTTTAGAGGCCTCTAATCTAATATGGAGCCACACCTCACACCACTGAGGAGACTTCGCTCCCATTCAACCCAAAATACTTGGGTTCCTGGTGTCCAGGAGAACCCCTGTTCTAATGAAACTGGACCAGCTCAGCCCTGGCCATAGATATGTGGTATAAAACCCTGTTTCAGTTGTGCATCTTGAAGATATATCACATATTTTTTTAGTAAGTTTTTTTTAGTAACGAACTAAGATGGTATCTGAGAGCCAAAGATGAATTTAGATAAATTTTTACATTTTTGTAGGATTGTCAGTGACTCCTGTGGAGAAAACAAAAACACAAGCTCAGTAAAAATTCAGTTAGTAAATATACTGCAGGCAGAAGGCGAAGTCAATATCCACCCCTTTCTCTCCTACAACACGCAAGACAGTTGCTCAGTTACTGATGAACACAAGTTAAGTGCCGATCCAATTTTCTCCAATAAAATATTCTATGAAACACCCACTAGGGCATTTCAGAGTTGGAATCAACTGAACAAATTGCAGTTATAGACATACAACTTAAGAATAATAATTTTTTTCCATTAACAATGTAAACCTCTGACTGATTTTGATAGATATTTGTGTTAAAAAGAATTTACTAGCCACACTTACTCCTGAAGGGTGGAATCTGACATCATTCCTCCAGGAATGGAAGGTCATCATTGTTGGTGTCACACGCTCCATACAAGACATTGAAGTTTAGACCTTAGTGTTATATGTTATAGTTTATGAAGGTGATCTGAGAATAAAAGTGGATACTGGAAAAAAATTAACACATTCCGAGACAAACAGAAACACTGAGTTTGCTCTGAGTGTGTGGGAAGTATAAATGCCGTCAGTTTATAAAGGAAGTATTTTGGTGGTATTTTTGTGTATATAGATTTCTCTCTTCCATCTTCCCCATGAATAAAAGCACAAATAAAATGTATTTAAAAGCAACAAGGTATTCTTTTAAATACATTTTATTTAGTTATACATATTTATTTACATACCATATAGCTACCAATATAGATTGCATACATAAAGTGCTGCAATGTTGAAAATAAAAATACGGGATGGAATGCATTCATAACTATCCCTCGAGGAAGAAAATATCTTTTTAGTATTATGCAAGCACTTCGACTATATTCTTATTTGCATTTCAAAAACCAAGTAAAACTAACATTATGGCATAAATTATGCTAAGTCATTTACATCCTGTTGTCTAGTGTATTAATTTGCAAAGGTATCATTTTACAATCAACTAAATCAAGGAAAATCAGAAATGAAATATGCCTCGACAGTGTAGAAGCTTTCCTTCATTCATGGATAAAAAGAGGGGCACCTGCCGGGCTCAGCTGGTTAAGCGTCCGACTCTTGCTCAGGTCATGGTCTCACTGTGGTTAGGGACGTAGCTCCCCACACCGGGCTCTCTGCCTGCAGTGCAGAGTCTGCGTGGGATTCCCTCTCTTTCTGTCCCTCACCTGTTCTCTCTCTCTCTCTCAAAAATAAATAAATAAACTTTAAAAAAATGGATCAAAAGAATCTTCCTTACTCATTTTCTGTGGCCTGATTTGAAAGGCAGCACTAATATGAAGCTGTCCTTGAAGTATTAGCACAGAGCAAAGGCGGAACGGAGATCCACTGACCTGCTGAGTGGCGTGCCAATCCCAAGTTCAATTCTTATTTAAAATATTCATAGCCTCCAAAAGTTCAAGAATAAAAAAATACGTCTTGTGTTCTTTATGTCTTGTGTTCTTTATTGTCTTGGGGGCAAAATTAAACAAGAATTTTATGAATGAAATCTTGGAAATTTAAGTCCTGTTGACCCCAAGAAGACTTGTGGCAATCAAGCAACCGACTTGAATTCCGTAGACCTTGGTCCGGCTGTAGCCAGGAAGCCCTCCATCATGGAATGTATTTCACTGAATGCTTTAATCTAAATAGGGCCCCTGGAGAAGAATTTCATCTTTCAATAATTTAAAGACATTTATCAAATTATGGGCTGCAATTTATGCCAGTTACATTGTAATTGTTTTTAGCTCCATAGATAATAATCCAATCTGATGTGCACCAGCCCTAACCTCATGGTACTCGAAGAGTGGCCCGTGGACTGGCATCACAGACATCATCTGGGAATTTGTTAAAATGCTAAATTTCAGACCACCCCGCAGACCTACTGTTTCATAATCTGCATTTTTAGTAAGACGGCTTGAAGATTCACACGTGCATCTGAGATACACTGACCCAGTCTCTTTATATACACTATATGTAAAAATATCTGCATATATATTTTTTTCCGCACATATATTTTATTGAGGTGCAGTTGACATGTAACATGTTGTTACTTTCAGGTGTTTAACGTAATATCATATTTGCATACACTGCAAAATGATCACCACAATGGGATCACCACAATCATCCAGTTGGCTTCCATCACCATACAGAGTTACATTTTTTTTCTTGTGATGACAGCTTTTAATATCGACTCCCTTAGCAAGTTTCAAATATTCAGTACCGTGTAGTGGGGGCGCCTGGGTGGCTCGGTCAGTTAAGCATCTGACTTCATTCAGTTCAGGTCATGATCTCACAGTTCATGGGTTCAAGCCCTGCCTTGAGCTCAGTGCTGATAGCTTGCTTCAGATTCTGTCTCCATCTCTCTCTGACCCTCCCTTGCTCACATTCTGTCTCTCAAAAATAAATAAAATGTTAAAAAGCCTTCGATGCAATATTGTTAACTAGAGTCACCATAATGCACGTGGCATCCCCAGGCCCTATGTATTTTATAACTTGGAAGTCCATACTTTTTGACCCAAGGATGAACTGGGTAAAGAGAGAGTATATATACATATACATAAACACACATACACTTGCACATCAAATACACTGCAGTACATTTACCGTACAATGAAATTTACTCGTTTTAGGTTCACTGTTCATAAGACTTGACAAAGGTGACAGTCGATTACCAGCAACATGTTAGAGACAAACAGTCTTCCCTTCACCACACGGACGTTTCTCATTGCTCTGTGGGCAGTCACCTCCTTCTGTCCCCAGCGCTGGCAGCCACCTGCCTGGTTTGGGTCCCGTTTGCCTCTGCAAAGTGTCACTCACAAATAAAACCATTGAATACGCAGCTTTTGTGCGTAGAACTTTGTTACTTAATGTAAGGCTTTTCAGGTTCATTTCTGTGTGTGTGGGCATCAGTGAGTTCTTCCATCTGCTTGCTTGAGTGGGGTCAAATGCGGCCCAATGGGTTCACCTATTCATTCACTCGCCATGAAAATGTGGGTTGTTTACACGTTGGGCCAGTCATGAATAAAGGTTTGATAAAGATTTGCACACGAGACTTTGTGTGGAAATAGGCTTGTATTTGTCCTGAGTGAATACCTAGGAGTGACTTATTTGTGAAGCTTGTGTTTAATTTTATGAGAAACTTCCCAGCTTTTTTTTCCCCAAAAATGACTATTGTTTTGCTTTTCACACAAATGTAAATGAGTTTCATCATTCCCCAATCTCTTTGGTGATTGGGATGGTCCGATTATTTTTAGATATTTCTAAGAGTCATTTTAAATTTGCAGTTCCCTCATGATTCATGATAGAGACCAACATTTCATGTTATAATTTGTCATTTGTTTCTTCTCATTCATAAAGTGTGTGTTCAAATTCTTTGACAATTTTAATTCCTTTCTTTTCCCCCATTTTTTTCCTTAATGTTGAGATGTGAAAGTTCTCTTTTTTAAAACAAGCTTTTTAAAAAAATTTTTTTTAATGTTTGTTTATGTTTGAGAGAGAGACAAAGTGCAAGCAAGTAAGGGGCAGAGAGAGAGGGAAACACAGAATCCAAAGCAGATTCCCGCCCTGAGCTGTCAGCACAGAGGCAGACGCAGGGCCCGAACCCATGAGCTGTGCATCATGACCTGAGCCCAAGTCTGACGCTTAATCCGCTGAGCCACCCAGGCGCCCTGAGATGTGAAAGCTCTTCATTCATAATCGTTTTATGGGGATGCGTTTGCTCAGGCATAACTCTGAAGGTAAGAGAAGGTGAGGTCCGCATCCGGAGGCCACGGACTCGGCACACAAAGCAGCTTCCGTAACGCTGCTGCAGAGCCGCACACTCCTCCCATCGACACAAAGTATTAATCTCTCTTCCTGATTGACTTGTGTTTTCAATGTAATCAATGGACAGAAACCAACATCCTAGATACCTCAGAATGTATTTCTCCCCTTCGAGCCCACTTCGTGTTAACTCGCTGAGATGTGCTGACTCTGTACAATCACGGCAGCAACGTGTAAATGATGCATGAAAATGAAATGGAAGATCCCTGCTCGGTGCACAGGGCGGTCAACACTGCGCTTGGCTGTGCTGTTTGATGGTCCCACTAAACTGAGGCCAAACGTGGCCTCCCAATTTTTCCCATCGAATTAAGAGAGTCCTCCCCAGCTATAAAGGAGAAAGATGTCCCTCGGGTTTTCACGTCCTTACCACCAGCACATTAGAACCAAATGAAATCCTAAAGCGTCAACAATTACAACAAACAATTATCACAACACAACAAGTCATCCAATATATTACATGTCTTTCTGCGTTTTAAATGGCATTCTCTAATCTAGAAGGAGGATTAGCCAACGCAACTCTGTGTTTTGATCATCTGACACAAAAGCTTTTCTGACAAGAGAAGTCCTGAGTCTAGTTCGTAATTAAGGTGGTTTTTTTGTAAACTGCTTCCTCGAGGAAGTAGGCTCTAAGCACCTATTTACAATAAGCGGCTCATAATCAGGGCCGATAAGGAGAGGAGTTCTTGTGTTTCTTGAAAATGAAATTAAAAAACAGGCTCCATACAGTAATCTTCCAGGAAAGACTCTCAGGATGAATTTCTGATTTAAATATTTAATAAGCCATTGTGTTTTGGAATATGTCAGAGCACAGACTTTAAAACTGGGGGCTTAAATTATCAAAGTTATTGGACAGATGTAAACTTTTAAAGATGGTATGTTTGAATTTTCTCAGGCTCTCTTCTGAAACTGAGAAGCAAACTTTTTTAGATGGAAGTACTTAAACTTTTCCCCTGCTGCTCAATCTCTGTCCCTTACGGAAGAAATGATTATGATTTCTTTCTACCAAAAAATTGAACAAGCCTCCAACTGGACAGAGATGGACTATTTCCTAGGACTGCTCCTGGAACATACATGTCTTCAGGTTAAACATATTTTCTTTCCCGGCGGGGCTGTCAGGAGGCTTCATTAAGTACAAGCACGGATGTCATGGGAGTGCCTCTATACACCCAACGTGGCTTTTGCCTTGTTTCTCAAAATATTAGCTATTTATCTTTATGATCAGCCACAAAGACAAGGAACGTTTTTGTGTTTTCTGTATCTGTGATATTGAGGCAAACTACTAAGTATGTGACTAAACCAAGACAAGTCAAGAAATTGCTTTTATATTTCACATAAAAAGATACTGAAGACGTGGGGGAAGGCAATCATGATATATTTACCATTCCGGAGAAAAAGGGGAGAAAGCTATTTTCATTAATTTGCTTTCTCTAAAGACTCAGAGCATAAGAAAGCATGAGTGTTGGAATCTATTGAGGTCCTGCTCTGTGTCGTTACTGGATTTTCATAGCACTTTACCAGCAGAGATTATTAGCGACTCTGGAGTCATAAAACCACGATATGGTGAATCAGATGAGGATTGAATTAATGGGGACAGGGAACTCAACCTTACATGATATTATCCCTGGCAAGTGCTGGAAGAATGTTTCAGATGTTTATGATTATGAATTCATTCGCCTTTATCTTAGACCTTTATTAACCAAAAAAATTAATAAATAAAAAAAACCCTCAAGAGTTCTTTTATATATTTGAATTCTCCTGTACACATTCTGGGAATTATTTTGAGAAAAATCTATTTTATTCTAAAAGGTAGTTTTCCAATGAATCATCTCAACTCATCGCACATAGTGATTACTGAAAAGAAACCCTTATATAAAGTTAGCTTTCTTATAAATCTACTTTTTTTTAAGTTTACTTATTTATTTTGAGAGAGAGACAGATTGCAATTGGGCAGGGGCAGAGAGAGAGGGGTAGAGAGAGAGAATCTCAAGCAGCCTCCGCACCGTCACCACAGAGCCCCACGTGGGTCTCAAACTCACAAAATGTGAGATCATGACCTGAGCCAAAGTTGGGCCCTTAACTGACTGAGCCACCCAGGTGTCCCTCTTATAAATCTACTTTTAACATTCATGTGTAGCTTCTGCAATTTTTATTTGCATTACATTATCCATAATCTATTAATATCTTGAAAATGGTCTGGTTCAGAATTACAGGAGAGAACCCTTTTCTCTGCAAGTCTCTGTGACAACCTTGGGGACAAAGTTAAGTCACGTCACCACAGGTCTCTGTCATTTCTACCTTTGACAGCTCAACTGAGAGAACCCTGGCTTCAATCTACTGCTTCTTGTACTAGCGATTCTTAGTTTGCTGTATGGTTTTTTTGGCGTTTTGGTTTCCTTTTAGTTACAGAAGTTTTGCGAGAAACTTGGTTGGCTGTGTCAGAAACACAGCTGCAGAACCCAATGTTACTTCCTTAACGGATGACTCTTCCACAGAAACATCTTGCATAATTAGAAAGCTTCTCTCCAGTGAGGTATTAAGTCTTTCTCTCTTGTTCCCATCTCCACCTCCTGCCTTTAATGCATTTCCAGGTCAGTTCCCATAGAGTTCTAATTCTTTCTACTCCACTTGTTTAGGAAATTTAGCAAAGACAACTCTCTCAGCCGGCACTCTCTGGACTAGAGCTCAGTATCTCATCCTCAACTGAGTGGTACATGCCACGATTAATATTTTAGACACGCGTCAGTCTTCTAAAAATACCCTGATCATTCCCTAGTACTATTTTTTAGCAGTTTCCTGAAAGCAAATCTAGAATTTGTTATACATTTCAATGCTACTTCAAGCTTCTCTTTAAGAAACATATTCGGGGGTACCTGGGTGGCTCGGTTGGTTAAGTGTTCGACTCTTGACTTCGGCTCTGGTCATGATCTCATGGTCGTGAGTCTGAGTCCTGCATCGGGCTCTGTGCTGATGGTGTACAGCCTGCCTGGGATTCTCTCTCTCCCCCTCTCTCTGCCCCTCCCTTGCTGTACACTATCTAAACAAATAAATAAATAAATAAATAAATAAACAAACTTTAAGATATATTGAGTTCTTATTCTGGAAATAAAATTAAATATTACTGCCTATACTGACAATTAAAAATGATGTCAAGTAATTTTTTTATAAAAAAACCACAAGACAAAGTATAAAGATAAAAAGACAGTTTTTACAAGATCATTTGGATCTTCTTAGCAATGTGAGCTTACAGTGTATTGAAAGTCTTAACTTGCCCTGTCCCTTACTTTGCACAGTGTATTCTTACAGGATGTAGTTAACAACAATTTTTCAATGTGTTCATTTGACACATGAATGAAAGATGAATAAATGAGTAAACATATAAAATGATGGATGGGGACCTGGGTGGCTCAGTTGGTTGGGCATACGACTTCAGCTCAGGTCATGATCTTTGGTTTCATGAGTTCAAGCCCCACATCAGGCTCTGTGCTGACAGCTCGTGGAGCCTGGAGCCTGCTTCAGATTCTGTGTCACCCTCTCTCTCTGCCCCTCCCCCACTCATGCTCTCTCTGTCTCTCTCTTAAATGCATATTTAAAAATTTATATATATAAACATATAACCCATCATTAATCATAAGATTGTTAGGAGATGCCAATGGCTGCAAATAGTTGAAGGTCCAGGAAGATAGAAAGACCCACATGGAAGATGAACCAGAATTGTACAGAGAACTGAGGAAAGTGCTGGTGAGTTAAGGGAATATCAAGCTCCATACAAATAAAGAATTCACCTGAATCTAAATCTGAAGTGAGGAGAAAAAGTACAAATTTAAGGCTCATCATGGCTTTAAAAATGCCAATTTTCAGTTCAGCAGATCATCTTTTCTCTCAAGGAAAAGATACCCAAATTCCTGCACACACCCTGCTGGCTGGAAGGCAGTGGGACTGTCTCCAACATAATGGAAGGAGCAGGACTGCGTGAGCTAGTGGTCACGTGTCTGGGGCAAGATTTACAGACAGAAAAAATGTAAAACATGCAAAACCTTTACCTTTATCTAGATTTATATTTTTAATGCTTATTAATTTACTTTTTTTTGAGAGAGAGAGAGCGCACGTGCATTATGGGGGAAGGGGGGTTGGGAAGGAATAGAGAGAGAGGCAGACACAGAATCTGAAGCAGGCTCCAGGCTCTGAGCTGTCAGCACAGAACCCAACATGGGGCTCGAACTCATGAACTGGGAGATCATGACCTGAGCCAGAGTTGGCGTCTAACTGACTGAGTCACCTAGTGCCCCAATCTTTATCTAGATTTAAAGCAACAAATTCTCTAGGAATATTTAAATGCTAAATTAGAACTCTTAAAGCAATGGATTCCTACCACAAAGGAAGTTGTAATACTAACCATGTAAGTATATTAAAATATGTCAGCCAAAAATCAAAGTTCTTCAGAAAAAAAGGTTAAGGTGGGGAAAGGTATTTCAAAGATTTAACTTGAGCAGGAATGAAGGAAAGATAGAAAAGAAATAGTGAAAAGTTACATTTTTATTTACATATATATATATATGCACATAGATACACACACTTGTGGGTAATATGTCTGCACACTTTTCAGATTCAGACATCTGTTGTGTGGGGGATAAATTTTAGATAAAAAAAGAAAAAATATTGGAAAATAAAATAAAATGAATGGACCTTCAATAATTGGTAACTTAAAGGGATAAATTATAGTGGAAAGGTAGGAGCTTTGGAAGGAGAATTACTGGAGAAACACACTGGTATTTAGGAGCATGGGGAGAGAGAAAAGGAATTAATAAGACATATATTAAAAAAGAAAAATCTAGAATAATTAGCAACTTGACAAATCAAAAATGTATGAAGAAAATGTATAAAGGAATGACCTGTGGAAATTAATATTAGATAAAAATAATAAAAATCAGGTGTAAAAGAATTTAGGGAAAAGGATGGTAGAGTTCACCATATAAATTTTAGATCTTTCCAAATACCCATGTAATACCAGAGCAATTAAAATAAGATAGCAAGATTGTTAATAAATATTTTTAATGTTTACTTTTGAGAGACAGAGAGGAAGACAAAAAAACAGAGTGTGAGCAGGGAAGGGGCAGAGAGAGAGGGAGACACAGAATCCAAAGCAGGTTCCAAACTCTGAGCTATCAGCACAGAGCCCGTATGGAGCTCGAACCCATGAACCACGAATTCCTGACCTGAGCCTAAGTCAGATGCTTAACCAACTGAGCCACCCAGGTGCCCCAAGATAGCGAGATTTTAAAATCCATAAGTGACATTTGCAGCATAATAAAATAACAAAGTATATTCTTAGTCTTCCAAATATGAAAGTAAACAGGGGAAAACATCGCCAACAGCCCTAAGAACTGTAGACTGTTGGGATCTGCACAGAAGACAGCAGAGGAAGGACAGCCAAGCTTTGATGTAAAACTGGAGATCCTGTAAGTAACAGCCAGCAGAATGGGCGCATTTGAGAACAGCAGCTGAAAGAAAAAGTATGTCGTCTAATTTGGTGGCAGTCCAATTCAAGGACCCAAACCACAAGCCCTGGAGGGAAGAGAGAAATCAGTATCCATGAAGGATGGAACCCAGCATTGTCGGGGCTTCCCTTCCACACAGCGACTTCACACTGAGGGGAAATGACGAGGCGTGGCTCTAAAATTGGTCAAAATCAAGAGGAGAGAAAGAAAGGATATAGTCACCCCTTTATCCACATAAAGATGCCTTGTAAAAGTAAATTTTAAATCATGATTTCAAAAATGTATGTATTAATTAAAACACGCACATAAATACACCCTTGACATTCCCCGCACTCTCCAAGGCAAGTCTTTAACTGGTTGTTTGGCTAGAGGTAGTTTAATGTCTTACCAAGATTTTGGTGTATCAGATAAATGTAAACTAAAGGTAACTTGTCCCATTGAGTTTGTGTGCGTGTCCACGAAGGAACTTTTGAAAAAGGAAGGTCTTACTTTGAACTTCAGAAACACCTGCTGTAATTGAACTTGTGCAAGCCACATGAGCCCCGTGCAGGACCCCACCGTGCAGCCTTGGTGTCTGAATGCAAGTGAGGTGGTGTTTGTGCCGGCTTGTCCCGAGGGTCTCAGAAGGGAGGCTTTTGATCATGGTTTCCAACAGTTTCCGAATGGCATTGTAATTTGACTTATTAGCGTACGCAGATTGGTCTCAGGTGAGGACAGGACAAAGAAAAGTCATGACTATTATCGGGACATCTTTACATGTGCTGTTAAGCTTGAAGACCTTGCAACTCTGGCTCTGACCGGCCCCCTGCTTCCTCTTCATCCACTCCCACCCCTACTCGGCGTCACCCACTCTCACCGCACCGTGCTTCCCTAATGTTTTACATTTATAGAGTCCTCCCCTCTCCCTTGACTCACATCTGCTGTTTCTGACGGCTGAAGTGCTCTGGCCTCAACGATTTACTCATCGCCGTAATGTAAAAATTGCAGGAATGGAGAGCACGTTACATAAACCAATCTCTGCCAGAGACACAGACTTACCCAAATAAATACAAATAAGTAGTTATCCTTGGCTTGGCAAGCTTTAAAACAAATTGGACGAAAGCTTACAAATAGTGCACTGTGCGTGCCTTCGGGGTTATTTAAATTAATTTTGACAAACGCACACACATTAGCATCACCACACAAGGTAGTAACATGTCCATCACTTCACAGGCTTTCCACACACCCGTCTGCAGAAGCTCTCTATGCACTGCTCAGATTTCTGTTACTGTAGATTAATCTTATTTGTTCCACGATCTCCTCTGATAAATATTCAACTGTTTTTTTCTTCACATCTTTTTTTTTTGAGACTTATCCGTATTTTTGCAAAAGCCAGTAGTTTATTTTTATAAAATGCCAAATAATATTCCCCTGTATGTGCAGTATCTGATTTTCAGACTGGTTTTAAAGCTGTAGGAATTGGGACGTTGGGAAGGTTCAGTCAGTTAAGGATTTGGCTCTTGATTTCAGGTCAGGTCATGATCTCCTGGTTGTGAGATGGAGCACTCTGCCCTGAGTGGAGCCTGCTTGGCATCCTCTCCCTCTCCCTCTCCCTCTCTCTCTCTTCCCCCCTTTCTCTCAAAATAAATAAATAAACTTAAAAAAATAATAGGAATCAAGATAATGCTAACTGACATACAAGTAAACAAGCAGTCCGAAAGAACAAATTATTGAGTCTAGAAATAGACTCAAATGTAAGGGTGTCAATTAATCTGGGGGAAAGTTGTCTAGAATTTTATCAAAATATTGATGGTCAAATTTTTATTTCATCCAAGGAGATGTAATGGGGAAATGAGCCAAGGTACTTTAATAAGCAAGAATGGAAGTAACATATAATCCTTGAAAGCTGCATATTAATATATAGAAATATATTAAAAAACCATAACCTTATCATGTACTGTGCAGGAAAAATAACTCAAAATTGGTCACAGCTGTGTAAAACTATAAAGTATTTAGAATGAAGCCTGTAATAAATATTTTCATCCTTGGTGTGATCTGAGATTCTGTACCTGTGTGATTACAAGTAAAACATATAGAAGAATCGTTCATTAAATTGGACTTCAAAATGAAAATCTTTTGCTTTTTGAAAGACATTATGAAGGAAAAGAAACGCAAGACACAAACTAGAAGAAAATATTCACTCTGCAAACATATGAAAAAAGTGTGTGCATCCAAACTGTGTACAGAATTAAAATTCAAGAATTATATGACAAGCATGAAAAGATGCTGGATTTTATGTCACCAGGAAAGTACAAATTAAAAGCACAGGGAGATAACACTATTCTAGAAATTCTATTGCAGAGACTGACCACTGCACATTGGGGTGGAGCAACCAGAAACTTCCTACATCGCCGGTCAGAATGTAAGACTTTGCAAACACTTTGATATCAAGTTTTGAAGCTATTTTGCATTTACAGTATGGCCAAGATATTCGACTCTAAAACATTTACCCAAGAGATAGAAAAATCTTGTGTTCCCACAAAGTTTTATGCACGAATTCATTGCTGTTTTAATTTATAACAACCCCAACCTGGAAATAAACCAAATACAAATCAAGAAAGGAGTGGATAATCCAATTTCAGAAAATCTATGGGATAGAATTCTA
Organism: Suricata suricatta; assembly: GCF_006229205.1. Lineage (NCBI taxonomy): Eukaryota > Metazoa > Chordata > Mammalia > Carnivora > Herpestidae > Suricata > Suricata suricatta. The sequence goes on from NC_043706.1 coordinate 141,538,338, forward strand.
TTCAGCAAAGTTGACTGAATACAGTATATAGATAAAGCTGATACATGAAAACGCATGATAAGTCTCAAACCATCACAAAGATTTTCTTTAAAGAGCCAGCCAAAAATAATTTATATAATACAAATACATTTATATGAAAATTTATATACAATTAATATTTTTAATTTAAGCATGTTTTTTCATTCACATATATAATTCTAGAAAAATTAAATTGTATCAGTAATCATGTAAAAAAGGCAGTAGTTGCATGAAGCCCAAAAATGGATAGAGATTAACCAGAGAACAAACTTTTTAGGAAAATGAAAATGTTTTCTCTCTTGATTATGGTCACAGTGACATGGGCACACACAATTACACATTTGCCAAAATTCAATAAACTGTTTATTCAATTATACATATATATACATACACACAAATGTACATATATTGCATGTATGTATATATATGGTTGATTTCAAAATAAAGTTGATTAAAAATAAATTAATTTTTGCTACTGAATAAATATCATGCTGCTGCCTCATCACAGAAACTGGAAGCCCAGAATCCTCCTTTTCTTATAAACTGTTTCTGGCCCTTTCAATCCAAGTTACCTGTGGAGTTTTTTCATACAACTTATTGAAAACCTTTGTGGGTTTCCCATGAATATAACTGTGGTTCACACCTTACTCAGAAGCCCCCTGCATAAATCTTTTTGCTCTAGGTCCTTTCATACTTTGGTTTTGAAGCCCTTTGGTCAACTTTAGTTGACTCCACTATTCACTGCCTTAAATTGTTCTGAGCCCTTAAAAATGAGCTCTATAGCCACATACTGATTTCATCTACACTCCGAAGTCTTCTATTTTTATTCTCCAACCATAATAACCTGAGTCTTATATATTGCCATTAAGTTCTGCTTACAAACTGAATACAACTCAATAAGGGAATTTTGAAACATGCATTTGAGGATTTCAAGGAAGTGCAGAGAATAAAATGTGAATCCCCAAGGAGAAAATTAACAGGAACTCATTTCTGTATCTGCCCAGCTCCTACCAACCCAATATTGTCTTTGTTGTAACTCTTTTTTAAAAACAATTTTTTAAATGTTCATTCATTTTGGGGAGACAGAGAGTGACTGGGGGAGGGGCAAAGAGAGAGGGAGACACAGAATCCAAAGCAGGCTCCAAGCTGTCAGCATAAAGCCCAAATTGGGGCTTGAACTCATGGACAATAATATCATGCCCTGAGCTAAAGTTGGACACAACCGACTGAACCATTCAGGCGCCCAGCCTTTGCTGTAACTCTTTAAACGGATAGATGGCTCTTAAACTCCTAAATGAAGGGCACAATTCTCTGTAAGAATTCTGCTCTCATAAAGAAGTATGACTGGTGCCTGTTCAGATAGAGAAGATTAAGAAAACAAAAACATCTAGAATGAAATACACTTTAGGCTATAAACCCATGAACCTTTTTGGGACATCTTCGGTTTTTTAATTCTGTCTGTCCTATCTTTTTGACATTACTCACCCTTTACCTTGTCTGCCTCTCTTCTGTAACCCACCAAAACATCTTCAGTCAAGACCAGGGGATCGTTTCACTAAATCGGGGGACCCTTGACTAAATTGAAAAGAATACACATGACACAGGGGTTTCTTACTGAAAGAGTACTGACATATTTTTTATCTTCTGCTCATATGGTTTAGAATTTATATCATACCACAAAATCTCTATGTTCTCTCTAGTCTTTAAATAGTGCATCCTAAAGAACATGACACAAATACCAATTAAGCAACAGCAGAGCAAACTGTATGATAAATACAGAGGATAAGGGAAGACTAGTTATTTATGTTCTTAAAATATGAGTCAAGTGTTGTGGCCGGGGCCAAAGGGAATGGATTGGTGACGAACGACATCATGATAGAAATACTTTCAGGTAGGAGGGATAAGTAAAGAAAGACACACTTTAATTTTCTCTTTTGTTCTTCTATTCTTTCTCCCTCCTTTCCTTCCTTCCGGGGAGAAGGTCACTGATAAGCTGAATGAACAGAAATCAATGGCAGCAGGCATCTTGGTGATAGGCGTCAATGCACCAGACAGACTGGTGGCAGTCATTCAGCCTCCACAGCCACCATCCCCCAGACTGGCAAATGTCACATTTGGAATTCATTTGCATAGCTGGGTAGCACTCCCTGTGGAGTTACACTGAACAATTTTGCAGCTGTCACAGCTTGAAATAGAAAAGCTAATGCAACTACCTATTGGCTTCCTCAGTGCCTTCTCTTCCTGAACCCTAACGGGGAATTTGTGACATGGAAAGGGTGAGAATCACTTAAAATAGAAGGAAAAGTGTGGAAAGCCCTCAGCTATTTGGTGGAAAATATTATCAAGTATCCTGCCTGCATTTCTAACTAATCAGACTTTGGGTCTAGTGCCTGCATTCACCTCTACTGTACTTTCCAGCTTCGCTTCATTGATTAGAGAGTGATGCTGTTAGGTTCATTAACAGGTGTATTTCCTTTGGCTTGTGGGAAAACAATGACTTGCATAACTTCCCCAAAGTTTGACAATTCTGCAAAAGCATTAAACACTTTTTTAAATATTTGTTTATTTTTGAGAGACAGAGAGACAGAACATGAGCAGGGGAGAGGAGAGAGAGAGAGACACAGAATCTGAAGCAGGTTCCAGGCTCTGAGCTGTCAGCCCAGAGCCTGAACTGGGCTTGAACTCACCAACCATGAGATCATGACCTGAGCCAAAAGGAGCCACCCAGGTGCCCCAAAAGCATTTTTTATATCATCTATCTATCCCTTTAGGTTTTTAAATATAATGATTAATAATTACATTATCTGCTCTTAAGGTGAATTGAGTTTTATCTGAGTATTATTTCTCCTACTTTTTAAAATGTCTTCCATGTGTATCTCTCTTTGACTGCATGTCTCTGTCTCCATCTCTCTCCCTCTCACTCTCTCTCCTTCTGTCTCTATGTCTCTATCCCTCTCTCTCTCAAACACACAGATGTGTACACACACATACACATGCATATGGCACACTGCATTATGAAGAGTCCTGTGGTTGATTCTCTTGAATTAACTGAATTTTACTTAGAGAAAGAGTAAACAGGAATAGAGTTAATTAACATGTGTGTTTATTTAGTTAGTTTTTAATTCTGTTGTTGAAATGCAACTTACATAGTTCGGTGCAAAGGTTGTCAGTGTATTACCTATTGAATTTTCATGAATGGATATGCCCATGTTACCCATAGGCCTCTTAAGATAGAGATCATGGTAAACATCCTAGAAGGTTCCTTCATGTGCCTTCAGGGTCAGCCCCCTACCCCCAAAGCCAGTGCTCTAGTTTCTGTGGCCACAGATTAGTGATTCCTCTTCCCAAATTTCACGTGAATGGTATTCATACAGTGTGTACTCTTGTATCCACTCACCTTTCACTCTCAGAGAACTTTCCGCTCTCTAACTTGCCCACACTGAGTCTCCAGTAAACTGTCAAGTGCAGGTTAAGTTGTCTTATATCAGTAATTTTCCCTGTAGAGGTGCTGGGCTTCTGCTCCGGGAGATCCACTGGGATGCTTGGATCTACCTGTCTCTTCCATTTTGGGGTCAGTGGTTTGCCCTTTGAACTCAATTCTCTGATGGATCTAGGAAGAGTTTTTGGTTTTTGGCTTGCCCAGCTCTTGTAGTGAGAACAGCGGTAACAACTTTCAAGCTGTGTGCATGCCAGACCGGAAAGCAAAGTCTCTCAATGTCATGTCAATTATTTGTAATCTATTGAGGCCTCTTTTTTTCTGTTTTTATTACTGATAATGTGGTCTGCCTTGGTGAGTATTCCATATGGACTAGAGAACAATGTTCATTCTGAAATTATTGGGTGAAATTTTCTTTAAATATTGATTAGATTTACTTACTGATAGGCTGTTAAAATCTTCTACATCCTTACTGATTTTATTTTTGTTTACATTTCTCTCCATTATTGAGAAATACTGTCAAGTCTACAACTATGACCATATATTTGTCTAAATATCCTTTTAGGCTTTTAATATAATGATTGACTTACATTATCTATTCTCATTAGATGAACTGAGTTTATTTAAGTATTGTTTCTTATCTTCCCCATTATCTTTATTGTTTTGCCTCTTTGTTTTATATTTCCAAGACTTGTCTTATAGTTTACAATACACATATTTTACTTATTACAATCTACTCTTCAAACAGCTAACTACACCTAACTTCATTTTGTGCTTCTTTTGATGTATAATTTTACTTCTGCATACAGCATAAACTACCTAATACATAACAGTTTTTGTTTTATTTTAACAGGCACCTATAAGGTATATATATTTATATTTCTTGAATGGTGCTTTTTATTTTTTCCAGAAGACCTGGGTTTCTATCTGGTATCATTTTCCTTCTCCTTGAAGAAGAAGTTCTTTTAGCATTTCTAGTAAGGCAGGTCACTTGGGGATAAATTCTCTTAATGTCTATCTGTTTGAAATTACATACTTTTACTTTAATTTTTCAAGAGTATAAATTTTTCAGTTGTTTTTTTTTGTTCCTTGAGCAATGTAATATATGTTTTTACTTCTCTTCCAGATGTCATAGTTTTTGATGTGAAGTCACCTATTATTCTAATAGTTAATCCCCAATACATTATATATTTTCTCCCATCTGGATGACTTTTTAATTTTCTCTTCATCTTTGTTGCAACAGTTTATTATTATATATCTAGCTGTGGGTTTCTCTGCATTTTTCCTGCCAGGGATTCACTCTACTTAGGTCTATAAATTGTTGGTTTTATTGAAACTTGGAATCTCTTCCTCCTCTTCAACTGAGACTCTAATTACAAGTATACTAGAAAATTTGATTCCATTCCAAAGATCTGAAATGCTGGTCTTTAAAAAAAATTCTCTATGTTTCAAATAAGATCATTTCTATAAAATGACTTTATCTTTATTTATTCATTATTCTATAATATCTAGCTCTAATATTACATTTTTCTTTTTCTTTCTTTTTTAAAAAATTTTTAAAATGTTTTTCTTTATTTTTGAGAAACAGAGAGAGACAGAGCATGAGCAGGGGAGGGGCAGAGAGAGAGAGGGAGACACCGAATCCAAAGCAGGCTCCCGGCTCTCAACCTTCAGCATAGAGTTTGATGCGGGGTTTGAACTCATGAACCGTGAGATTATGACCTGAGCAGAAGTTGAACATTTAACCAACTGAGCCACCCAGGTGCCCTTAATATTACATTTTTCATAAGCACCATCTCCATTTGTTTCTTTCTAACTTCCACCTCTCTTCTGAAATTCCTCATTTGTGCAACTTGTCCACTTTTCTCTAGATACTTAAATATATGTAACAAGGATGTTTTAAAGGCTATTTTAAAAATAGGTTGCTCTAAATAACTTAACAATTCTAAAATGTGGTCTATTTCAGTTGCTGTTGACAATATCTTTCCTTGACAATGGGTTACATTTTATTACTTCTTTATGTGTCTTCTAGTTGTTTACTGTAAGCTGGACAGTGTGTGTTAGAGAAGTAGTGGCTGAATTAAATGATATTAATAACTGATATAAGCAGTGATATTAGCCTGATGGCACAAGCCGACATAAGCTGAAGCCGGATTTTGTTCTTGCATCAGTGATATTCCCTTCACTCTTGACTTCAAATAATTTGAGGATAAGGTCAAGACCTCCTGATCAGCAGAACTTGCAGGGGGAAATGTGAGGAATTATTTTTACTTACCATCCGTCTATTTACTTTCTGAACTGTGGGGGATCTCACTCTGCTTTAGCCTGGCTGTCAGCCATTTGGATCTTTTAGGAGATTCTCTTTGCTCCTCTATGAGATTTCTATGCCTCACTAGATGTCTACTGATATGTATAGTAATTTCTTAAAACAAGAAGACCAAAGCTTTATACCTTGGTCCTTGTTTCAATAGTAGGTGATATAATACCTTACATATTTGAACATCCTTATAAGTCTTTAAAACCTTAAGTGTATATAATAATATATGAAATGTATATGTTAGGTATATGTATGTATAATTGTATAGGTGTATATATATACATATATATATACACACACACACGATATGTGTGTGTTCGTGTGTGTTCGTGTGTGTGTGTGTGTGTGTGTGTGTGTAATGATAGGGGATGCATTAACCTAACCTTAATTTGAAGAATATTTTGAAGTTTCTGTTTATGTGGAAGAGAAGATAGAACTAAACCATCATATAATTGTATACTTATACCTTGGCAGTGACTTGAGTTTTCTTAAAACATATACAGCAAAACACTGGATTATGAGTAACTTGTTCTGTGAATGTTCCACAAGATGAGAAAACATTTCTAATAAATTTTAGCCTGACAAACGAGTGATGCCTTGCCGTACGAGTCATAGGTGCCACCAAATATCACATGATCACAACTGAGCCAAAGGTTCTTGAAATTCACATTGTATATGAGCGCTTTGGATTACAAGCATTTTTCTGGAATGAATCCTGCTGCAAACCAAGGTTTTACTGTAGTTTTAATTTGAACTTTGTAGGAAAAAAAACTGGAAAGTATTCCATGAAAAGTTTTCATTCTTTTGTAGTGTTTGTTTTATGTGTTTCTTAAGAATATAATACAAAAAAAAAAAGAAAAAAGTAGAATTCAAAAAAAGTGGAATATAGTAGGAAAAAAAGAAAAAACTTTTCCACAGAACACCGTAAATTTGTCTATTACATTTAACATTAAGTTGCAATTTTAAGTGATTGTTCTCAAAAACAAAAATAATCATGTGTTGAATTATCTCTCAATGGAACTTCTCTTCACATAAAACAAGGAATTATATGTTAGGCATATTTCTTTTTTAAATATTAATTTATTTATTTTTGAGAGAGAGAGAGAGACCAGGGAGGAGCAGAAAGTGAGATAGAGAAACCCCAGCAGGCTCTAGGCTGTCAGCGCAGAGACTGGTGTGGGGCTCGATCTCATGAACCACGCATGAATTGATGACCTGAGCTGCAACCAAGAGTCAGACACTTAACTGACTCAACCACCCAGGTTCCCCAGGCATATTTTAAAGTAAGTAAGTCATGGCCCTATGTGCTTACTATTTTAGAGTATGTTCTTATGATATAGAAACCTTAAGATTGGGGAGAGAGGGTCAACTTTCCTTATTAAATTTATTGATACAACAAAATGAATTTTAAATCAGATGTACAGACTTTTCCAAAAGTTAATATTATGCCTTCTCATGTTAACAATGAGAATTTCAGTAGCTTTATTTTACTTTATGCCAGTGTCAGTTAAACATAATTCTCTGAGAGGTTTTCATGAATCTAATTTTACTAAACTTGCTAGGCATCCTGAAGGATACACTGCTTCATGATAAATTTGTGCCTTCACTGATGCTCTTGGGGGGATGTGATGAGGAAAGCTGCAGATGTGGGACTGAATAAAGCTGCTAGAAAAAAAATGACAGAGTTTCATGCAGATTCACATGCATGTAGAGAGGGTAGAATGATTGGAGAAGACAGACTTTTCAGGACTCACTTCAGGAGAATATTTTGCTTTTCTGATGACTCCCAGCTAAATTTCAAAATCCCACCATGACTCCTGTTACATCAGATAGCTTTTAAATTACAGACACATCAAGTCTTTTCTCCAATTACATCTCCAGGCCAATTTTGCAAGATGCCATCTGTTTCTGCTGGCCAAGAGAAAAGTGGGACATCTGAGGACGGACACCAACAGAAATCTCCGTGACACATATTATTGGAAATTATATGATAAATCCTTGGCAGATCTTTCAAATTGAGTTTGTCTATTATCAGGTTTTGCTAAAACTAAAACAAAAGTGAACTTCTAGGTCAACGAATGCTGAAAATTTTTGTATGAAATAATAAGTAGCAGGATGGTTCTAGCAAAAAATTCCAAATAGTTATGAATTCCATTTATGTTTTTCCCAAGAGCAAGTTTGTATCTTCAGCTCAGTGTTTTATGTATTGACTGCCATTTATGCCACTTGTTTATCTCTTATTGTTTCATTTTCGTATATTACACGATGTATTGATTATATCAATACTGAGAATTCAGCAATAATATTAGTCTTCTTATATAAATGAGTAATCTAAGATTTTGGAAGAAATTAAGACAATAGTGAAAGGAAAAGAAGAGAATAGTAAGTCTCCATGGATCAGGCAATGCAGAATATTTTTTTATTTAACCTGGTTCCTTTTAATTCTCATAATTCAGTGAAGTATTATATCCATCCTACAGCTGAAGATAACAGGACTGGCCAAATAACAGGAATCAGTGGAAGCAGTATTGTCCTTGGAGACAGAGAGAGGACTCTATGCTATAGACGTCTGCATTACAGCTTTTCTCTGTCCACATCTCCGTGCACAGGCGCAGAGTCCTGGGCAGTAGAGGGACATGCCTGCTGGAGCTATTACACCCTCGATAAATGATGTTCGAGGCCCGTGAAACTCCAAAATTCCTTACCCGAATGGCCACAGCCCATCTCTTTCATCAGTATGGGTCTTTTCCCCTCCCAAGGGTAAGCCACACCCCTCAGAATCTACTCAGCTTTTCTATTTCTTTTGAGGCAGTTTCATAGTTTACCTCTTTTTAGGAATGTATTCATTTCATCCCTGTTGACATGCAATTGTACACAGTATTCTCTTATGCTTTTTATTTCTGTAAAGTCAGTTGTAATTTCCTCCGTTCACTCCCAACTTTCATCATTTGAGTCTTTCTTTTTTTTTCTCGTTCACTTTTGTAAAAGACTTGTCCATTTAGTTGCTACTTAAAAATTTTTTTGTTCTTGGTTTCTTCTCTTGTTTTTTTCTATTTTGTAGATGTGGTTTATGTAAGTTGGTCTCAAGTAAAGGATATGGCCCTCGAGAAGGTTGGAGGCCTCCTCCATTTGAGTTTCTGAGAGTGAAAACTAAGGTTTATTGGAAAAGAAATTCTGCCTCAAGACTGCAGCCTCAGCCTCTGCCTGAATTTCCAGCTGGCGGGGCTTTCCTGCAGATTTCAGATTTGCCAGCCCACAAAATCATGTGAGTCAGTGCCTTAAATATATATATGTATGTATATGTATATATATTTAGTATATGCATATACACACGGATATATGTGTAATTTTCTGGCTGGGATTTACTGGGCTTCTTACATATGTAGACTGGTGTACTTAAACAAAATGAAAAAATTTTGAATCACATCTTCCAATTTGTTATCTTCCCTATTCTTTCGCTTTCTTTCTGGAGTTTTGATATTATGTGTGCTGGACCTTATATGATATATCTTTTTATTGTTCTTTAAAAGATGCTCCCTGTCTTCTGCAGATCATTTCTTCTGTGATATTTTCAAACTGTCTAAATAATATTTTCAGATCTATCCCTAATTATCTTTTCAGTTATGTTCACTTTGGTATATAGCCATTTAATTTCTACTATCATTTGTAGTTATTTCTTTAATCGTTTATTTTTAAATTTATATTAAAAGAAAGAGAGCATGCATGAGCAGGGGAGGGGCGGAGAGAGAGAGAGAGAGAGAGAGAGAGAAACCCTAGCAGGCTTTACGTTGTCAGTGCAGAGTTCAGCGCAGGGCTTGACCTCATCAACCATGAGATCATGAACCTGAGCCAAAATCCAGAGATGGGTGCTCAACCCTCAAAGCCACCCAGATGCCCCCAAAATTATTTTTCTTCTGAATGGGTTTCTTCTCTCTGTCTCCCCTTGTCTCTGTCTCTTACTGTTTCTGTGTTGTATGTGTACAATGTGTTTCACTTCTTTGTTGTTGTCATTACTTCTAGGAGCTAAGTTGGTAGGCACTACCAACTCAAAATTGACATAAACCAAATGGTTAGAACCTATGAATCCTCAGTGTTTCCTGTTTCATCCACTGCATCTGCTCCCTGTTGGAGGCCTTTACTGTAAACAGGGCTTCCCCAGTGCAATTTTTCACCCAACTCAAGGATTTAGATTTGCCTCCTGTCTCCAGTAATGGCTCCTTAAATTTGTGTTTTAAGCCATCAGAAATTATCATGTACTCTTCCAGAAATATTGCCTCCACTGCTTTCTTGCTCTGCAGATGCATGACTTAGCTTTGTTCTTGGCCAGGATATTATGCAAGAATTTTTAAATCTTTGCTTTAAATTTTAGCTCACTAGAAATGAATCTAATCTCCCATTCATTGACATCAAACATGTTCTTGGTATTTATGGGGTAGAATTTTTATTCTCATATAAGAACATATTTAATGTATTTAACAAATTTTTTTATGTTTTACATATACATATTCACACACAACTATGGCAAGAGATTATACATTAACATTACTAGTTACCATATATTTCATAATGACTTTAAATGTTTTAAACATTGAAATGTGGAGTATTTTAAATTATATTACTGTACCCCTGGGCTTAGTGACATAGGGTGTAAGTAATAAACTGTACAAATATGAATATTTATGTACACACATAATCATACATATTTAAATATGGTGCTTTCTCTGAGTACTCTAACTCAAGTGAATTAAAATACCTTAGCATAATAAAAAAAAATACTCACCTTTTTATGGAGACTATAGTGAGAATTCATATTACTTGTGAAACACTCTCGAGAAGTCCTTTTTGTCAAAAATTTCACATTGATTCTAGTTACATATTCACCACATTCAACTCAGAAACATTATTTCTTTGGATCAACATTCTAGAAGGTTCTCTTGGGAAATACAAAAGGCAAGCGATACAGTTTAAAGTATTCCTTTAGAAAGTTGTAGAAGTAGTGGCTTTGTTCAAATTGCCTCGTGTGTTTGTAAAAGCTCCACACATTTTCTCTAGTAGGCACGGGTAGGATTTGATTGTGTTCAGAGTGAAATCTAGGGATAATTTGAATATAGAACAAAGGAGAGACTACAATAACCATAATCCAAATACAGAATTGCCTTAAGATTTCCCCGTGAGAAGTCGAGAGCGTGTCTGAGTTGAAGTGCACGTCTGAGCCACTCACCTGCCACAGACAGCCAGCTAGCATTACACTTTTGTCTCTGCCATCCTCCACGATGCCACATCACGATTCCAGTCCAAGAGCAAGAAAAGGCAAGATTATAAACACTTGTAACACAGAGTGGAGACGGGGGGGAGGGGCGGGGGCGGGAAGAACCCACGATGGTTTTGAGGGAAGGTGAGGGGTAGTCTCTGATAGAAAGATCTTTAAAAGAAATCTCATATATGATTCAACTCAAGATAGTATATTTTTTTAGACTAAATTTTTCTTTCTTTGAAATCTCACGGATTCTACCTACTAATGCACGTTAAGACAGAGAGGACGTTTTACATTTTCTTTTGCTGTTCCATTTTAAAGTTACCTTTCTATGATCAGGGAGTTCCATTGCAGGAACTGCTTCGTCTCCCCCATGGAAACCAGAATGACAAAGTTTCATTTTCTGAGGCTTTCTGGCAGGCAAGGCAGAGCACATGACCTGGGAGTCTCCTGCCGGATACAGTGACCTCCTAATTTGAACCATAAACAACATGGACTGCGGGGCGGCTGGGTGGCTCAGTCGCTTAAGCACCGGACTCTTGATTTCGGCTCAGATCACGATCTCATGGTTTGTGCGTTCAAGCCCCTCTTTGGACTCTGCCTTGGTGGCTCCCTCTTGCCCTCTCTCTCTGCCCCTACCCCCCCTCAAACAAATAAATACTTAAAAAAATACAAACAAAGTGGAATGAGCAGAACCCACTCTTGTCACAGGTGGGACTCCAACAGCAGCTACTTCAGGTTCTAAAGGGAACAGTAAGAACAGATTCTGGCCCCACCAGCAGTGTTTTCGCTGGCTGGATTTTGAGCATTGTTTCTCCCTATGTGGCTCCAAATTTTGTTTGTTAGATTTCCTGGAGGCCTTGTGAATCATTTAATATCTTATTAATACATTCCTCTTCAAGTGAAATTATTCATAATTTATTTGTTGCTTCCAATTAAGTATCTAATCTAAAAAGCGATAGTCAGCATAGCTGACTTTGGTCTCTAGTATCTCACTTGGGAAAATAAATGTATAATAGTATCAATATTTACTGTCTATGGGGTTATGATTTTGCAGCGTGTTTATAATTTTGCTGAACTTTTTTGAAGATAAACTTCATAAGGCACTGTGCTAAGAATTTTATATGCAATGTTTAATGCGATCTTGAAAATAACAAGAAAAGGAGGAACTCTCATGATCTTCATCTTACCGATATAAAAACCGAGCCAAAGATAGACTCACTAACTTGCCCGGAGTTTACCCAGATTAGAAATGTGACAGTTTTTCCCTTGCTTTCATGGCCATAATTTCAGAAATTCTATTCATACCAAGCTAAAGGTCTAATCTAATGTACAAACTGTGGAAAAGGAATAGAAATCACTGCCTTCTACTCACTTTGCTCATCTAGGAAGTGTCTATTATGTGCCAGGTACCGGGACTGGAGCTAGATATTCAAAAATTAATTAGGTAATATTCTTATCCTTAATTTACCTTTCTGGTAAAAAAAATAATATAAACAAATGACATATCATTTAAAATTTTCTATCCTAGTGGGATGTATAAAGTATGTGGAAACTCAAATAAGGGAACGATTATTTCCCTACACTGGTGTCAGAAAACACTGCTGGAAAACAAGCACATCTGCCTTCCATATATGCTACTTGCTGTTAGGAAGAGTTCCGTTGATGTTACCTGTGAGCTAAAAGGGTAAAATACAGTGAATCACCCACAACCACATCTCGGAGATCACCCACGAGGCCTGCCCCAGAGGCTTGTCAATAGTCCCTCCTAGGAATTCCCTCATGAGTCTGTGTGGTCAGGAACTTCTCGAGATTTTTTTTTTTTTGATGATTAACTTTGGGAGATAAAGGACACAAGTAAATATAATTATAATCTTCAAATGCTACATTAGAGACAGGAAAAGGTAGGAGCTTATACTGGCTACTGTTGGCCAGGCTACAAAGTATTTTAATTACAGAGATAATTAAATGTTGTCTTTATATGTTAGAAACAGCCATTTTGCCAATAAGAATCAAGTCTGCCCTTTCAATGAGATGTTTTTATGAATAAATAAGGCAATACGTCAATAAGAACAATCTCTTGTCACCACAAACACATTCCAGATGTGAAATCTGTACCGGAGATTGACCAGATAAAAGTTGCATTGGCTTCCTATTGGCACCAAAATAAATTGCACAGATTCAGTGGCTTAAAACAGCACAAATGCATTAACTTATGGTTTGGGATGGCAGAAACCTCAGGATTTCGGGGTCTCAGGAGGTGGCAGCCAAGGCGTCGGAAGCTCCAGGGGACACTTCTTTTCTTTGCTTATTCCACCTTCTACAGGCGCCTCCCATCCCGCGGCTCTTGGCCCCTTACCACTTCAAAGCCAGCAATAACTTAAACTTCTGCTTCTGTCCTCATATCTTATCCTCTGACTCTGTCAGTCCTGCCTCTTTCAGTTTTAAGGAACTCTATGCTCTTGGATCTATATTGGATCTTTGATTTACGTTGGGTCTACGTGGATAATCCAAGATAGTCTCCCCCTTCGGAAGGGGAGTCGTATGAGTGACAGATGCGTGGGGGCTGATCAGCAGGTGGCTATCTCAGGGAACCATTACTGTGCATACGATACTCTGTCTACCACAGAATTATATTCCTTTGACTTCAGCACCCAGGTTCTCTCTGATCCAATGTACCTCTTCTTCTCTCCTGACTTCTTTCCATTAAATGTGTAAGTGTTATCTTAGAGCATCTCATGTAAGCAAATGAGGGGCTCTTTGACTTCACATCTCCCTCCATCTCCTGTCCCACCTGTCTAGTTCATGCTCTTTTACGACCAGATTTTCCAAAGTTTCACTGACTCTTTCCAATCCTTCTCTCAGAAACGATCTCTAATTCACTACAATTTTATTCCCTAGGAGGTTAGATAGCCAACAGCGCCAGTGATCTCTCTGCACTTAGAACATTGTATTCCCTCATAGTCTAGAAACCTTCACACTATTCTCTTTTTTTTTTTTTTTGAGAGACAGAGAGAGACAACTTGAGCAGGGGAGGGCCAGAAAGAGAGGGAGATACAGAATCTGAAGCAGGTTTCAGGTTCTGAGCTAGCTGTCAGCACAGAGCCCGACGCGGGGCTCAAACCCATGAACCATGAGATCAAGACCTGAGCCAAAGCGGATGCTTAACCAACTGAGCCACCCAGGAGAGCCCCAACACACTATTCTCCTTGAAATTCTCATCAGTTTTGGATTATGACAGCACACATTACACACACTCAGTGTTCCTCTTCCCCGGTGGGTCCATTCTGCCCAATCCATTTGCTGGTTTCTTGTAGTCTATTTGGCCTGGTGCTGAGCACATCCTCATTTATACACCATTGCTTCTCAGCAGATAATCACATTCACTTGCTTTACACTCTGCCTATATGTCTGTCTTTCTTGTATTTCTCTCTGGAAAGAAAAAGAAGGCAATGTATATCTTCTTATTTGCTTATAGGTAAAAGGGATGACACTTACACACCTCTGCTTTTCACTGATATCATGGCAGGTAAACTGTGCCTCTCAGCACATGCACATGTACCTCATTTTTCTGGCAGTGGACTTTAATGGATATATCGTATTTAATACAAGTAGCTATTGCAAAGCTCCAATGGTGTATATTTTCTACTAAAATTATTTTGAAAATTAAGTAATATGTCATCATAAATATTTTATTAGTGAAGAATGTCATAGAATATTTGGTTTATTCCAGAAGAAAAAGAATGGATATTATAATATTAGTTGTTATTCTGATCCTATGGCCATCCCTTAAGCATAGCCCAACGTTTCAGTAAGTATGACTTCCATACATATCAAAGGACAAGACAGTAAGCCACAAGACAGGGAACCAGGAAGATGCCACCGAAACACATATGGAAAGCAATCAGTTTTTATGTATTATCTTTTTTTGTTCGGGGGGTGAAGATAGTTTGCCTTTCTTTGAAGCCTTTCCATTGGAATATTCCTTCAAAAAGAAAAAAAGCCAATATTCCAATAATATGCATGTACATAGTGAAAAATTAGTTCCATATGTTTTGTTAAGCTAGTATAGGAACAACAGTGATTTCTTTTGACTAACAATTTGGGTTAAAACACAGATTTTTCTTTTTTTTTTTTTTCAATGCTTATTTTTGAGAGACAGAGAGTGAGTAAGGAAGGATCAGAGAGAAAGTTAGATACAGAACCCAAAGCAGGCTCCAGGCTCTGGGTTGTCAGCACAGAGCCTAACATGGGGCTTGAACCACAAACTGTGAAATCATGACCTGAGCTGAACTCAGACGTGTAACCAAATGAGCCACCAAGGGGCCCCTAAAACTCAGAATTTTCTACCGGCACATCTCTAATGATCTCTGTGTGCCTGTGGAAGGTAGCCCATGTAAAGCATAGCAGTGCCTTTGCTAATGGTCACATCCTCTGCCAAATGAGCTAGGTAAGTCTCCTGGATATTGCCCCGTTTACCTCTGGCAAGGTTAGAAACAGACACTCCAAATTCCCATTTTTTTTAATGTAATAAATGATTAGCTGAACCATTTGTCCTCAGTAATCAATGGAAACAAAACGCTTATGAACCAAACCTTGGTCAAGGCTCTCTTGGACTTTGTCCTACTCGCCTATGCCACCACCCCTCCCTAAGTGTCAGCCTAAAAAATGGGCTTTCCTCAGGTAAAGCATTTAAGTTTTTAGAACACAAAGGTTGGAGGGATTTCTTAATCTTTGCTATTTCCAGGATTGCAAGGTTCAGGTAAAATTTCACATTGCCGAGAGTTAGAAGTAGTCAGAGAGTTAGAAATAGACCAAATGGCAGAAGGAATTCAATGGGAAAATACTCTGAGTGTTTTAAATGAATCATGATGTGGGGCACCTGGGTGGCTCAGTCGGTTGAGAGTCCAGCTTCGGGTCAGGTCATAATCTTGTGATTTGTGGGTTCAAGCTCAGCATCAGGCTCTTGCTGAGAGCTAGCTCAGAGCCTGGAGCCTGCTTCAGATTCTGTGTCTCCCTCTCTCTCTGACCCTCCCCTGCTCACGCTGCCTCTCTCTCTCTCTCAAAAATAAATAAGACATTAAATAATATATATTTAAATCATGATGGAACAAATGGAAACCCATAGGCAAAACAAACAAACAAAAACAGCATTAAAGTCCATATTTTATTTTAAAAGGTGACATATAGATCAAACTGTAAAATGTATACTATATCTTTGCAAAATATTGAAGCAAATCACTGGGACCCAAGACTAAGCAGATTTCCTAGGCATGACACCAATTACACACTCATTGAGAGCATGATCATTCAGCTGGACTTCATCAGATTTAAAATCTTCTGTCCCTGTGAAAAGACTTTGTTAAGAGGACAAAAAGGCTGGGAGAAAATACCAGCAAATCACATCTCACAATGGAAAACACATAAAGTATTTTTAACTGTTACAGGTAAGAAAACAATGAAGTTATGGGCACTGGGGTGGCTCAGTCAGTTAAGTGTCCAGCTCTTGACTTTGGCTAAGGTCATGATCTTAGAGTTAGTGGGATCAAGCCCCACATTGAGCTCTGTGCTGACAGTGCAGAGTCTGTTTGAGACTCTCTCCCTCTTGCTCTCTCTCTCCAAATAGATAAACAAATTTAGAAAAAAGACAAGAATGCATTTAGAACATGAGCAAAACACTCAAAAGACATGATGGAGAAGAGAATATTCAATACCAAATACACTCCTAAATGATGCTGACATCATTGCATGTTAGGGACATGCAAATTAAAGCCACAACAAGATAGACTCACTCTGCTGAGAATGGCTAATTCATTTTTTAAAAAATTAAACACTGACAATGCAAAGTTCTCATGGCGGCAAATACCCATGGGCTCTCTCTACATTGCTGGGAGAATGTGAGATCATCATAGTCACTCTGGAAACAGTTGGCAATTTCTTACAGAGTTAAATTTATACTATACAGCCCAGCAATTACACTGCTGGGAGTTTATAATAACAGTAAAACACTTCTATTCAAAACTCACAGCACAAGGCTAAGCAAGATACGGTCTGCCCATACAATAATATAGACCTACCATAGGATTCAATAGATAGGCAACATTCATGGTCACACAGATGTGGAAACAATTGTTCATAGCAGTACTATTCCTCTTAGTCAAAGACTAAGTGACTCACATTTCCATCAAATGTTGACTGGATACATAAAGTATTTGTATACCCATCAAATGGAATATTATTTGGAAATAACAAAGGAATAAATTCTGCATCATGCTAAACATTGGTGGACTTTGATGCCAGTATGTCAAGTGAAAGCTCAGTTACACATGACCACATATTGTCTGAGCCCATTAATGTGAAATATCTAGATTAGAAGTATCTATTGGGACATAAAATGGAAAGCAGATCCTTGCATATCTAATGCAGTGAGCTTTTGGAGGTGGAGGAATGGAGAATGAGTGCTAATGGGTATGGAGTTTCTTTTTGTAAAATTTTTTAATGTTTATTTTGTTTTATAGAAAGAGAAAGACAGAGCATGAGCAGGGGAGGGGCAGAGAGAGGAAGATACAGAATCCAAAGCAGGTTCCAGGCTCTGAGCTGTCAGCACAGAGCCTGAAGCGGGGTTCAAACCCGTCAACTGGGAGATTATAACTTGAGCCAAAATCAGACACTCAACTGACTGAGCCAACCAAGCAGCCTTTTAAAATAATGTTTATTTATTTATTTATTTTTTAGAGAGAGGGACACCATGAACAGGGAGGGGCAAAGCGAGAGGGAGAGAGAGAATCCCAAGCAGGCTCCTTGCTTTAGGCATGGAATCCAATGTAGGAGCCCCATCTCAGGAGCAAGAAATCATGACCTGCGCTGAAATCGGGAGTCAGATGCTTAACCGACTGAGTCACCCAGGTGCCCCTGGAGTTTCCTTTTGAGAAGAAAATATTTTAAGGTTAAGGTTACAGAGCTCTGTGAATAGACTAAAATGCACTGAACTAATTACTCCACATGCGTGATCTTTAGGACATGTGAGTCCTATCTTTATAAATCTGTTATGATGGTTTAAATACTTTATTATTTAATTTTATAGTATTTTTGCAATGACAAAGTCAGTGATGGAGACAATTCCATAGCTGACTGGAGTAGGACTGGGAGCATGTCAAATTTCTGCTTTCAAAAATGCTGCGGGAAACGGGGAGAGAGGTACCTGTGAATGATTCCTTTCCTGCATCTTCTTTTGAATGGAAATGATTTCAAATTCAAAAGTTTCCAAAAATTTAACACCTGAGAGAGTGAATCTTACTTTTGAGAAAGCAACTTTCTGACATTCGGAGCCAAAATCGTTTCAAGTCCAATCCAGTCACACCGCTGCCTTACTGATATTTTAGTCCGTTGGATCCTTCTCTTTCACAATGCAGATCCTGTGGTGGGTTCAGCTGTGTCCACAAATTGATGTTGGAACTTTAAAGTTTTCAGCTTCAGAGAACATCACCTTCAAGGTTTAGAGAGATGTTCAGACAGAAATAGAGCAGGTTTAAGGAACAAACCCAACACATTTGGTCACCCAGTCTCTAGTTAAAAGGACAAAGAAACTTTCCTACCACCAAGCCCAGAAAAAGCGAAGATGAAACGGAGTGGGTAACTGTGTGAGAAACAAACCAGCGCTCTCTTGTGTGCCGTTGCCTCCCATCAGGTTGTTTTAAGCAACAAAGTAGGTGAGCACGCAGACATGTGTTTTCCTCATTAGAATCTTCCGCTGGGTTATTGATTGTTGTCCTTCACTGCACCTGCGTGATCACGTGACTGAAGAAAAAAATGAAAAGGAACTCAAGAATGATCCCTGCTGTGCCTGCCAATACAAAAGTACCCCTGACAGTTACAAGACAAAACAACCGCACTGTCAGAGAGGCTTTGACAGAATGAAGTGAACCATATTGACAGGATATCGCGGAAGCATCTGGTGGGTCGTTTCAGATGAATGCTCTCATTTCATTGTCAATGTGCTCGTGGGTGATGAATTTCCTGGACTGTCTTGGTTTCTCGCAGCTCCTTAAAGCAGAGGATGCTCCCTTTAGCTAAAGCACTACTATGTTTTATGCTTACGGCCCTTCGTAAGAAATGTAGATATCATCAGAGATGTGCCGATAGAAAATTCTGGATTTTAGCCCACTTTATAAACCCAAAAAAACTGCATTTCTCCTAGACCACTCTCACAAAACACAGGACAGGGATTTTCGGCTATACTTATGTATACTTTGGGGATGCTCTTTTTTTTTTTTTTTTTTTTTTGAAGGGGCATTCTTCTGGAAAAGCTTTACTCTGTGATCTAAAAAAGAGGAAAATAGTTAAAAACTGATGACTTTCCCAGTGTGATTCAGTAGCTGCTCATTTCTTATTTTATACCTGACCTTCCAGTCATTTCCTACATAGGGAAGTCATACTTAATGAACTACTGGGTTCTTAGGAGATGGTCAAAGGATCAGAATAATATTGAATATCATAAAATCTATTATTTTTCTTTTAGAATGAACTAAGTATCATTCCATGACATTCTTCACTGCTGAAAAATTTATTACAACGTATTATACATTTTTCAAAATATTGTTTATCACTGGAAACATAAACAGTTGGAGCGACTCAAGAGGAGATGAATTATATCCATCATGGTTTAGCCTTAAGGTTGCCTTGCCAAAAAATTGAGTTATCTATGCATATGCTAGGCGGAAAATGTACATGCCATGATTTCAAGGGAAAACAGAGGTGAACAACTACCATTGGGTTCCTCTGAGGAAAGAAAAATATATACATGTATATTTTTTTCCTTTTATTTTCAGAATCGAAGGAAATGAAAACAATGGTCACCTTTAGGGAGAGAAACTCAAAGTTGCAGAGAGGATTGACGCTTTCATTCTTCATTTCACTCCTTTTTAAAAGGCTTAACTGTTTTAACTAAATAATACTCTGTGATATTGATGGGGGTTATCTAGGAAGGAAGAATACCTCCGCTTCTTTCTTCCCTTGTATCCTCTTTGGCAAAGCAAACGAACAACAAAAAGACTCACAAATCTGCATGCTTCAGAAATTTGGGAAATTTTGTCCGGATTATTCACTACTGTGTCCCTTGCTTTGGAACATATTAGGTGCTCAATAAATGTTCATTTCATAAAGAAACAATAAAAGTCAATAAAACTATTTAATATAATATTTAAATGAGAATAACAGGTCTGTGTAAATGCAAAATAAGCTGGTTCATTCTATGTGCTTTTAGCGTGTGTTTTCTCTCAAATGTTTGCTCTGCCCATTACGTGATGATACAGCTATTAATAAAATGCTCTAGTGCTGAGGTCATTCTGAAGCAACTCAGTCACCCAGACAATAAATAGTTACTACTACGTATTGTGAATTAGACAGCAGATGTAGAAAGTAAGCATAAACAAATGTGTATACAAATGTGGAATTATTGTGTGAGTACGGTCATACACATGAATTGAAATAAGAGTTGTAGCTGAGTGAGAATTCACTGAAATTGACCTTTCCAGGAAGTCTCCCTGATTAAATTATACACAAAGCTAGAGAAAGGAAGAAGCAAAAATGGGGGAGATAAACTTTCAAAGCAGAGACAATTTTGAGTGAGAATAACTGGAGGTAAAAAAGAGTTTAGATAATCTACCCAGCCCGAGAACACTGGAAGGCCCACCTAGCGATATGATAGGTGGGGAAGAGAAGGATCAGAGAGGGGGCAGGAAAGCGATTGAGTCACAGAGTTGCAAGATGCTTGACAAAATATATTCTTTAGTCTAAGAGCCATCCAAAGCCACTGAGAGGTTTTAAGAATGGGGCTAATTTGCTTTTTCTGTATTTACTGATACAATCATGTGGGATTTTTTTTTTTACAGACTGTTAATATAATGGATTCTATTCATTAATTTTTGAATGTTGAACAAAATTTAGCATTTTAGAAAGATGTCTTGCTAGTGGCATATTGTTCTTTGGATAGATAGATAGGTAATAGATGATAGATAGATGATAGATAGATATTAAATAGATGATAGATGATAGATATTAGATAGATAGATAATAGATACTAGATAGATAGATATTAAGTAGATAGATGATAGATAATACATAGATGATTGACAGATAATAGATATAGATGATAGATAGATATTACATAGATAATAGATACTAGATATATAGATAGATACTAGATAGATTATAATAGAAAGATTGATATTAGGTGATAGAAAGATAGATGATAGATAGTTAAGTAGATAGATAATACATAGATAAATAGTTAGATCTGGATTAATATATATTCCTTTTCCATAGAAAGAACTTTAATCACCTTCCCAGAGGCTTTTTTGTGTGTGTGCCCTAAACAACTATGCACCAAGTGCAGTGACTATGACAGAAAGTGAGATGCAGGTAGGCGTCAGCAATGTAATGACATGCAGCAGAAAGAGGAAAGTGGACGAAACAGATGCATTTTTTTTCTTTTTAAAAAGGAACATATAGGTCTAAGTGGCATTCAGAAAAGCACTCAGGGACACAGAGACAGCTCCCATTGACTGTGATGTGATTGCTCTCCCTCGTGCCCCTACCTTGCTCAGTAATCTGGTGCTCTTCTATGCATGCTATAGGGGTGCATAAACAGAGCGAGAAGCCTACAAATGCGGCACCTGCCACCACACTGTCTTCTTAAAATGGCTTTTAAAAATACTTCTTTGACCTGAATTTAAGTGCTGAAAATGTCCTCAGGAGAAACCATCAAAGCAAGGAGCTATTCTTTCAACTTTGCTAATCCCTACACCAGAAATCTGGTTGAATACATATATGCCCATGTGTGTATACATATATATGTGAAATTAAAATATATTATTGGAATAAAAAAAGTGAGACTAAAGGAAAATAGATTCCATCTTAATTGTTTTTGATAAAAAAGGAAGGAAAAATGGATTTTTCATGCATGGAACAGAATATTATTAGACTTCAGCAAATGATAGAAACAGATTTGGGCAGGGGATGCCATTAGGATGTTGACATAGGTTGTTTCCGACTACAGTTGCTTCAGTATAATAAAGGCCACATCTAACAAAGGTTAAAAGCTTCCCTGCCAAGCTCAAGAACGAGACGAAGGTGCTCACTCTCACCACCTTACTCAAACAGTAGTGGAAGTCCTAGCCTGTGCAATCAGACAAGAAGAAGAAATAAAAGTCACCCATGTTAAAAAAGAATAAGTACAATTGTCTCTATGGGCAAATGATAGGATCTTACATATAGAAAATCCTAAAGACTCCACCAAAAAAACTGTGGGAGCCAATATACACATTCAGTAAAGTTGCAGAATACAATACCAACACACACAAAAAAAACAGTTTGTTTCTATACACTAACAATAAATTATCTGAAAAAAAAATAATGAAAACATCTCACTTACAATAGTGTCAAAGAATCTTAGAAATAAATTTAAACAAGGAGGGGAAAGATCCGTATAATTAAAACTATAAGACATTGGTGAAAGAAGCTGAAGAAGACATAAACAAATGGAAAGATGCCCTGTATTCATGGTTTGGATGCATTAAAGTTGTTAAGATGTTCACACCACCCAATGTAATCTATGGGTTCAGTGTAACTTGTTGAGATTTCAGTGGCTTTTTTTTTTTTTTACAAAAGTAGAAAAGATAATTCTAAAATTCGTAGAACCATGGAGGACCCAGGATAGTAAAGCAATTCTGAGAAATAAGAACAGAGATGCAGTATTACACTTCCTGATTTTAAATGATATTTCAAAACTATAGTAATGAAAACAGCATGATATTGGAACTAAAATAAACACATAGACTAACAGAATGGAACCTGGATTCCAAAAATAAACCAGTAACCTAAACAATCAAATAGTATTTGACAAGAGAGCCAAGAATATTCAATGAGGAAAAGGTCGTCTCTTTAATACATAGTTCAGGGAAAACGAGATATTCACATGCAAAAGAAGGGAATCCTTATCTTACTCCACTCCAAAAAAATCAACTCAAAAGAGATTAAATACTTAAATATAAGAAATGAAACCATACTACTCCTAGAAAAAACAGGGAAATTTTCTTTGATATTATTTCTTGGCAATGATTTTATGGAAACGACACTGAAAACACAAGCAAAAAAAGCAAAACTAAACAAGTAGAGCTACCTCAAACTAAAAGTCTTCTGCACAACAAAGGAAATGACCAACAACATGGAAAGGTAACCTATGGAATGGAACACAATATTTGTAAATGATACACCTGATGAGGGGCTACTAATGCCCAAAATATATAAGAAGCTCATACAATCCAAGAGAAAACAAAGCCAATTATCAAGGAGCACAGACCTGAGTAGAAGATTGCTCACAGAAGGTATTCAAATGGACAAGAAGGTATGTGAAAAGGTGCTCAATATCACTAATTATCAGGGAAATGCGAATCAAAACCATAAGGAAGTATCTCCTTACATCTGTTAGCATGTCTGTAATCAAGAAGACAAGAAATGTCAACTGTTGGTGCAGATGTGGAGAAAAGGGAACCCTGTACTCTTGTCAGGGAAAATGTGAATTTGAATGCCACTATAAAAATCAGTATGGAGCGTCCCAAGTAAATTTTTTAAAAATTTAAGGGAAAAATAGGACTACCATATAATTCAGCAACTTCACTTGTGAATATATATTCAAATGAAATGAAATCACTGTCTTAAAGAAATAGCCATACCCACACCACACATTCACTGCAACATTATTTACAACAGCCAAGACATGGAAACAACCCAACTGTTAAATGTCCATCAAACAAATTAAAAGAAAAGGTGATTGTGCATATGTGTCTGTAAACAATGGAATATTATTCACCCATAAAATGAAGGAAATCCTGCATTTACAACAACCTTGAGGGCATTATGCTAAGTGAAATATCTCAGAGAAAGTAAAGCACTGAATAAACTTATGTATCTGTAGAGACTAAAAAACTGAATCCATAAAAACAGAGAATAGATTGGTGGTTTCCATGGATGGGGGTGGGGGGAAAGGGGGAAAGTGATGAAAGGGTACAAATAAGTTCTGAGCATGTAACATACAGCTTCATGACTATAGTCACCATAATGTATTACATACTTGAAATTGTAATAGTTCTTACCCCCCAAAATTGTAACTATGTGAGATGATGTATGTGTTAACTAACCTTAATTTGGTAATCATTTGGCAATATATACATATGTAAAATCATTACTATGTGCACTGCAAACTTACACAACCTTACAGGTCAATTACATCAATAAAGCTGAAAAAATTCTGATGATAAATTTAACAAATATGGCGTTTTGACTCTATGTCCATGTGTGATATAGAATACTTATTTAGAATGTATTGCAAATGAATGGGTTGACCAAACGTGTTGGTCAATTTTTAGTTTGCTTTGTTTGTAAAAAGAGGATAATGATAATAAAATCAAACCTTTAATACCTGTAATATATCGTTAATGATTTTGAAGTAGAGGGTGATATAAGATTTGTATGAGAATCATACTCAAGCTGAATTGTAAAGGCAGAAATGACCAGGTGTTATTCTTGCTGTCCATGAGGTGGGGGAAGACCTAAATTAATTAGCAGGTGGAATGCAAGAGAATATATGCTTTAAGAGAAAATGTAGCGGTCCCTGGGTGACTCAGTCAGTTAAGTGTCTAACTTCAGCTCAGGTCACAATCTCACGGTTTGTGAGTTGAGCCCTGCAGCGGGCTGTGTTTGACAGCTCAGAGCCTGGACCCTGCTTCTGATTCTGTGTCTCCCTCTCTCTCTCTGTCCTTCCCCTGATCATGCTGTGTCTTTCTCTCTCAAAAATAAAGATTTTAAGAGAAAATATAATGGGTGTAATAATCTTATTCTCACGTTATGCTTTTAAAGAAGTAGAAATTTTGTATTAGAAGAAGTCATAATCACCTTATTTATTCATATGTCTATGTATTTATTTATTCAACAATTTCTGAACATCTACTTGTGTAAGAGAATGTGTACTTATTTTCATATACATTTTTGTTAATTCTCATAAAAGCTCTTCAAAATACTTCATTTATGGGTGAGGAATTGAAATTCATGGAAATTAAGAAACTTACTTTAGATCAAAAAGTAGCAAGGAAAAATTAAATGAAATTATATTGGCCACCAAATTTCATACTCTTTCTGGTAAGTATATCAAGGAGAATCAAGTTCAAAGCAGTGAATTCAACATTAGCACAGTTCAATATTTGAAGATTCCTACAGTACTGCTTATATCTTTTCCATACCCATTGGTCATGACTAGGGTCTTTCTTGAATTAAAATTAAGCAAGCTTATTTCTTATTTCCTATACCTAAATGGTAAGTTTCTTAAAGCAGTTCATCATTATTTACTCTATCTAATACATCACTTTGAAAAAAAAATACTGAGAGTCAGGAACTCTTCTTGACTGAACAGATAGAGAAAGATATTGAGTTACAAGCCTAATCTCTTTCCCTCAAAAATGGAATCACAAGGTAGCGTAGGCAAGGAGAGTGTTCCAGAAGCATGGATCATTATAGCAAAAGTACAATTACTAGAAAGGAGAATGTTGACTTTCAGATACACCAAGACTCAGCCACTTAAACAGTTAAAAACTGGGTTGTCCATCCAAACAAGACTAGAAAACAAATTCAACAAGATAAAAAATCAAATATAATGATTGTGGAAGACTGGAAAAAAATAATAGCTTTAAGTTAGTCTGAAGGAATTTTTGAGTCTCTCAGAAATACATCTCTGAGAGCATCTCATATGGTACATTGTGAGCTTTAAAAGGGCCCAAAGTTCAAGTATTGATATGCTTTATCCTTCAATATTCCAAATTTGAAAAACTATTGGCTTCGTCTTTATTTCAATGAAAAACAATTCATTTAAATGCAAGCATATATAGCTTCAAATCAATGTATATTTCCCCCATTTAAGAATGAAGAAATTACCTAGTCAAGGGAATATTTACCTTGATTTTTTCCCCGAATAGTAATGATGAATTACTCTGTGTCATCTCCATTCCTGTGACATATGACATTTATAACCATTAATGTGCAGCCACAAGACAGCAAGGTGAGAGGTGCAGGTGATAGCTATGCACAGGGGTTTTTCTGAGAGGCTAGGTGGCCCACTCAGGGAATAAAACCATAACCCTGACTTCCCAATCACCATTCTAGCCTCCCGAGCTAACTGACCCAAACGATAAACATTACAGAAGATACCCACTGAGCTAGTAGGTTGATGGATGGGGAGCATTTCAGAAGAAGACGTCGCATGAAGATAATATCATAATTTAAATACTTGTCCATCTCAGTGGTACCAATTCATAGCCAAGGCTAATGCAATAGTTTCTTCTCGCCCAGAGGCCAAGCACTGCTGCGCTACATCATTGCCAGAGAGATACCAAATAAACACATCTACTATACATAACAAAGATACAATGCAGCTAAAACAGAAGCAAAATTGCACACAGGATTTTCAAATCAGCCTTTTACCTCTACCATTGGAAGTAAAAGAGAAAAAAAAATAATTCATTGGAGTGTTCTCCTAAATTGTCACTTTGATAATTTATTTAAGTCATGAATATAAATAAATATCTCTAAGGAAATGAAATGTTATGTTGTCATAGGAGAACATTAAATTTCTTTTATTCTCTAGCACATATTAATAATAAAATATAACATCTTAAATTGTACATCAATCATCAGTTCACCTGAAATACATCCAGAGTGTTCCAGATTTGAATTGTTGAGAAATAAAGATCTGTAGTTATAACTGAACCATATAATGAAGACCGTCCGTCTGGGATATTTACTGTTCAAAAGCATGTAAACCTATTCACTTGAGGGAGAAATTAATAAAGAATGTCTTTTATCATCATTGGTTGGCTTTAGCTTTGTTCTGTTGGTCTTATATAGGTAGGTCATTTCTTAATGGGGAAGCCCAGACTTGAGAAGTTTATCACCGATTAGTTAAATCTCTGATCACATGACTTAACCAGCTATGTTTTCTAAAAGATTACATGAGGGGTGCCTGGGTGGCTCAATCGGTTAAGCGTCCGACTTCAGCTCAGGTCATGATCTCACAGT
This sequence comes from Suricata suricatta, assembly GCF_006229205.1. Lineage (NCBI taxonomy): Eukaryota > Metazoa > Chordata > Mammalia > Carnivora > Herpestidae > Suricata > Suricata suricatta. The sequence continues at coordinate 141,565,485 of NC_043706.1, forward strand.
TCGTGGGTGCAAGCCCCAGGTCGGGCTCTGTGCTGACAGCTAGCTCAGAGCCTGGAGCCTGTCTTCAGATTCTGTGTCTCCCTCTCCCTCTGACCCTCCTCTACTTGTGCTGTCTCTCTCTCTCTCTGAAAAATAAATAAAAACATTAAAAAACTTTTAAAGATAAAAGATTATATGATTGACAAATAAAATTAACAAAAATATTTTAATAATTCTATAATGAATATTACCTAAATTATATATACTAACAATATATGTGTATTATATATTTTTTACATATTTTATGTATACATGTTGACTCATAGACATGCATGTGTTTGTATCTCTGTAAATATGTGTATTTAAAGAGATACAAAATATGTAACAAGATATAAGCAAATATAATTACATGGTCATAGATTGTAAATATTCTCCAGTAAAAAGTTAATATTTTCCCTAACTCAGAAATTGGTAGAAAACTAGACAAAATATGCAGTAAAGACATGTATAATTTAAACAATACTATCAACAGGCTGACCTAATTATCGTTTATACAACTCTATACTCAGCAACTACATAAAATACATTTTTTCAAGTGCACATGGTATATTTACCATAAAAATAATAAAGAATGTCTTAATAAATTTAATAGATTTCTTTCATACATGGTATGTTCTCTTACCGATATAATTTAGTAAGGAATCAATAAAGATATTTGGAAATCAAATAACATACTTCTAAATAATATATGGTTTAAAAAAGAACTTATGAAAGATTCTAGAAAGTAAATCAAATCAAATGAAAGTGAAGATATATCACAACTGTGAAATATAATTATAATCTGTACAGGGAAATTTAGACCATTAAAGACATATGTTTGCAAAAAATAAATGTCTAAACTCCATGACCTAAATTGCTACCTTAAGAAGTTAAAAATCGAACACAGAAAACTTAATGTAACCAGAAAGAAGAAATTAATCTAAGAAGAAAGAAGAAATTAATGAAGATAAGAAAAGAATCCAAAGAGACAGGAAAACAGATAGATAAACTCCAATCTGGTTTTAACATGATAAAAAGAGTGGTAACTCAAATGCAAATATTAGAAATAAAGATTGCAGGGGTGCCTAGGTGCTGGGGGGCTCAGTTCATGAAGCGTTTGACTCTTGGTTTCAGCTCAGGTATGATCTCACAGTTCATAAGTTTGAGCCCCAGCTTTGGGCTCTGTGCTGACAGTGCGGGGCCTTCTTGGGATTCACTGTCTCCCTCTCTCTCTGGCCCTCCCCTCCCTGCTCACTGACTCTCTCTCTCTCTCTCTCTCTCTCTCTTTCTCTCTCGCTCAAAATAAATAAACAAACATTTAAAAAAGACTTACTACAGACATTAAAAAATAAAGATATATATGAGTAAACTTTAATACATGGTTTTTTAAATATTTTCCCATGAGATTTTGGTTTTTTTCTTTACTTTTTAATGTTTATTTATTTCTCTTTTTAGGGTGTATTTATTTTTTTGTGGTAACTTTATTTTTTTTTTTAGAATATAACACTATTTTTTAACATATGCAATTATTTTCCATCATTTACAATACAGTAGTTACAATGACATGTTTAATAATACATATAAAGTAAGCAAAGAATATGAAAAATTAAACTTACCAAGATAGACACAAAATGAAACAGAAAATTTGAATAGTCCTAAACTATTAAACATTTATTTTTTATTAAAAATCTTATTGTAATTCCTGAGAAGGCGAGCTGTATTTTTAAATTTTTGTACTGTACCCAGCAGTGGAAGAAGCAGGCATTAATAAATAATATCTACTCTTGTTCAAACCTACCAACTAAGAAACAAAACAAAACCAAACAAATCCAAAAATTTTACAACAAAGAAAACTCAAAAACAGATGGCTTTACTGAATTCCATCAAATACTTAAAAAGAAGAGATAAATTTCCCTACTGGATTATGCCAATCTAACCCTGTTGGTTACCCCCTCCTTTACGTAACATGACATTCAGGGGCACCTGGGGGCTCTATCGGTTAAGTGTCCAACTTCAGCTCAGGTCATGATCTCGCGGCTCACCGGTTTGAGCCCCGCGTCGGGCTCCGTGCTGACAGCTCAGAGCCTGGAGCCTGCTTCAGATTCTGTGTCTCCCTCTCTGACCCTCCACAGCTCATGCTGTCTCTTTCTCTCAAAACTAAATAAAACATTTAAAAAATTGTAATAAAAAACACATGATATTGAAAATCTTAGCTATTGTAATAAGACAGGAAAAACAGATAAATGCAATAAAGTTCAGGAAGCGAGAAACAAAGTATATTTGCAACTTTTGGGGGTTTTGTACTTACAAGCATTATATACATAATTTTACATAAATATTCCTAAGAATCTATAAGATAACCAGAAAAATCAGTAACTAAATTTAACTTGATTAAAAAACATAAGATTAAAACACACAAAAAAATTGCATTCTCCCTACTAACAGCAAACAAATGGAAATTATATGTTTAAGATATTTTATAATAGCATAAAAATGTTAAATGCTAATGAATAAAATTAAGAAAAGTATTTAGGTCCAAAAATTTAAAAATATTACTAGGAAAAAGAAATAAGCAGAAAAACCATGTTCATGGTTTGAAAAATGCACTGTTTTTAAGGTATCATTTTACTTCAGATGAATCTATAGATTCAATATAAACTAGTTAATTATAAATAATTAATAATTATTTAAAATCAATCAGCTAATTCTAAAATTTGTATTGAAATGTGAAAGACAGAAGTATGCTGAATTCTGGCAATTTCTCTATAATTTTTTAATAGATTGGAGAAGTTTATATCTTTCAAAAACTTTGTCCATTTCAAGTGTGTCCAATTTATTTGTGTAATGTTGTTCATAATTCCCCCTTCTCATCACTTTAATTTATGTAGTATCTGGCATGATATCTAATCTTTCATTCTTAATATTTTTGATAGATATGTTTCCATTTGCTTTCTAAATATTTTTAAATATTTTTGAAAAATTTCTTATATGCTGTTTAGAATTGTGTTGTATGGCTTTCAAGTATTTATACATTATCTAGATAACTTTTTATTACTGATGCTTTTATGTGATGTTATTTTGGATAGAAAAAGGTACTTTCTATAATTTTTAAAGCTTAAGTGGGTTGGTTATATCCCTCTAGGCAATTAGCAGACTTGAGGAGTGTTTACTTGTTTTTTCTACTGGAGAGGGAAAAAATAATGCAATCCTGTCTCCTTAGTGTGTTTTTTTGATAGAATACTATATATTGAAAGTTCCTATCACATCGAATAGTGGTCCTCAATAGAGGGGGAAGGAAGTTGGAACGAGGTGTGAGTGAGTACAGACTCACCCCAGGGGCAAATTTTCACACACGTGATTCCCCCCAGGCCTTGATGAAGAGTGAGGTGAAAACACTTGTCTTGAAAATATTCCCCAGATGTTTTTACCACCATTACCCTCAGAGCTCATGAACAGCCATGCTGACTGACTTCCTGTATTAAGTAACCTCTCTCCTTCCATTTCTTTCTTTATTTCCCCTTCCCTCCTTCCATGCCTTCGTCAAGAAAGCGCCATCATATACTTAGAGCCAACATGTGGAAGAGGAGTTTTTCAATAGTCTGCAGATGACCATCAATCTAGATGCTACAACTAAAATAAAAATAAGAAGAAAACTCACAGAGTTTTCTCTTTAAAGAACACACACACACACACACACACACACACACACACACACACAATTATTTCAATCACTCCAGGACTTTGGCTCCTGCCCTGGAGCCCACTGCTCCCGGCAGATCCCACGGACGGCCTCCCGGTGGCCCCCTACTGGCCGCTTCCTGTCAAATTTCACCTTTCAGAAATTACAATGGTGTGTCCAGGAATGGCACTGAATGTTTCCTTGTGGCCCTGGATTTCTCTTTCTAAAAAGGCCCTTCTGCCCATCTCTAGATGTTATATAAAGGAGAGACTTGCAGATTTTTGGGCTCAGTTATCCACGCGGGTCAATGCATAATGACTTTTTAGGGGAAAAATTAACCCCGTTCCCCAATTTCAAAATGTTACAATCTAGGTGTTATTTTATAATCTTTGTTCCTCGGGCAGTAAATCCAATCAAATATTGAACACACAAGGAACAAATTTCAGCTTAGGCCTTAAACTAAAAGTACTGGGAAGGAAGGAAGGAAGGAAGGAAGGAAGGAAGGAAGGAAGGAAGGAAGGACGGAAGGAAGGAAGGAAATAGGACTAAGTCAAAGTGCATACTGGAGGAGAGTAGGGTAGGTGCACGTGAGTGGTGCACAGACCCGTCTTTACTGCTGTTTCCTTGTGCTTTCCTATCAACTAATGGAATCTAGTCAACTGAATAAAAGCCAAAGGAAACCACAGGAGAAACAGCCTAG
>NC_043706.1:141569981-141590657 GCF_006229205.1 Suricata suricatta
TTCCCCCTTAAACAGTTTGACCTGATAAGAAAAGCTGGATTAGAAGGTCACTCAAAAGAGAGGGAGGCTCAGAGGCACCTGGGGGCTCAGCCAGTTAAAGGTCCAACCCTTGATCTCAGCTCAGGTCATGATCTCAGTTTGTGAGGCTGAGCTCTGAGCTGATGGCAAGGATCCTGCTTGGGATTCTTGCTCTCCCTCTCTCTCTTCCCCTCCCCTGCTTGTGTTCTATAAACAAACAAACAAACTGGACAAAAGAGAGATGGAGGTTCTGGGTTTATGGAGCAGTTGGCATTATTGCTGAGCAGCACCTTCTCCCCACACCCTCCGGAAGAGCAGGGGCCCTTCCTAGTCACGTGATGCCGTGCTCTGCCATGTAACTTTTTTTGGCCAATGGAACGTTAGCAAATGTGATGTGAGCAGAGGCCCTAAAACGCTGTGCAACGTGGCTTTGCTCTTGGGCTACAGTGATTTAAGATGGGAAAAACCTATTCCTGGGAGCTGACGCGTCTTTAGCTTGGGCCCAGTAACCGCCCGTGGAGAGAACACGTGAGCCAGGTAGAGCTGGAACCGCGTGCGGGAACCAGCAACCTGAGCTCGGGCTCCCCAGGCACACACTTCTTCCATCAGCCAAAGGTCACGCACCTGCCTATTCGGGAGCGTGAGAAGGGCTTCCGTCCATCTGCCACTGGGTTTGGAGACACTTTGCCAAGAGGTGCTTGTGTGGCAGTCTCTGGATGCTGCAATGTGAAATGTGCCAGATGTGTCCAAACTGCAAAACCTTTCCCCGATCTAGGTCTGTGGGAGCAACAGCCGGTCTCCTTTACCTCAGGAAGGTCTGTATTCTTTTCTTCACCTCCCGCTTCTCAGACCTGGAGCAAAAAAAAAAAAGGGGGTGCGGGGGCAGGGAGGAGCATACGAGGTACTGGTTGGCTGGCAACCTATTGCAAACGCCTACTGTGGCTGACAAGACTGGAGAAAGCCACCCAGACATCATGGGCTGATAGAAGCAAGACGTTCCTCACAGAAGCTGGGCTTGCCCCTCCTGCTAGACCCGGCATGAAATGAAAATCCTCTGATACCATGCCCTTAGCAAGGAATAAGGACCGCCACACCAGAGGACACACAGCCATTGGCGGACCTCTTCACGCTAACGTTAACATTACTATGTTAATAGTTCTGAAAAGTTACTGTAAAGAAATGTGCTAGCATTGCTCAATTCTACATTTATGTTGTCATTTTTCTCACAGCGATGGGATTCTTTAAGCAATTATTAAAGCCCTTTGAAACAATGTTTTAGGAATCTACACTCTAATTAAGACTATATCAGATTTATATATAGAAGGCAACAATACCTTGCATTTTAAAACAACGTTTAAATAATGGTTATTATCTTTCATGTTTTCTTGAGATAAGAAGCATAGTGAGCATTCTGAAGAGAAGCTTTTCAATAGTCTGTAACCATCAATCACAGAATCTAATGGACGTCTATTGAATGTCCCACCCAACAACACATTCTGTTCAAGCACGTGTAGAACATTCACCAAGACTGACCATATTCTGACTTATTAAACAGACCTCAGCATGTTTAAAAGAATTTAAGTCACAGACTATGCTCTCTGACCATAATGAAATCAAACTAGAATCAAGAGTAGAAAAACAACATGAAAACACCCAACCACTTGGAAATTAAACACACATTTTTAAAGAAGCCAAGGGTCAAAAAGAAAGCCTGAAAGAAAACACACCAATATGTAAAACTGAACGGAAAGGAAATACAAAAGTCTATCTGAATTGGTATTTTTCGTCTTTACTTACGTTAGGAAGTTGAGGCTGGTCTGCAGGAGGTCAGACTTAAAGTAACATAGAAATAATAATGAGACAGAGTCATTGCCCAGGGTTTTCCTGCACGTTCCTCATCTAATCGTCTGATGTATTTCTTATTTCTGTCTCTGTTCTGTCTTGACAACGGGGACCCTGTTCCTTCTTTATTAACACTGAAGGGAAATCAGAGACCATTTTTTCATCTTTCTTGTAAAAATAGCAAGGATAGTGTCTGTTTTAACAGCTAAAAACTAAATTTAAAAATAAAGATGCCTAGGACCACAGATTAATTATTAAATGTCACTTTCAGGGAACTTCATGTAATCATATAGCTAATGTCTGGGTCTGTCCTGAAATGACTCCAGCAAATGATGATAAATTGTGTTTGAACATTTCAGTTCATGAAAGGCCTGTTGCTTGCTGCGGCAGTATTAGCTTTCCAGAACAGTTCTGATTGCTTCAAAGTTCTTTTAATTAACCTGAAACCTATTTCAACTTAATTTCTACCATTTGGTACTTCCTTAGTGTGATTTCCCGAACTTGGGGGAAAATCCTAGTCCATCTACATGCATTTTTACCATGAATTGCTTTTTAGATTTTATAATTCACTCTGAATCTTTGCTTATTACTTGCAGCCTCAACACTGGGCACATTCGCTATGGGTCTCCTGTCAGGACTAGGAAACTGCTTCTCCTGTTGAGTTTCTCACTGAAAGGAATATACACCTATCTCTCCACCCTTCTCCCATCCAAGTACTAACCAGGCCCAACCTTTCTTAGCTTCCGAGATCAGACGAGATGGGGCACGTTCAGGGGTGTGGCCGTAGACTTTCTTCACCCTTCTATTTGAGTCTGCGTAAGAGTCTCATTCTCTACCATGCCTGTGGCAGTCTTTCTGCAGATAGCATTCCTGTCCTACCTTCTCAACCCCTACCCACTGACAGAAGAGAGGGGGAAGGGGAGAGGAGGTGATGGCCATCATTTTCATAGAAGATTTTGGAACTCATTACTTACATTCATCATCCCTCCATCAAGACAAGTGTCAGTCCTGCCCTCTTGTTTTGTCTCCCAAATCTACCCTGTCCCCTACTTTATACAGCATGGCATTTTGATTAGTAATTTAACACTCTTGACTAAAAGTTTCTTTAGAAATGCCTTTAAATACAAAATCTATGGGTTGAGAAATCAAAATGTAACAGAATAAAGACTGAACTGTATTTTAAATGGATTCCTGGAATCAGTAACTACTGAAAACCACATCATGGTCCAAGTGCTTCAGAGTTTTCAGAGGATGAAGGCATTCCAGGGCTGAAAGACTTTTTGTGAACAGTGAAGAGATAAATTATGCCACTTGCGAAGTCTGTGCACAGAACTTCAAAAAGTCCCTGAAGTAAACAAAGAAAGTAGCTGGAGGGAAATACTGAATGTGGGAGAGATGATGAGCTAATTACATAATTATTAAAATATATTAAAGTAAACATCCAGCAAATCTAAAGGGGATGCACTCATCATCCGAATGCAACTTCTCGTTGGATGCGACCAAAACAATCAAAGAGAGTGAGCCCTGCTGTATCAGGAAACGAAATATTTCATGCCTCATTGCTGGTCTCATTTACATACGTTCCACTGAATAATGTTAAGTCTCAGAGTGGAAATATGATATTTCATTGCTATTTGCAAAAATCTCCCATTTTTTCAGTATAAAGACAGGGAGCATATTTTTCTCTGACCCATCTTCTTAGGTTCAAGGGGAAAAAAGATTTAAAAATAGCAGATAATCTGGTTGGTGTGGGAATGAGAAAAGCTTTTAAAATTAAGTGCATTTGCTATGTCAGAATAACTGCATTTTCATTAATGTGAATGATATGAGCAGGGTTGTTAACACTTTAGTATGCTGGCTCACACATTAAAATCGTACTCACGATGTGGTCTGGCTTCCTTGTTTTCATTAAATCGCTGCCTCTCGGCAGGAACCCAGACAAACGGGGGTGCCCGCATGACTCTGTGTGACTTTCTGTAGGAAGCCTCCATACAGGGCTGCATAATTGTGAATAAGCCCTTTGGAAGAAATGTGAACACTTCCATTGTGTTGAAACAAGGCAAGAAGCCAATGTTTGAGAGTAGGTCATTACAGTTTTGCCAAATTATGGAAGGGAAAATGCATGGGGCCAATTTTAAAGCCCAGCTGCATCTTTCTAATCTAAATATATAGCGAGGTAAGAGTTCTATTTTCTTAGCTTTGAGTAAAATTACAGCTCTATGAAGGTGACAATTAAAGAGATTTTTTTTAACTTTATAAAAATAATATATCACAATCTGTGTAAAACACCGGAAACGCAACCACTTTTTCACCCAAGTCTTAAATGAAATAAACCTTTCAAGTGAGCAGAATTAAAATGCTTTCGGCAATGTCAATTCCCTACTTGAATCCAGCAAGGGCTCCGTGGTGCTCATCTCCACTCACCTCTACTCTCTTCTAGGTTGTCTCTACTAGGCCCTAACCTGGACCTCTGCTTCAGCTGGGTGGGGCGCGGGGCTGCCCATGGAGTATGTCACACTTAGTCTTGAGTGAAAGGTCAGGCTCACATTCTTCTAAATTAGAATATCCTCTCCACCATCTCTGTGCCTCTCACAGCCACACTCCCTTTCTGAGTTCCAGTCTAACCTCATTTTACAAGGTTCCATTGCTTCCAGGAATATTGAATTCTAGCCCCTCAGTGACACCATGTTCAATCACATGGCCAGGTCTTTGCATGTGTTGTTTCTGACATGCACTGATTGGGCCTCCCCCCGAAACAGATCCAGGGGTGGGGGGTCATTCACATGAAACTCAAGCTCCCACCCTGCCATTTACTAGTGTGTGCTTCTCTGAAACTCAGTTTCTCAATGCCCTTAAAGTCGAGATTATAAAAGTTGTTTTAACCTACTATTAGAATTTTATGGGGCTTCTATTGGCTGAAGTGCTTGGTAAACTATTAAATTCTATACAATGTGAGTTTTTGTTATTGCAACTGTGTATATGGTTTGTCTCTTCGACTGATTAAACATTACTTATGGGGAAGAAGCTTACTTAATATTCCATAGACCTCAGAGAAGTTTCATAGACACATGAAACATTGCCAATTGGGGCACCTGGGGGGCTCATCTTGTTACATGTCTGAGTTCAGCTCAGGTCATGATATCAAGGTTTGTGGGTCCAAGCCCTATGACAGGCTCGGTGCTGGCAGCTCAGAGCCTGGAGCCTGCTTCGGATTCTGTGTCTCCCTTTCTTTTCTGTCCCACTCCTGCTCATGCTCTGTCTTTCTCTGTCTCAAAAATAAATAAACATTAAATAATTTTAGAAAACATTGCTGATTGTAGGTGCTTAAAAGTACTGCTTGAACAAATGCTAGTTCACACAGTATTGGTGGAGGAAATAGTCATTCAGTCAACCAAACCGTCCTCAAGCTGTTGAAAGCACTAACTGATCCTACTGCCTGGAGACCTGGGACACAACTAGAATCTTCCTGAAAATTCTGAATCCTTCCATAGCTCCGGTCATAGATTCCATCCTTAGGAACCACAGCAAGTGCATGGGGCACCAGAGCTAGGGTGATGTGTGCAGTAGCAGAGTTCTGGCCAGGGCGTGCCATGCAAGGTTGGTGTTCACCAGTCAACATGATGCTACTGGTTGTTAACCATTTTGATCAGGACACCACACAATGAGAATGCACAAGATGAGACACAGGAAGCAAAGAGGCTGAGGGGGAAAAACATATGTCTTAGGCTTTCAAGATGGAAAGGGTTACCAAGTAGAATGGAATGCTCACAGATGCTATAGAGACTGGGTGCATATGCAGTTGGAATAGCTCTTAAATATCTTTTAAAGTAAACAAAGCAGCCTTATGAATAATACATGGTGGTTTGGCTGAATGCCTACTGATTGCAGAACCCCTTTGGGGACAGTGGCTTGAGAGTCTGCATTTATTAAAACAGGCAATAACAATAATAACAATAATGAATCTTAACTCTTGTTTTTCCTCTTGTCTTTGCTTCAGAGGTGCAGAACACTCAGAGGCTGAGATAAATAAATGATGACAGACGATCCTCAGAAAGTGTACCTGAGTAGTTAGGGTTCAAAATCTCTCCGGTTCACCAGCAGGACTCTCTGATTTGTCCCCGTTGGTTAGGGTTCCCATCACCCTTGACTCCCGCTAAAGACAGGCTTCTGTGACACAAACATTTGAAGCAGGTCTCTGTGTTTCTCCTGAGGCCAACTGCAAGAATTTGGCCATGATTCCCCCCTCAACTTCCCCTTGACCTTCCCAAACCCCACCTCCTCCCTCACTTATCCCTATGTTTCTGGGTGCCCTAGTATTTTTATAACATTTGGTGGCTTTTAAAGACATGTTGTGGTCATTATTCCTTAAGAGCCTGTGGCATCTCTGCAAGACCATCTAGATAAATAAAGCAGGTAAGAAAATGGCCTTACAGCAAAATTCCATAACTTGTTTGGCAATTCCCCAGCTTTTTCTATTAAGCACATTTCCAACTTTTAAAGATCACAGTTCTGAACTTTTATCTTTCTGCTCAAGCTCTCTTGAACCCACAATGAATCTGCTATCCTCCTGGGGCTCCCGCTCCTGGCTTATTACACCCCCTTCCTTTGCTGAGAATATCATACTCAGTAGAATCACCTCATGTTTCACCGACTCGCAAACATACCCACTTGCACAAGCATCGTCTCCTGTTTCTTCCTGTTGAGCACTTTCTTTGTTCTCAGTGGAGGAGGACTCCCCAGGCCCTGACTCACACACAACTTGTGTTCCCTGAGGCTTAAGGCTTTTCCCATGATGCCATGGCCAAATCCTCGGAGGCTGAGAGACCAAAGAGGAAGTTGATGCTAAGAGGTTAAAAGCTTTGGGCTGCTGGCAGAAACAGTAATTCAGAGCCATTGAAAGGGGAGGGATTTAGGGGCACACGTGCCCCAATGTGCACAGCGCACTGTCAACAATAGCTGAATCATGAAAGGAGCCTAAATGCCCATCAACTGATGAATGGATCAAGAAGATGTGGTTTATATATATGATGGAATATGACATGGCAATAAGAAAGAATGAAATACGGCCATTTGTAGCAAGGTGGGTGGACCTGGAGGGTGTCATGCTAAGCGAAATAAGTCAGGTGGAGAAGGATGGATACCATATGTTGTCACTCATAGGTCTAACAAGAGAAACCTAACAGAGGACCATGGGAAGGGGAAGGGGGCGCAGAGTTAGGGAGAGGGAGGGAGGCAAAGCATGAGAGACTCTTGAATACTGAAAACAAACTGAGGGCTGAAGAGGGAGGAGGAAAGGGGAAGGGGATGTTGGTCATGGAGAGGGGCACTTGTGGGGAAGAGCACTGGGTGTTACATGGAAGCCAACTTGGCAATAAACTATTTAAAAAAAAAAAAAGAAAGAGGAGGGGTTTGTAAGCGCCATCAGCTTTCTGTGGGGACCTCTGACTGGCTTTTCCTTGTGAGAAAGGGCCAACTGAAAATAGGTCTGCATTTACAAAGTCTGAACGTTGGACTAAAAGTGTCTCAATTTCTGCTAGCTGAAGGAAAATTAAATCCAACATTAAGGAAATGAACAATATGCTAAGATACAGGAAGATGCAAAAAGAAAACTCATTATTTGCGTATGAAACATTTGTGTACCCAGCAATGACTAGAGTCTGCAGGTGATAATTCGTATGTGAATTTAACAGTATCACCAGGTACATGTATGATATAAAAATCAACCCTAAAATGGCAACAGACACATAAATTTTAAAATAACAAAAAACAAAATTTAAATAAATGAAATTAATTGAAAAAATTAATACCATTGATAATATCACAAAACTCTACAAGACACAATAAATCTACAGTTGATCTGCTTTACTTTACTCTGAAATTTATAAATTGTTACTGAGAATAAGTGAAGACTTAAATATATGAAGCAATATGGCATTTTTATGCATGGGAGATTTAATGTTGTAAAGAAGTAATTGTTCCCCACTAGATCTATAATCACAAAGCAATCTTAAATGAAATTCCAGATGATTTTGGTGGGGGAGCAAGGGCAAATGTGGAAACTGATAGGCAGATTCTAATATTTTTTGTGGGAAGGCAAATGTCCAAGATAAGAAGCTAGAGGTATTTCACTAGAGAAGTCATTAGCACAAGTCACTAAGGAATGACACATGTATAGATGAGTACAAGAGGCAGATGAAGGAAGTTCGGACATAGTCATGCACTTGACACGGTCTTCTGGTTTGCCATGATCATGTGAAGACCGGAGAGCAGGTAGAAACACCAGCCTATACAGCAAGATTTGAGAAGGCCCTTTGCAAATAGAAAGGTCCTCAATCGAGAAATACAATTTAAAACTCTTCCAAGAAAGCCCTATGTGTCTATTAGCATAACTCACTTAAAAAAATGACAGCTATTAGCAAGCATTCCCAAAAATGCAAATCAGTGGAAATCTTCATACCCTGCAAGTAGAAATGCAAAGAGGTACAACTATTTTGGAAATCAAATTTGGCTCTTAAAGCTGAACACGCAAACTTTTGACTTAGGAACTCCACCACGCCTTGATGTTTAATCAAGAAAAATGAACACTATATGATGTTACCAAATATTAAAGCATCTGCCCATAGTTAAGAAAAACCCAAGATCTGCAGATCAAAACGGAATGCATCAATAAAATATGATACATTGAAAGAAATGTAATACTCTCTAACAATAAAAGCAAATAAACTGTTATATTGCGTGACATGCAAAAGTTTCACAAACACAAGAAGGAGTGAAAGAAGCCAGGCGAAAAAAGGATATGCTGTGTGATTTCATTTATATGAAGATCGATAATTTGCAAAACTAAATGATGGTGGTAGAAATATGGAAGGTTGCTTTCCTTCAGAAGCAGTGGCAACTAGGAAGAAACTGGAGAGATGTTTCTGGATTTTTGCACAGATGGAGAGCTGGTGGCACCAGTGTTTTACACATTAGAGATTATCTATCAGTGCGTGTTTCATTAGTGCGTCTTTCTGTGTGTACATTATGCTTCAATAAAAATCACTAAAAACACAAGCTCTGTTACCTGTCATGAAATAAAACAGAATTCTTCCTTGGTATCTCTTGACTTTTTCGTACTGTGTCACCTGCCTATATCCCTGTCCAGCAAGACTTCTAAAAAGTGCCACCCCTGCATTTGGTTCTCATGTCCACACCTCCCATTTTACTTCGATCCACTCCTACACCCCCCCAAAGTTCACAAAGAGTGCCCTTTCATAATATTTCAGTAGTATTTTCTAAATTAAAATGTATATGTTAAAATCGATACTTTATTTGATTATTTCCTAAATTCTTATTTTTCCATATCTGGAAGCATACCAAATGTCTCTTTGCAATTTAAACAGTTGCAACTACTTTGCATCTTTGGGTTGATGTTGTCTTGTGTTTTATTCTGCGGCTGTTATATATGCAAATAGACATAGTTATTGTTTTCTGTTTAGACAGTTAACATTCTGTTATTATTCACCCACAAATTTACTTTTCCCAGTGTTCATTTCTTCCTGAACTTTATACTTGATGCTCAACAATTTCACTATGATATACCTCCATGTGGCTCTCTTCCTCTTTATTCTGTGTGGCTTTACACTGACACAATTCATCATCATTGGAAAAATCCCAGTTATTACATATTCTGTGTCTCGTTTTATTTTATTCTACTTTGCAGCATCCTGTTCCATGTATATGAAACTATTGAACCAGGTCACATCCAGTTCTTACACTTTCTATTATTTTCATTTTTGCTTTATTTTTTCTTTAATTTGTATTGTTAAATACAAATATGTAATTTGTAGATTTCCTATAGATCTGTCTTCCAGTTTACTAATTTTGTTTAAAATGAAGTCCAAGCTACTGTTAAAACCACCTGATGAGTTCTCAATTTTAAACATTTTTATTATTTAGTTCTCCAGGGATTTTTGGCCCTTTTTTTTTTTAAGGATTCCAACTCCTTGTTAAATTCTATTTTTGATCTGTTTCTGTATTCATCTTTCTATTGTAACAAGTTTACATTAGCTGTTTTAAAGTCATTGCCTGCATCACCTGACTTCTTGAAACTCAAGGTAAGCAATTTCCTGAAAATGTTCACTAATTTCCAAAAAAATTACTTTCATTTTTTCTTCAGAGCAATATGAAAACACAAACCGTTTGTGCAATGAAGCTTTTTTAAAAAAAAAAAATTGTGATTCACTGTGTCCCACAGTTTGAATGGGAGAGCAGAAGCTTACAATTAAATGACACATAAAAAGACCCGAAGAGATAAGCCTTTTAAAGACTGAGTTGCTTTTATACCTCAACTTTATTTTGAAATGCCTTCTTCCATTTACCCTTTGCCAAGTAATAACAAAAGCTAATTTTGGAATTCTACTTTACTTATCTGAAAGTACCACTTGGGAAAGAAAAGAAACTAAGACTCTACCCAATTCCTCTTTATTTCACCCACTCCCAAATCTTGATGTTTCCTTTTCCCAAGGAAGATCCAATATCCAACCATAGGAACACTGTTTGCATCCCCTTCCTGTCACTAGTCTGCATGGACAGGTGAATAAACAAAGTCGGACAACTTCCCTGGACACTGGAGACAGCCCGCGGATGCATGAGACTGCGGATGACATGTCCTTGCTCAGTGGTGACACCCTACTGAATGACAATAAGACTCCGAGGGCCAGCCTGGGACATTACGCCGACAGCACTGATGACCATATTGAATAAGTGGCAGCTATGACAGTAAGAGATGTCAATCTGTCACTTCGGGGTCTGCCCTCGGCGATGCCATTTGGTTTGTCTTTGGTGGCTTCTCCCTGCTGCTTATCTATCATCAGTACCTATTTCAAATTCCCCTGTCTCCATATTATCTATGAAGTAACTAGTTACCAAATGTCTCATTATAAACAGTGATGCTTGTGTTCAAATTTAATCTCTTCTAAAAGGCCACTGATGAGGGAGGGTTTTGAAATATTCTAATCAGAATCACCTGCATCAGAATGGTGTTTAGTGTTTACTACCCACTGGGCAAGGTTGGGACTGCATAAGTGTCATCTGACATAAATTTTGCTGGAAAAATGAAAATGTTAAAGATAGTAAAGGTGGGCAAGAATCTATCAATACTTTCCAGATCCAATACCTGACTGGGGTTGAAGCCTCCAGCAAAGCAACCAGGAAGTTGTCACACAAGGCTCACAGCCCAGAACCCTGTTCCCACACTTCTTACTCCGCAGAGGTCTCTGAACTCTGACGCAGAAGCCAGAATGTCATTGCGGGCTTCCAAGATGCCATTTCATGCATAGTAATAGTCAGAGAAAGCTAAGTGAGAAAGTGAGACTTCAAGAGCTATGTGACCCTTTTTAATTTGCTTGAAGTGCATCTTTTGTTGTTGGCAGAAAACACTTGCGTTCATTATAAATAACATCTGAATATGAAATTGTAAGAGAGAGGATTTATATTCTCTATCACCTATAACTGCCAGAATCTAGAATTATATATTGAAACAATTATCAGGGCACCTGGGGGGCTCACTTGGTTAAGCGTCTGACTTCAGCTCAGGTCATGTTGTCACCGTCTGTGAGTTCAAGCCCCACATCAGGCTCTGTGCTAACAGTTCAGAGCTTGGAGCCTGCTTTGGATTCTGTGTCTCCTTCTCTCTCTGCCCATCCCCCACTCGCATTTTGTCTTTCTCAAAAAATAAACATCAAAAAAATTTTTAAAAACTGTCATTTTTTGACCCATCAAATGGCTTTCGATGATGTTGTAATTTTCATTAAGATACCCAGTAAAGTACACATGAACTGTGTCACATGATTTAGATGCTTATTTCCATCTAAACTCAGAGGCAGCTTTATCTTCCAATTTTTATTTCTTTTGTCATAGAAATGTGCATTATTGTTCATTTTCAATGGAATATTTTACTTGTTAATGTAACTCAGACATGGATATCAAAGTATGCAAAAATTATAAAATCATCCCTCAATAGCAGTATGGGGCTCTCTGTGAAAATGTTAACTCAAATCATATCCCCATCTTTATTAGAGGTCTGATTTTACAGTAATGATAATATGGATAAAGAATACTTAAGTATGTTTAAAAAATAAGAAAAGCTGATTTGAATGCATTGAGAAGCTGAATTATAATAAAAATGATTAAATTATCACATTACCCCTCTCTTTAAATAACTGAATGGTACATTAACAGAAAATGTGCTCTAATCATCACTTAGAAAGATTGGTTTAGCCCTGGGAAGGTAAATTTAACTCTTTGCTATAGAATATTCAGAAGCATTTATGTTCTGATTCAGCATCCAGGAAGCTTGGAAATTATCACTTGCATCCTCACAAGGAAAAAGCTGTAACTGAAAATCAACAGCCCTTCTTAAATCCATCAGAGAACTGGGGTCACAGGAGAAACTGCCTCCTCCCAAGGTGGAGAGACAGACAGTGAATCACAGATTACGGAAGCATCACCCCAGGGGTAGCAGGTGTCACTAGAGCCAGAACCTGGGGAATACAGCAAAACAGGACACTCAGCTCTTGTCTTCCTTAAGAAGTCTCCAGGGAGACCTGAAGATGTCACAGGAGGCAAGAACAAAGGAACTTTAGCCTAAAACACTAAACAGTGAACACAGTCTAAGTAACAGCTAGATAAACACCAAACCTCACCCCAAAAGCCTACTAGTTCCTTCTGTCCAGCCCTCATGTCTGGCTTTCAACAAAACACTGCACAGCATGTTGAAAGACACAATTTTAAACTGAGTTAAGGAAGCCAAGGAAGCCTCACAAGCAGAATCAGATATGGAGGAGATTTTTGAATCATCAGACCAGACATTTAAAATAATTATGATTGAGATGCTAAGGGCTCTACAGGAAAAGTAAACAACATGTAAGAAGAGACACGGGGAATGTGAGCAGAAAGACAGGAAGTATAAGGAAGAATCAAAAAGAAGGAAGACGTGTTGTGACAGCATATGAGGGCAGCCTGGGACGGACTCAGTGATAGACTGGACACAGCTCAGGAAAGAACTCGTGAGCTTGAAGATGTGTCAAGAGAGAAACTTCCTAAATTAAAATGTAAATAGAAAATAATTTAAAAGATGGAGCAGGATATCCAAGAACTATGAGACAATTAGAAAAGTGTAACACATGCCTAATGTGAATACCATAAAAAAGAAAGGAACAGAAGAAATACTAGAAGTATTAATGACTACAAATTATTCAAAATTAGGGACAGACACCAAAGCACATATCCAGAAAACTCAGAGAACACAAATTAGAATGCATGAATTAAAAAATGTACACCAAGGTCGGTGTGCCTGAGTGGCTCAGTTGGTTAAGAGTCTGACCATCGGCTCGGATCATGATCTCAGAGTTTGTGAGTTTGAGACCTGCATGGGGCTCTTTGCTGTCAGTGAAGAGCCTGCTTCAGATCCTCTGTCCTCCCCTCCTCACTTTCTCTCTCTCTCAAAAATAAATAAACAATAAAAAATAATAAATAAATAAATAAATAAAAATGTACACCTAGGTATATCTTTTATGAACCTCAGAAAATAAAAAGAGAAAGTATTGAAAAAAATCAGAGGAACGAACACCTTCTATATAAAATATCAACTATACAAATTATATCAGATATGTCTTCAGACTTCAGGCAAGCAAAAAGAGAGTGAAATAAAATATTTAAGCTTGAAAGATAATATTCCCAATCTAGAATTATGTGTCAAGTGAAATCATTCCTCAAAAGTGAAGGAGAAATAAAATCTCTCTCAGAAAAACAAAAATTGAGGGTGTTTGTTGTTAATAGACCCGCCTTGTCAGAAATGTTTAAAAAGTTTTTCAGAGAGAAGGAGTATAACATAAATCAGATCTACATAAAGAAAGAAAGAGCATTTGAGAATAAGTTTAAAAAGATAAAACAAAATATTTAATTTTTCCTAGTCTTAAATTTATCTAATACCTCTCTGTTAACATAGTAATAGCAAATAATTTTTTGTTTTTTACATTCATTGATATAATTGTATATTTTTATTCTTGGTTAATAGGGAGAATTACATCTATTGATTTTTCACATGTTCTGTCTACCTTGCATTCTTGGAGTAACACCACCTAGTCATAGTGTAGAATCCATTTTATATGTTGCTGAATTCAGGGCATTGACAGTTGGTTGACGATTTTTGGGATTCTAACATATGTCTGTAATTTCTTGTGATGGCTGGTTTTGATATGACAGTAATACTGCCTCATAAATAAATTGAGCTCCTTACTCATAATTTCTGGAAGGGTTTTTAAAAGAATAATATTAATTTTTCTCTAATACCTTGGTATAATTCACCAGTGAAGCCTGCTGGATCTGGCTTCAAGTATTTGAGTAGGTCTGTGTGTGTGTGTGTGTGTGTGTGTGTGTGTGTGTGTGTGAGAGAGAGAGAGAGAGAGAAAGAGAGAGAGAGAGAAGGTGAAAGAAGATTTTAATTATTAATCAATTTCTCTTCTTTTTAAAAGTCTATATAAAATTGCTACTTATTTTTTAAAGTTTGTTTGTTTATTTATTTAGTTATTTAGAGAAGAAAAGCACATGAGCAGTGTAGGGGCAGAGGGAGAAGGAGAGAGAATCCCAAGCAGGCTCTGTGCTGTCAGTACAGAACCTGACATGGGGCTCAGTCCCATGAATGATGAGATCATGACCTGAGCAGAAATCCAGTCATATGTTTAACCAATTGAGCCACTCAGGCACCTCCAAAACATTCTACTTTTTGAGTCCTTTTCAGTTGTTTCTTTCTGAGAATATGTCCTCTTCTCTGAAGCTGGTGAACAGGCCAAAGATAAATGCTTAATATTACCTTATAGATATTACTTTATAATATTATTATTCATAACATTACCTTACAGATATTTTTACTTCTGTAAGATTGATGGTAATTACCACTCTTTCTTCCTTGTTTTTAGTGATCTGAGCTTTTTTCCTCCTAGACACAAATATTAATCAATTTTACTGATCTTTTCAAAAAACTAACTCTTGGGTTCATTGGTTTTCTTTATTTTCTTCTATTTTCAATTTTATGTATTTGCACTGTTATTATTTCCTCCTTTTCATTTTTATTGGGGAATTCATTTTCTTGTTTCTTTGGATATAAGATTAGGTTATTGGTTAAAGATCTTTCTTATTTTTCAATGGAGATATTTGTGGCTGTATATTTCCACCTAAACCCTACTTTTGCTGAACTCCTTAAGTTACGGTATTTTGTATTTTCATCTTTACTCACCTCTAGGTATTCTCCGATTTCTCTTGTGATTTTGTCATTGATGAACTCATTATATAGCAATGGGTCCTTTAGGGTCTACATACTGTGAATTTCCAAAATTTCCTTCTGTTTTTGATAACTAATTTCTTTCCACAGTGGCCAGAGAACATTCTTTGTATGTATAACCCTTTTAAATTGTTTTTGATTGTTTTTTGGATTAATATACGATTTATCTTGGAAAATGTTCATTGTGCACTTGAAAAGAATGTGTAATCATTATTTGGGGATTGAATATTCTATAGTTCTTTTTTAAATGTTTATGTTTATTTATTTTTGAGAGAGAGAGAGCACGAGTGGCAGAGGGCAAGAGAGAGAGAGGCAGACACAGAATCTGAAGCAGGCTCCAGGCTCTGAGCTGTCAGCACAGAGCCTGATGTGAGGCTCAAACTAACAGACCAGGAGATCATGACCTGAGTGGAAGTCAGACACTTAACCGACTGAGCCACCCAGGCATACTGAATATTCTAAGGTTCTAATGGCTTACAGCATTGTTCATGTCATCTGTTTCTGTGTTGGTCTTTCTGTCCAATACTGAAAGGAGAGACTTGACGTCTCTAACAGTTACAGTTGATGAGTTAATTCTCTTTTCAATTCTGTCCGGATTTATTCTGCTGCATTTTGGGTCCCTGTTGTTTGATGCATACAGTCATTAGGTTTTTAAATGTAACATTGTTGATGGCTTAATCCTTTTTATCTTTACAAAATATCCTTCTTTGTCTCTAACATTATTTTTTTCCTTAAAGTCTATTTTGTCTGATATACATGCATGTGTGTCATTGAATTTAGACAGGGCCTCTTGGCAAGTGGCATATACTGAGATATTTTCTTTCAAATCCATTCTGACAATCTTTGCCTACTGATTGTTTAATCCATTTGCGTACACCAGACTTACCAATAATACTGGCTTTATGGATTCTATTTCGCTATTTGTTTTCTTATGTCTGTTGTATCCTTCATTCTTCTTTTTTCTTTTGTATAAGAAAAAATATTTCTTATTGCATTAGGTTTACTCCTTATCAATTCCTTTACTACATTTTTGAGAATTTTCTAAGATGTCCTCTAGATTATAAATACTATCTTAATTAAAACAACAAATTTTTGACCCCCTGGGTGGCTCAGTGGCACTCTGGTTCTCTGCCTCTCAAAAATAAATATTTTTAAAAATTTAAAACATGTTTGTTTTTCCAGCTCAAATCTACTCGTGTTGTTATACGTATGTTTTAATTTTAGAAGGAGGAGCCAAGATGACGGAGAGGAAGGGAGCTCTATAAACTTCGTCTGCCCCATCGATCGAACTGAGAAAGACATTACCCTCATCTGCAAGAGCGGAAGGAGAAAATACAGACTCCAGAAGGAAGAGAACCTGAAGGATACCTGAGTGAGTGAGTGCGAACTGGGGAGATTGGAAAACGAGCCAGCCCGAGATGGGCAGGGGAGGTGAGAGCCCCCCGCCCAATGCAGGTCAAGTGCGAGGAGCCCGACAGACAAAGGGAAGAGACACGCTCATAGTTCTGTCTCTGGGGAAGAGGTAAAGAACGCTTAACCCTTCTTTTGGAGAGAAAAGCTCACTCCATAGATAACTGCTGGGTAGCCTAAATTCCAAACCCAGGTGGTGCAAGGGAAAGAACAGCTTCCAGCCCAGCACCATCTTGGAGAGGAGTCTGCGACCACTGCAGCGGCGGTGTCAGGGGTGCTCACTTCGACCTCGGTTTTGGGAGTGGGAGCATGCACCTCATTCCCACGGTGCCTCTCACCCCCAGCATTGGCCGTGCGAACCCTGAATCCTGGGTGCCAACAGGGAAAAAATAGCCCCCACCTCCACGCGATCCCCGCAGAGGGTTGGCGGCGGTGGAGACCTGGGTGTGCACGCAGGCTGCAGGAGCTCCCAGCTCATTTCCAGCAGCTCCCTGCGCTGCCTCCGGCAACAGCTACGCCCTCATTCCTCCCCCAACACTAACACCATCCCCGCTGGGGGTTGGGTCTGTGATGGTGCACACGCACTTCACCTCCTGCTGTGAATCTTGCCTCAGGCAGGGGCAGTGGAAACCCCAGCCTGAGCCAAGACAAACCAATTCCTCCCCCTAAGAACCCAGCAACCAAAACAAAAACATCTCATCTGTGGTAGCATAAAAAAATGCATGGACTGGAACTTTGAACCATGGCGGGCCTGGAAAATACAACTTGGCTCAACTGAGGCAAAAGGAGATCGGACTCATTAGAGTGGCCTACAGTTCATAGTTCAGCAGAGCTTGGCATGTCGCCTATCTAATCTCTGTAGACACCAAGCAGAGCCTCTGAGAGCAGCCTCCAAGACCTACCACATCAAACCACGCCTACCCACAAGGGGCAGCTGCTGGTTTTGTTTTCGGTTTTTTGTTTTTGTTTTTGATTTTTTAAATAATTTTTTTCTTTTTTTTTCTTCATTTTTTTTCTTTTCACCTTTTTCTGTACGTATTTTTTATTATTATTACTTTTTTACTTAAATTTTTAAAAATGTTTAGTCCTTATTTTCCTTTCTCCTTTCTCCTTTTTTTTTTTTTTCCTTCTTTACCTTCTTGCAATCCAGATATATTCTCCTATATCTCATCCCTACCTCTCCCCTCAACTGGTCATACATTTTTAGACCGTCCACTGTCCTTTGTTGTCTCTGACCCCCTTTATTTTTTTCTTTTTCTTTTTTTTTCTTTTCTTCTTCTCCTCTTTTCGTCTCCTTCCTCCCCATTCTCCTTATTTTCTTTCCCCTTGTTAATGTGTTTGTTTCTTTGATTTGTCTGTTCATTTGTGTGTTACTGTTCCCTCTGTGTGTGTCTGTCTGTTTTCCTTCTTAGGGCTACACCAAGAAACAAGCCAAAGTGTGCATGACAGTGAGTCCCAAATATTGCAGAGTAGGGAAATAAAATATTCAAAGGCACAACAAGAGAAACTGAGAGACACCATTAAAAGAATACTCCTTGAAATGACAGGCCCTGGACAGTCAATAAGCCTCCTTTAACAGAGAAATATTAATAGGTGCACAGGGCACAACGAGATTTCTAAAGGTGACAAGAGACAGAAAACTAGCAAAAATGACAAAACGAAGGAACTCTCCCCTGCAGAACCTCCAGGAGGAAGTCACAGCCACAGAACTGCTCAAGACAGATCTAGACAACATACCGGATCAAGAATTTAAAAAACTTGTCATAAAATTAATCGCTGGGGTTGAGAAAAGCATCAAAGAATCAACTGAGAAAATGACTAGGCAATATGATGAGTTAAAAAAGGCAATAGGTGAGGCAATTAACAAACTGGAGGCAGCCACCTCAAGGATTGATGAGGCAGAGAAAGTAATAGGTGAATTAGAAGATATAGTTATAGCAAAAGAGGAAGCTGAAAAAAAGAGAGAGAAATTAATCCAGGAGCAGGAAAGGAGAATTCGAGACCTGAGTGACACAATCAAGCGGAACAATATCCATCTCATAGGAATTGCTGAGGAGGAAGAGAGAGAGAAAGGGCCTGAAGGGATACTAGTCCAAATTACAACTGAGAATTTCCCAAATCTGGGAAAAGAAATGGACATTCAAATTCAAGAGGCACAAAGAACCCCCTTAAGACGTAACTTGAATCAGCCTTCAGCACGACATATCATAGTGAAACTGGCAAAATATAAAGATAAAGAGAGAATTCTTAAAGCTGCCAGGGAGAAAAGGGCCCTTACATACAAAGGGAAACCTATCAGAGTGGTTACAGACCTATCTAATGAAACCTGGCAGGCCAGGAAGGAATGGCAGGAAATCTTCAATGTGATGAACAGAAAAAACATGCAGTCAAGAATCCTTTATCCAGCAAGCCTGTCATTCAAAATAAAAGGAGAAATAAAAGTTTTCCCAAATAAACAAAAACTGAGAGAATTCATGACCACCAAACCTACAGGAAATCCTAAGAGGGACTCTATAAGCGAAATGTTGCAAAGATTACAAAGTACCAGAGACACCACTATAAACATGAATTCTAGGGAGAACACAATGACTCTAAACCCACATTTCTCAATAATAACACTGAATGTAAATGGACTGAATGCTCCAACCAAACGACACAGGGTAGCAGAATGGATTTTTAAAAAACCCATCTATTTGTTGTCTACAAGAGACTCATTTTTGACCCAAAGACACCTTCAGGTTGAAAGTAAAGGGTTGGAGAAATAGCTATCATGCGACTGGAAGCCAAAAGAAAGCTGGAGTAGCCATCCTTATATCAGACAAACTGGACTTTAAAGTAAAGGCAGTAACAAGAGATGAAGAAGGACATTATATAATAATTACAGGACCTCTCCATCAGGAAGAGCTAACAATTATAAATATCTATGGGCCAAATGTGGGAGCGCCCAAATACATAATACAATTAATCACAGAAAGAAACAATCTTATTGACAAAAATGTGCTAATTGCAGGGGACTTTAATACTCCACTGACAGCAATGGATAGATCAACTAAACAGAAAATCACTAAAGAAACAATGGACCTGAATGACACATTGGAATAGATGGAACTGATAGATATATTTAGAACTCTACATCCTGAAGATAGGAAATTCACCTTCTTTTTGAGTGCACATGGCACATTCTCCAAGATTGATCACATGCTGGGGCATAAAGCAGCCCTCCATAAATATAAATGAATAGAGATCACACCATGCACACTTTCAGATCACAATGCTACAAATCTTGAAATTAACCACAGGAAAAAGTCTGGAAAACCTCCAAAAATGTGGAGGTTAAAAACCACCCTACTAAAAATGATTGCATTAATCAGGCAATTAGAGAAGAAATTAAAAAAATATATGGAAACCAATGAAAATGAAAATACAACAATCCAAAATCTCTGGGATGCAGCAAAGGCAGTCCTAAGAGGAAAGTATATTGCAATCCAGGCCAATCTCAACAAACGAGAAAAAGCGCATTTTCAAAATTTAACAGAGCACCTACTGGAACTAGAAGGGAAGCAGCAAAAGTACCCCAAACCCAGCAGAAGAAAAGAATAATAAAGATCAGGGCAGAAATAAACAATATAGAAGCCAAAAGAACGGTCGAGCAGATCAATGAAACCAAGAGTTGGTTCTTTGAAAAAATAAACAAAATCAATAAACCTCTAGTCAGGCTCCTCAGAAAGAAAAGAGAGAGCACCCAGATAGACAAAATCATGAGTGAAAAAGGATCTATTACAACCCATCCCTTAGAAATACAAGCAATCATCAGAGATTACTATGAAAAATTATATGCCAACAAACTGGACAACACAGAAGAAACAGACAAATTCCTAAATGTGCATGCACTGCCAAAATTCAAACGGGAAGAGATAGAAAGCATGAACAGACCAATAACCAGTGAAGAAATAGAATCCATTATCAAAAATCTCCCAACGAATAAGAGCCCAGGGCCAGACGGCTTCCCAGGGGAATTCTACCAGACATTTAAAGCAGAGCTCATACCTATTCTTCTCAAACTATTCCAAAAAATAGAAATAGAA
>NC_043706.1:141591157-141768275 GCF_006229205.1 Suricata suricatta
CAGATGTTTCCAGACAAACAATCCTGGAGAAAATGCTATTCCCACTGAGTGAGCCTTAACGCGCATCACATGAAAACAAGCCTTGTGCGGGTCATTTTCCAAGGAAATGACAGATCAAATAAGAAAAGTTACATAGGAACTGGGGTTTTCAGGAGCTCCAGTCACTTCCTGCCCCTTCCAGAGACTCTAGACCGTTGCTTCTCACTCCAAAGGTGGCCATTGGTTCTTAAGGCAATCACTCAACCAGAGAAAGGGGAGTTCATCTGACCTGCATTTTAGTGAGCTTCCTGGACGTTTCTATTCATATGTTGTGTCAAACTTGGAAAGTTTTAAGTCATCACTTCTAATATTCTCTCTTCCTTTTCTTCCTCCTTCTTCCCCTCTGGGACTCCCCCATGTAAGTTGGCCTACTTGGTACCCCATGGGTCTCTGTGCCACTGGCTACTTTTCTTTAATCGTTTTTCCTTTCTCTTCATCAGACTCAATGTTTGCCATTTTTGTAGTAAGGAAATTTTTCATTGTGGTTAATTGTATTTTTCAAGTCCGGAATTTCCTTCTGCTTTCTTTTGAGGTTTTTTAGTCTGTTTGTTGATATTTCATTTGGTTCACACATTGTTTTCCTGACTTTCTCCTTGTCTTTCTTTAGTTCTCTGAGGCTTGATTGTTTTCAAGTCTTTGGTAGTGTTGTACCCAGATTTTAATATCGCCCTCAAAAACCAGAGACCACCAGGGAGGCCGAAGCACCCATGCAAAAGCAAAGGGCTTTATTACGAATTTAGGCCCGGCCAGCCTAAACTCAGGCTCACAGACTTCAACCACACACTGGATCCACGTGGAGAGAGCCCTGAACATGGTGGGGCAGGGCCTTTTATGAGTTTGGGAAGGGGGAGTTACAGGAAATTGTGACACAGGTACAGGGGTCCAATCATTATAGCATCACATCATTGACAGTAACTTTAAACAATTACAGAGTGGACCCAGAACCCTCAGGTAGGGCATGACTGGGACCCTCAGGTAGGGCGTGACTAGTCTTAACCTCCATCTTTAGGCCAGCCCCCAGAAATGTTAATGGTGTTAGCTGGCCTTCAAGGTCAGAGGGGAAACCTGAATCAGACCTGCATCCTTACAGTAGATATGTCATCAAGGTCTTTTCTGGGGATAATTCCTGTGGATTATTTTTTCTTACAATAGGCCATACAATAGGCATACTCCTCACATGCCTTAAATTTTTCTGTTGAACACCAGACATTTGAATCTAACACTTGGGTAACTTTGGAAATCAGATTCTCCTCCATTTTTCATGGTTTGATGCCTTTTGATACTGTTTCTTTCTCTTTTTCTTCATCATTAAAAATTTTTTGTTTAGGCTGCCAATGTGCCACAAATCAGGCTGACATGCAAACCTATGATCTTTTGGGCGGGTTTTGAGCCTGTGCCTTTTCATGGACAGTCATGGTCAAGTTCTGATTTTCCCCATATATGTAGTTTCTTTTGAATGTCCTAGTCTTTAATGTCTGCCTCTGAAAAAGAAAGAAAAAAGAGAAAGAAAAATGATGTGAGGAAACAAAAGAGCCCTTGAAATTGAAATGCCTTGGAAGTTGCTTCCGCCAGAGATGGACAGGCAGGCCACATAACAGTGGGAGAGGTGTAACAATAGTGTCTCCACCCTTTGTCCCTCTGTGACCAGAGGCAGCCCTCAGTGCTCAGAGCAGCGATCTCCAGTATCTGGAGGGCAGACTCTTCTTTCCCACATGGCTCTTGCAAACTGGGCCTGGGTCTCTCCACGAAGTTGTGCACCAGCTGCCGGCCATAGGGCTGGGGGCGGGGGAGGGACTGTTGTGTGAAGATCTAAAATTAACCAAAATTAACCACAATTAACCATCCAAGCCTTTCACCTGGAAGTCACCAACCTTCAATAGATTCCAGAGTTCCAAAAATAGTTCCATCAGATCCTGCTAGTGCAATAGTTGTCTAGTTGGAGGGACCAATTCCAGATGTTTCTTACTCCACCATCTTCCCAGAATCCTCAGCCATGTGTCCTCACACCACTGAAAGCCAAAAGAGAAGGCCAGCTCCCTGAACATGACAAAGGAGATATTAGTGCAGATTTCTTCTGTTTTTTTAATAATGTTCTTACAGAAAGTTGCCTCCATATGGATTAAGTAGCCATAATTTTTTAAATATCCTAAAGACACTTTTAATCATTCAAAAATGCTTACATCTTTGCAATATTCGTGCCCCATTTTTGCTACATTTTGTGATGTGTGTTATTAATTATTGTGAGTATTTCAGAACCATTTATTAATAAAATGTGGCATCTCCCTGGCTAGAAAAATCCCATTAGTGCTTTGCCATGAAAGCCCCATAAGTGGAGTTCTAAGTACTTTATCAGCTTCCTGCCCTCTTTTTGAATGACAGCCCCAGTCATTAAAAACAGTCAGCACTAAAATGATTTATTTTCGTAGAAATAGAGATTACTTAATTTAATTAAATATGCTTTATGCTTTGCAATTGCCATAAAGTGGTTCCTGCAAACTTCCAGCTCATTATTTAATGCATCCGCAGCCTCAGTGGAATACTAAGAGGGTGCAGATTCTAGACCCCTCAGCTCCACTTCGTCAACGTCGTTAAAAATTCAAGAACTCTCCGGAAATTCTATGTGGGCCTATGAAGCTTGCATATTTCCTGCTCATTTTTATTCCTAAAGTTACAACACTTTCTTTTGTGTTTCCGTGATTCTGATTTGCTTTTTGTGCATGACTTTTTACAGGCTAAGGATTACTTCTTGCAAACCTTACAAACTGTGTTCTCAATTTTTCCTGGCTTGAGTGAACTCACCCTGCTTCCTTTTCCTCTCTGTACACAGGAAGAGTTTTTCTGCCCCTGGGCTTTCTTTTATACGTTTGAAATTCAAAAATGTACTTGTTTCACAATTTAAAATAAAATTCCCAGTCTTCAAACTATGAGCGCACTGCATCTCATGGAACCTCTCATATTACCAAAACAGATTGGCATCCTTGAAAGCCATTTCCCCCCTGAGGGTAAACGTAAGTTCCTCTCATGATCTTCATGCAACTATCTGAAACCAAGACAGGTATGTGCACCGGTGAGAGGAGCCCAGTGGATACCCCACCGACAATGGGGGCAGTTTTCAAGGACTGAAGGCGCGCTGCCCACGGCCAGAAACCAGTCCTACGGCATCAGCTGTGTAATGACACGGAGGTCACTTGTCCCCTCCAAGTCTCAGCTTCTCCTTCTGTGAGGTGACAGCTGTGTTAGAAGGTTCTTGTGAAGAGTAATGAGTTAGTGAGTCCAGTCGGTGCCACGCAGTAAGCCCTGAAAAAATGACCACGCTCATCAGCTACATTTTATTTAGTGCCACTTTAATGCTGAACTTACACCTGTACAGTATAAACATATGTACAGTGTCTCCTATCTTCAAAATGTATCTGCAGAAGGGAAATTGTATACCCACTTTACAGATAAAAAATATCTTGCCCCAGGCCGTCACGGGGATGGCCGCTGGGGCCAGAGGTCAGTGCAGGTCTAGGCCAGACAGCCTCGACTCCTCCGCTTCACGCCCTCCCTCCAGAGGACAGAAACTGGGGGGAAAACACAAATCACCAAAATTGAAATCTTGCTTTGGACACCACCCATGTAGAAAACCTGAAATGTGACATCATTTCTCGCTGACAAGGAAAAGCTCAGAACCAAAGCAAAGTTGGGAAAGTGGGGTGTGCACCAGCCTGGAGGATTCGGGAAAGGGGCGGGACGTCCCTGGGTCAAACCCTAGTGCATTGCCTCTTCGATCTGTCTGACGCTGGGACAGAGCCACTCACAGAGTCGGGTAACACAGCTCAGAGAGACAGGGTCTGAATGAGGGGCGCCTGGGTGGCTCAGTGGGTTAAGTTTCCAACCCTTGATTTCAGCTCAGGTCATGATCTCACGGTTTGTGGGGTTCAGCCCTGCGATGGGCTCTGTGCTGACCATGCAGAACCTGCTTGGGATTCTCTCTCTCCCCCATCTTTTGCTGCCCCTCCCCGCCCTCTTTCTCAAAATAAATAAACTGAAAAAACAGACAAGGTTCAAATGAGAATGCTAGGAGAACGGGGCCCTGGCATTAAGCACTTTGTACCCTGTGCAGCCACACCCAATGCTGGGGAGCGATCAGCCCGCGGTTGGTCGAGAGACTCAGTTTCCGCTTCCAGACCCTAGTGTAGAGAATAATGCACCCCCCACCTCCTTTAGGGACAAGGCCAGATGGCTTATGCTTCCCATCCTAAAGCTCTCAATAGACCATGCAGAGAAATAACTCCGTGGAGAAAATCAAATGAGCTATCAACTTCATTACCTTGTCTATTCTCTCTCCGCTGATGACACAACTTTTCTACTTCTTTAAGGAAATAGAAATAATTAAAGGAGACTCCACAAATATGACCCACCAGAAACACCCACCTTGATGAAATCTCACACACAGGTGTGCTTCCCTGGCTGTGTCCACAGGGAAGTGACTGGGCTTCTTCACCTAAAACTGATCTCTCTTCTTATACATGGCTATCAAGTCTCAACACCTGACACACGTGCTCAGTGAGCCGACTTCGGATGTCGCTGCCTTCCACGAGAGGAGGACAGATAACCAGAGAGAGAGAAAGGCTGAGAAAGCCGAGCAGGACAGAAACAGCCTCACCTTCCGCCGCCTCTCTGGTCCTGCTCTGAGGGGTCACTGACTTTTGAAGTATTGATAGTATTGAATATTACATTAAATCTCTCAAGACACTTGGACTTTGGATAAAACAGAAGACAAAGGTCTAAATCTCCAACCTATCCAATAACGAATCTGAATTAACTTCATGTTTCCTTTCTTCATAACTATTTTGGTTGGAAGAGGAGGTGAGAAATGTGGGGCGGTATTTTCTCAGGGAGTTCTAAAAGACAGTTTTGTTTAAACTCCTCCTCTTCTGTTTCCTAATTCTCTTCCCATGACCTTTATTTCTCCGGTCAAAATTCCTCACCAGACTTTCCTCCACACATTTCTCTATTTGTCTGTCTGTCCATTGTTTTAGAACAATGCAGCGTAGGAGACATCTTCGCCAACTGTTTGTATATGAAAAAAGGGCTCCTGGTTGGGTCAGTCAGTTCAGCCTCAAACTTCAGCTCAGGTCATGATCTCAGGGTATGAGTCCCAAGTAGGGCTCTGTACTGACAGCCCAGAGCCTGGATCCTGCTTCAGATTCTGTGTCTCCTCCCCACAGTCTCTCTCTCTCTCTCTGCCCGTCCCCACTCATACTCTGTCTCTCTCTCAAAAATAAATAAACATCAATATATATGTATATGCATACATATACACGTCAGTGAATGAAAGATTGTATTCTTCTTCCGATAGGAATACGGTGGCAATCTAGTCGGGAATTATTCTTTGGCTTCTCCTGGAAACCTTTGGAGGAATACGTGAAAGAACATCAAAAAACTCATCTTCAGGACATTTTCGAGAAAACATGCAAGCTCCAAATTGACTGAAATATCCCCAGACAAAGCGAGGGCACCCAAACTGGGAGAAGTTTTGAAGATACACCTGATCGGCGGGAGGTGTGGGGAATGTAGCTATGCCAGGTCTGTCCTCTTCCTCCTTCTGCCCCTGAACTTGGTGCCGCTCAGCAGTGTCACCTGAGCAGCAGGTGGGTTCCTGTTGTGTTGTAGTTACACCCTCGCTGCCAGTTAGTGCTTCAGGGGGCACCTGCCATGAGCGAACGCGTCTTCTATGCACGTCACAGGGCGTACGTTTAGTCTGGATGTTACCTCTGGCACATCTCGCACCTCTCGTGATATGCGCCCACTTTTACACACCCCCGCCCCTGTCCTGAAAACCCAGGCCGCCTGCTCTTCCTCCCGCACCTCTAGCAAGACTGCACAAAGCATCCTCAAGTCTACTTCTAAACCTGCTCGGTTATTCTGTGAGGCGGGGACAGCAATGACAAGAACAAGCTGCTTTCGCGGACCAGGTGCCAGGGTCTGCTCTCTGGAATGGCTCCAGAAGCCAAACGAATGTAGGTCTTTGCATCAATCCACTCACCGCAAATATGGGACGGATGTGTTCATAGCCAAAGTCAACCACCCGTGTCTATGTGGAACAGGATAGAGACATCAACCCGAATTCTAAAATGTAGGTCTAGCCTCATCCTTCCTGGTTACAGTTTCAAGATCGGGGGCTTCAGAGTGTTGTCGAGGTGAACTCACACAGGCGACTGCCAGGTGTGTGACTTTCCTGGCGATAAAGCTGAGGTGTCTGGTCTTCATGAGTAGATCCCCTGGGGGAGTGATGTTCACACACATACTCTGTGGATCCTGCAGACTCAGACCTTCCTCCTCTCGTTCTCTGTTCTGCCCAGGCTTCTCTCTCCACCCACAACCCCACAACGGGGGCTCTGGTCGGGTGGTCAGGAGCAGCAGGTTGTGGGGGAAGAACCACCTCACCCCCAGGACTTTCCCTTCCAGTAGGTTCTCCACCTTTGTACGCAAGACACTCATCCGTTTATGATCCGTCTCGAAGCCACGGTTTCTAACATAATCTGGAGTCCACACCCAGTGAATATTTCCTTGCAGGTTCCACATTTCAGGCAGATGGTGGCTACATGAGCCCTTTCTTACAACTGAGCTTTGGATAACAGCTGCCACCTCCCCCATGCCTGAGGCCTACCCACACCCTGCGAATTCTTCAGCACAACCTTCAAGCAAATAGTCTGATAGACTCTATTTTACTTCCAAGGCTGTTTCTTCCAGTGCCTTAACTTAACATAGGGGCCAGTGGTGCCTGCCTGTTCCGTGTGCTCAAGGAATATTTGCAGAACAATGCTCAGGCCGGTTGAGTGACAGGTACAAAATAGACCGCTCTCTTTCATCCCTACTGTTCTATTAATTTATGGTTTCATCATGCATTTAGTCAACAAAGGCAGGGAATCTCCGTCAGGTGCTTCTGAAACTCCAGAACTCCCCTTCTGTGTTCTTGCCGGAGCATCTGCACTGTTTCTTTGCTGAAAAGGTCTGAGTGTCTAGAGAGGATGTTTTAAGTAGGAAGCAATCACCTCCTCCTTGGAGAAGCATTCCTTTCCTTTTTTCAAAAGGATGTTTTAAACTCCTGCTGTGTGTGAGTTACTTTTAAGGGCACTGAGAATATGCAGACAGGAAAAACACAGACCCTTTGTTTAAGACCAGTAGAGCTCTGGAAAGCTAGACATGAAAGTGAATGATCCTAGGGCGGTGCTGTGTATTATAATAGATGTGCTGTGGAGTTACTGGAGGGAAAGACAGCCCTTCCAGGAAGAGGAGGGGGAGGAGTTGAGAATCACAGATGAAACAGTGGTAAGATAGGCCCTGTTCTTTCCCAGCCCAGGCTACCCCGACCCTGGACCCACGTGCTCTTCTGGCCCCAAGGCTGTACACTCAGAGGCCAAATCCTTCAGCTCCCTGGGTTGTCGGACACATTTGCTACCACAACTGCTCTGTTATCCTGGCAAGACGTCTGCATTTCCACCTGCTCCTAACTCCCCTCCGCACACAAGCAGCTGTCTTTTCACAAGAAGACTTACAGGTTAATTTTAGTAAACATTAGGTTAGACGTGACTCTTCCCGACGGTGGTACTACCTTAATGCATAAGGAAAAGAATATTGAGGTTGAAAAATAATTCGATGCTGGCGATGAGATGCTAAAGGTAGCAGAGAGGAAATATTGGGGTCTGAGGACATTTCTCAGCACTCCTAAAATTATGCCAAGGAGCAGCTGCTTTCTCTGCCTTGGGTGAACTCTGATTCCCCAGGGTGTGTTGAATGCCTTGGGTACAGGGAATCCTCATCTGATGGTTCCAAGTGCATCTGGATGGCATCCACTTCAGGGGATCTGCGAGAGATCTCGGAGGCCACAAGGCCCGAGAATGTACTTGGTTTATTTTAGGACAGAGGTTTCTGCTTGGGGAATTGTAATGATCTGAGCAAAGCCAATTTCTCCCTTCTTTCCAATTGATAGCACATGGCCTCCATTATAGGCACTCATGAGTGCCTTTTGTAAATCCACACATATTTCTGCACAAAAACTAATGGTCCATTGAGTCAGAGGTTCTGCGTGTGGCAGCAGCTCCTGCCAGATGTTCCAGAAGAAAGCAGAAAGCCCCCGTGATGGACTTAACCATAAAAAACTAAAGCATGGGGAGAAATCCTTCCTGACCCAAGGTGGAGATCAATTACAGGTCTTGAGACAAAATGATCATTACTGTTGGCAAATTTTCATATCGGCAAGTGCGGCTGCACACACAATTTTTCCATGTAAATTAAGCTAAGTACACTATGAACAGTTGGTCCTATTAACAGTTACTACACTTTTCAACAGTCTCTCACAATTCTCTTCAATTCTTACCATGTGAATAGATGTGTTAATCACTGCATTAAACAAGGCATAAAATGAGATAACTTAATTTGCCGCTGTATGTGGAGAAAAGGGATATTGAAAATATGACAAAACAACACATTTAAAAGAGATGTTTTCTGAGAAAGCAAAATAGTGAGAATTCTGGGATGTTCAGGAAAAGACTGAAGCAAATTCAGACTATGGAGGAAACACACAGAAATGTACCTATGTTCTTTGTGGTGTTGTTTATGAAGCCAGCTGGGGGAAGAGTGGTGGACGGGCAAAATACAATAGAAGGGATACACAGGATTCACCTCCCGGAAGCCCCTGAAATTGATGTTGTGAAATATATGTGTGAAAAAATGATCACAAAACTTGTGCAGTGGGATTCACTATGCTATCAGTATACTGACTTATCTACGTAACAAATGGGCACATACTTACACACAATCCTGGAAGGGTATGTATGACGGTATTAATGAAGGTTCTTCTAGAATAGAAAGGGTTTATGTGCATTTCTTCTATCTTATGTTTTCTTCTTATAAACATGCATTCCATTGCAGTCTGGAAAACATGAATCATTTCACGCACAAAAAGCAAAACACCAATGCTTTAGTTTTTTTAATGTTTATTTGTTTTGAGAGAGAGGGAGAGAGAGAGAGAATGCGGGAGGGGTAGAGAAAGAGGGAGAGAGAGAATCCCAAGCAGGCTCCTTGCGGTCAGTGCAGACCTGCCCCAGGGTTCAAACCCACGAACCATGAGATCCTGACCTGAGCGGAGATCAAGAGTCAAATGCTTAAACAACTGAGCCACTCAGGTGCCTCAATACCCCAGTTTTTAAAAAATAAATTTTCCCCAAACATAAGCAGATACCTCTGTGAAAGTTCCCTCTGGAAGAGTTGAAACAGGTGAGAATTTTCCAGAAAAAGAGAGAAGAAAAGAGAAACCACAAAGAAACGACAGGAAACATAAAAGCAGTCCCCCTTTCAAAGTACCGCTATCATAGCCTGTAATCACTGCCTTCCCAGTCCGCAGACGGGTTTCCTTCATCGGCCCGTCTTCTTTTAGCCCCGACGACTGAGCATCACTGTTTGGGCAATATGCTGGGTTTCCTGCACCTTCGAGCCCAAAAAGATTCCACCTTATTTTCAAGCACATGAAAAAAAAGTGATCTTCACATCATCTCAAACTCTTCCCCGAATCAAGCAACGGATTTCAGGTAGTGGCTGTAGACCCAAATCAGGCAGTAGACTATTTCTTCTACTTCTGGTTTTGGTCCTGAGGGATGGCAATTACCAAAGGCCAATGGGAAAGCTGTTTTTAAATGACAACATCCATGAACTTGCCTTCAAACATCGCAGTGATTTCTATCCCCTGCCTTGCTGTTGCCAACGCCCATTGCAGGTTATGGAAAGGTCTCCCCAAGTCCAAAGTATCTCTGTGTGTCTATGCGATTCCTGTTCAACACCTTCGGCACTTCTAAAGCAGGATGTCCGCATCAAGAAACACGGGACGTTTTCTCTTTTAAATATTCTTTCTCACCTCCAAATTTTGCTCCAAATTTATTTCTTCTATGATACTTCTGCTATTTTTAAAAAAAATTTTTTTGATCATTTGGTTTGTATACCAGAATTTGTTTGCCTTATTCTGAGCCTTCTGTGGACACGTAGTTCAAACTTCTGTTCCATCCCGCCTTTCCATCCGGTATTTCAGTTTTCGTTCCTTACTTTCTCCAGCATGGCGCATATTAAAAATAAGGATTTTTGAATCTGAGGTTCTACTTCCAAATCCTAACTCTCCTGTAGCTCTGTTATTTTGAACAAATTGCTTAATCTTTCTGAGTCGCAATTTCCTATCAGAGGTAAGAGTCCCACTTGACGGACATTTGATGAAGATGAGATCAGGTGACGCCTGTCAGTTGCTCCCTCCGTGCCCGGCTCCCATCAGCTCTGAAAGAAAGGCATCTATCATGATATTCACAGCGGAAGTTCACAGGGATTTCATTCATGAAGCTTTTCCAGAGACTTTTTAATTAGTTACTGGTCTAGCTATTTATTACCATGTTTAGGAGTGGGGACGAGCCAGGAATGTGTCCCTCGCTACTGCCGAGCTCAGAGGGCGCAGATGATCCTGCATTTTACTTGGAGCAGATAGTCTCTGACCGAGAAGCAGAGACGCGTGGCGTCTGGCGAGGCCCTCCCCCCATCCCCCCACTCCCATCCGCTCCCTGTTAGGCCGGCAAGTGGATTAGAGCTCTGGCCGCACACAGCCCGCGGTAGGGACCCAAGAGTGACCAGATCCGGGAAAACAGACCGAATCCTCTGTGAGAAACCCCAGAACAAACGCTCGCTCCCTCCTCACCGCAGACACTGTGTGGTTAACGAAAGGAGAAGCGGTTTGCTTGTTATATGGCCAGCGGAAGACGGCTGGTTACGGCTCCTCCTTTCCTTCCTGAACGCAGTTTGAAAAGCGTCCTGGGCGTAATCCACCCACCCGTCCAAACGGCACCTCGGAGGCTGAAGCAAGAGGACGGGTGTGAAGGCAGACCACACTGGCTAATGGGGTGGATCTCTCTCTCCGTAAGTGGGTGGATTCCTCTGGGTCTAGTCAGAGGGTAGAGAAAAGGTCCTGCTCACTGTTGAGCTTCAGCAAACACACAGATCCGGCGCCTCTCTGGTGCGCAGCCCCGGGGGCAGACCCGCGGGTCTGTGGCCGTGGGTGTCCCTGCGGGGGCCTCACGCCAGCGCTGGGCCGAGAGGGGGATTCGTCACAGGGCTGGGCACTCGTGTGCCCCAGAGTGAAGCCGGCACGTTTCTCTCCCAGTCGCTGCGCTCCTTGTGACCCCTCTCCGGGGGTCTCCTCTCCACCACGCAGGGGAGGTGATGGGTCAGATGACCAGAGGGGGAGAGCCAGAAAGAGCCAGAAACGAGTCGGCGAGTGCAGGAGACGCACTCAAGGAAGTCCCTTGTTCCGTGCAGTTCTATTTCTAGGACACGCGGAAGACGCCGGATCCCAGGACCGCTGGCAAGGTCAGGGGTTTCCTTGTCCTCAGGGTGGGGGAGGGGCGGAGGGACAGACTCAGCTGGAAGACTTCAGCGGCTTTGCCTCAAGTACAAGGAAGAAGAGATTGTTGAGGGTGGGAAAAGGGAGTCTCCAGTTAACCAGGCAGAGAGGCTGAAATCACACCCCTAGGAAGGTGGGAGAGAAAGGAAATCACGGGTTGCTGATTTATTTGAGGGAAGCGAAATTAGAAGAGAAGAAATATACTTACTGTGTGCTCAAGATAGCATGTTGATCTTCCCCTGTTGGGGGGGAGCTCTGCTGGAGTGTTAGCCCCCTACCAGTGAAGATGGGTCTTTGGCGATGTAGCTAAGATGGGGTGAGTCATGCTGGTTACGGTGGGCGCTCACACCACGACCTGACCTGTGTCCTTAAAGAAGAAGAAACCTAGGGAGAAGCCACATGACTTAGTGAAGAGGGCCGCTTGCCCGCAGTTAGCAACCCCCGTTGTCAGCACCCCCCCGGGGAAGGGTCCACCCAGGGGGTGAACCAGGGACCTGCCAACCCAAGAGGTCAGGCTCTGCCCCCAGCATTGCGGGGGGAGGACATCTCCCTTGTGCCAGCCACGCGGACTGTGGCCATTTGTCACCACAGCCCTTGGAGACTCATAGAGTTACGAAAAGAACCCCAGAAAACAGAGGACACAGCTCCTGCCCTCAGAGACTCAACAGCTGAAGTAGGCCGTGGAAACCACTCTTCCCCGCCGTTGGGAGAAGGAATGGAAGGCGCCCCAAGCAGGTTGGGGAAGTGTTTCTGCTAAGATTTCTGATCAAATCCTCCCGCTGTACATACCTAATTACATGCTTACGGTCATAATATTCTGAGGCTGAAATGGAGTTGAGATCATGTCCAGGGGCTTGAAAACCGGGTCCCTCGAAGTACTGGGGTCCTGAGGGGGCCGCGCCGGGGCCATGTCTGCCTCTGCAGAGGGGGTGGCTTCCCAGTGACCTGCTCCGGGGACACAGCCACCTGGTCGTCATCATGCTGTCAGTTAGCATAAACACATGACGGCTGGCCTGCCCCCAAGGTAAGATTGGGGTTCCCTGAAGCTGGGTAGAGTCATCGGTCCTTGAGTCTGTGTCCTGAATCCTGGTTCTGCCACTGACACCCTCTTCACCACGACTTTTCACCCTACGAAAGACTGGAGACTCGATCCTGATGGTCTCCAGGCAGTGGTCCAGTGCTCACTGATGGAGATTTTACAATCTCAGGAGTGTAATATGGGCGGGAATAGGGAGCAAAACTATGGGCAGGATGGCTGCCATGTCATAGAACATCGGGCTGCACCCTGAAGAGGCCACACCCTGTCCTCTGTGAGGCTGTCAGCCTGAACCCGCCCCCTCCCCGGTCTGGGTGCTCAAACACCAAGGTTTTGCTGCTGCTGTCTGGAGCCTTCAGGCTCGCCCGTGACAGCCCATGACAGCACCTGTGAGTCAGGACAGCCAGATCACGGGGTCTTGTCCTTGCTGAACTGTAAGGGACCAGAGACACTGAGAGGGAACTGGGACACCGGTGGCCTTAGTTTGCACCAATGTCAGTGGCATTCAATGCCAGGCATTCAGAGTTCCACATACAATTTTATTAACAAAATTTGTTTTGTGAAACCCAGTGACCCCATCCAGCTGATCCGGTCAGCAGAAGAAGACGGTATTAGGGTTACGCACCCCCGTAGTGTGAGTCCAAACTCAGCCCAGCCTCTGCAGGGCCCTAGCTGAGGTCTGCCCCGCTGGGCTGGGGAATGCCTTCACTGGGGAGGACAGGCTTTCCAGCGGCCAAGACAAGGAGAACCTATAGAAGACCAAACAGAGTCCAGAGACAAGTATAAACACTTAACCAAGGGTCACAGGTGGAGTCCTCTTCTATGACAAGAGGGCAGTTTCTTGCCATTTGAATTTGAGGTCAGTGTATCCCCTCAACACACGTGCAGAGACAATGAACAAGCCTCAGACCCTTGTTCCTTGATTTTTGATGTGTCCAAAAGTGAGTGGTGGGTCTACACGGAAAACCCAAGGGAAGTTTTTGTTGGAAATCCCCTACAGGCCTGTAGTTGGAGGGCCAGGCATGAGGATGCCTGTGTGAATGTGTCAGATTTTTGTTATACAGGCATCATCACCATGAGCTGGGGAAGCCAGGATGTTCCTCTGAGACCGCAGGGCCTGCGAGGTGACCCTGACCCTACCTGAGCACAAACCTTCCGAGGGGATTGTGATTCAGGGTGACTACGGAACAGGTGGCCGCAGAAACTGTCCCACCTGCCCGACAGCACCGGGAGGCGCCCAACGCCAGCCCACCTGAAGGAGGCCCTTAAGCAGGTGGAATAAACTGACAAAATGACACCAGAGGCTGTGTGTCTGGGGGTTTATGTCACTATTTTCCATTTTACGTCAGAAAGAAGAATAAGGATAAATGTTTATTAGGACACATGAAGGGATTTGGCCCCCAACTCAGATAAGCCTTTAGCCAAATTCCAGATCCTCTCTTTTTTTTTAAAGTTTATTAATTTATTTTGAGAGAAAGAGAGAGAGTGCAAGGGAGGGACAGAGAAAGAGGAAGAGAGAATTCCAAGCAGGCTCCGCGATGTCAGCACAGAGGCTGATGCGGGGCTTGAACCCATGAACCATGCGACTGTGACCTGCTGAACTTAAGAGTTAGATGCTTAACTGACTGAACCACCCGGGTGCCTCCAAGTTCCAAATTCTTGAGAGCAGTGTGATTGGAGAACATTTTATATAAATGGCAGATCACTGTATCAGTTTGTGATGTCAGCAGTTACATTTATGCCCACTAATTAGTCCCATCTCGAGCTAGCACATACATGAAGCAATTAGAAATGATTACAGCAAATGGAGGAATTCCCGCATACACTTCTGTTTACCTAGGCTTCCCTGCAGCCCCGTGGAGTTGCTGTTGATCCATTAATTCGGCGAACAGCTTTGAAGTAGATGCTATCTTAGTTATCTCTTCATTTACTTCCCA
Organism: Suricata suricatta; assembly: GCF_006229205.1. Lineage (NCBI taxonomy): Eukaryota > Metazoa > Chordata > Mammalia > Carnivora > Herpestidae > Suricata > Suricata suricatta. The sequence continues at coordinate 141,605,589 of NC_043706.1, forward strand.
TGATCTCGCTCAGACATACAGGCAATTGCGTGTATGAATTGCATGTCATGCATAACTGAGGAGGGAAGCAGCAAAGAAATTGTGGTTCTTTTCATGGTCACGTAGTCAGTGTGTGGTGCTCACAGTGTTTAAATCCAAGCTTTGTAACAACAGAATACAAAGACGTCCCCTGAAATCCAAAAGACCTCATGAAATTGCACTCATTAGCTCACTTCCCATTTGTTGAAGAGGGATGAGGATACTCATCTTAGAAATATGATAAGTAAGTGAAACAGTCTTTGCAAACACCTGTCACAGCGCCCGGTGTGACTGCAGTAATGATACACCCCTTCTTTTCCCTTGCTTAACATCAAGATTTCCCTACACTGTAGGTTCAATGATATGCAGGATTTGAGAACTTGTTTTATAGAATTTGGTTCCCCTGATAAGGAGAAGTGACATATAAGGGGTGATCAAGAGAGGTGACATAGAAGACAGACCTGTACCGACAACTGCCTTATATTAAGTGTCTTCTGAAACAGAACATGACACTACAGGCAGAGAGCATGTTGGAATGTTCTGGAATAAGGAGACCAACAAACACCTGTGCGTGGCATTCAAAGCTTGCCTTTGCCCTCATCACCACACTTTCATATATGGTGTCATTTTCTAATAATAACTAGGTTTCATTTGTTTACTTGTTCTTAAAGCAAGCTTATCAATATGTAGGAATACATTTTAGGTCTTTCACACAGTAAATGTAGAGAAAAACTTGGTGAGAGAAAGCTTCAATAAGAAAACGGGAGGGGATATCAGAAAGAGTACCAGAGAAAGGACTTTGGAAAATTCTTCCCTTCACAAAATTACTAAGAACACTGGTGAAAATGCCCCAAGTCAGTACTAAAACTGGTATGAAAACAGTAACAGGATGTTGCCCTCCTCCAATTACAGTGGATACGAAGACCTTTTAAATATTCCTGGTTCTATATCTTGAGCAGGAAAACATGAGGATGATTCTGAAATGTCCTGTCACATCCAGAAAACAAGAGTAGTTTCATGAATGTTAAGAGTAATATCAAAAGCAAACACAAGAAGCCAAGTGAAAGGGCTCCTATCACCTAAGTTATGATAAATTGATCTTCAAAACATTGATGATTGTGAATCAGAAATTGGGACAAGCTGTGGATGCATCAAGCCATGGACTCACAATTACACTCAGAAGACAAACTACAAACTTCATAAAGAGAGGCATAGCACTGAAAAAGAAAATATAAAAAATAAGTTTAAATCATTGCTGAATTTTGAGTGTAGAGGAGTGCAATTATATGTAGTTTCTTTCTCTAACAATTATATATCTTCTCATAAAACATGGATGTTTGCTTGTTCCCAGCACGCAGGCAAGCCAACACAGTGAACTTTGTGTAGGGCAAGGAGTCCTGGAAGAAGCCAGGAGAAGGAATCTACAACAACAGTCACTTAACGAGCAACAGTGGACAGCTGTGTTCCTAAATGGTATTAAATAATGAACGCTCTAGATAGGTCATTATGATAGATAAGAAGTATGAACTAGGTCTGCTCTCATAATGGACTTTTAATGTACATTCGTAATGACAGCTTATGTAAAACATGTAGAACGTATTGGCTTTGAGAAAGACACTACGCTGCTAAAAATCAAATTTCAAGGAAGAAAGTGCAAGGTCTTGAGAGATGATGTACTGAATCACCTTTGTCGCTGACGCTTAGTGCTTTGGCTGGGCAGATGGGTCCTATTTTCTACCAAAAGTATTCAGCTGATAACCCAGGTCTTGAAACCATGGCTAACACAAAAAGATCTTTTCCTTTCTTTTGGGAATAACAAGTGTACCAAACCCTAGGAAAGTGTAGAAATTACTCTAGGAGAGAATAGGAATGAGTAATAAGACAATCTCATGGGATTAATATTCTTTATAACTTTTTTAGGATAAGTTTACTGTTGACTGGTGCAATTATTTTAACATGTTGTGTACCTTTCAGCTGTGTTTTGCAGAGTTTAAAATACTTGAAAGACTGGTTTATTATATTTCCATTCTAATGAGATATAGAAATGTTTATGTTTTCAATCAATGGATTCTTGTTTGAAGAAATTTCTTTGGCTAAGTACATAAATTTTATTAGTTTACAAGTTTTATGTAATTGTGTAGATGAATGGCACTTCCTGATGGCTCAAAATATTTACTTTGGTAACTTCATAACATTAATAAATCTGTCATTAAATAAGAAAATTACTGATAATTATCCCTTCCAGGTGCAACATTAAATAATTCAGCATCACACAATGTCCTGCTTTGTAATAACAAGTTGAAAGTGGGAATACAGTAAAAATCATGAAGTTATTTCATTTTTTGCTGTTCTTCCAAAGAGATTATAGACCCCCAGAGACCGAGAATGTTTTACCACTTTCCTCTATCTCTTCCTAGACCCCTGGGCCTGTGCCTTTGTGGTCAATGCAGTTGACTGTCACTACTTCCCTGGGAGCATCCAAAGACAGAAGACAATTGTCAGGACTCCACGGGAGGCGGCAGTTACAAACCCAGGAAGCCAACTGTCTCTTGCTGGCAAGTCCAGCCCAATGTGCCAGTCTATTTCATTTATATTGTAAGGACATGGACACTTAGCCAGAAACAAAGAGTTTTAAATTTACATAAACTTCTGACTTGTCTATCTTCTAGACTTTGAACTTCTTAGAACATTCAACCATATTTTTTACTCCTGCAGAAGATTCCCATGTCTTTGCCGACTGTCCTTCATTCAAAGGGTGGACAGTTTATATCTAATGGGAAGAACAAAACCCTGTTATCCATACATAGCACACAACCTCCACGGGACTCATGGATTCCTCTCAGGTCAGTGCTCTCTGTCCACAGGCAACACATACCCAGGGACCAGTCATACGTGCAATATGCCGCACTACCTGGTGACTCGAACTGATCCAGAAAAATTGTCGGTGTTTTCATTTTTACTCAAGCCTCAAGTGCGGCTGACCTCCTGGTGGTAATTCTGTGACGTGCATGGCAGCTGAGGCCACGCCCACCCCAATATGCTTTTCCAAACTCGACCTCACAGGGAGATTCCAAGAGACAGATGCTAAGAATTTTGAGAGTGGCTTCAGATTTGAAAAAGAAGTTGGTTTTCTGCCACCAAAAAAAAAAAGTGTGTGTGTGTGTGTGTGTGTGTGTGTGTGTGTGTGTGCGCGCACGCGTGCGCGCTGTGGATGAGTGTATATGGACATAAAGAAAGCATGGCGTTTAAGGAAGGCTAGAGCCACATACTCCAGCCCCTTACCCAGCACCCTTTGCAAAGACCCTTTCCCAACCCCTTGGTTCTTGTGAAGTGGTCACATGGGCCCTAAGCTCAGACTCCCGGGTCTCCCAGTGAGAAGTGCCAGCCCATTGTCAGAGGGGTCGTGCACACCTGTATACAATGGGAGGGCTGAGGGGGTATAAGCAAACCTTGCTTTTCACTTTATAATACTTCTTAAGTTTATTTAGTTATTTTGAGAGAGGAGGAGAGGCAGAGAAGGAGAGACAGAGAATCCCAAGCAGACTCCATGTCACCAGCATGGAGTCCAACTTGGGGTTTGAACTCATAAACCATGAGATCGTGACTAGAGCCAAAACTAGGAGTCAGACGCATAGCTGATTGAGCCACCCAGGTGCCCCTTTACACATCTTTTTACTTAATTTTTCCCCAAACTATTAATTATAGAAAACCTTTAAAAGATAAACAAACAAATAAAATGCAAAATCATCTCAAACTTACTAAGCACAGCTAACATTTCTTATATATAAGTCATATTTAAAACTATTAACAACATGTGATACATATTATATACGTTTAAATTTTTATTTATATTATATGTTATAATTATATATTATATGTATAATTTAAATTACTGTACAATATAAACATTATTATGGTTTAAATATATACACACATTTAGTTATATGTATATGTATAGGTATCCACACACATGGAATGTAGACTAATATATATATCCATATGGTTGTGATGTTTTAAATATATCATAATCAGTTTTATATGTAACTATATAATCTTTGAAAATACAACTTAGGGTATTCATAATATTTGTTGATAATTTTTCTATAAAATGAATATTTGATACTTTAATATTTTTTCTGCCCATGGATATTTTGCTTTGCTTCTAAGGTTTTAGTATTATAAATAATGTTATAATATAACACAATAGTATTGTATATAATTATATGTAATGTTAGTATAGTATATAATATATAATGTATACATGATATAGTAGTTGTTACGTGTATATGTCTATACATACGTGTATGTGTGTGTATATATACACACACTAGAAATCTTTGCCTAGATTAAGTTTCCTTGACTACTTCCTAAGAGATAATAAACATTTTAAGAGAGAGAGTTTGTACTACATTGTCATTCCCCCAAATGTCAGATTTTTTATTTTTTTAATTTTTTTAATGTTTTTTATTTATTTTTTGATACAGAGAGAGACAGAGCATGAGAGGGGGAGGGGCAGAGAGAGAGAAGGAGACACAGAACCGGAAGCAGGCTCCAGGCTCTGAGCTGGCTGTCAGCACAGAGCCTGACGCGGGGCTTGAACCCACGAACGTGAGATCTGACCTAAGCCGAAGTCGTAGGCTTAACCGACTGAGCCACCCAGGCGCCCCAATGTCAGATTTTTTAAAAAAATATATGGGAGCTCATTTTATTCTGACCTTTCCAAAATTGAATACTACTATTCAAAAATTTTTATCAGTCTCTCAAGCAAGAAATTTGTGTTTAATTTGACTTCCTGTCCTGATTAAGCTGAGCATATGTACTAGTTTTATTAATCCTCTGTAGTTCTTCTTTAACAGTCATGTTTTAATTATCTTTCCATTAAACTGTAGTATTTTGTGTTTACTTATATAGACTCCTTCTACAATAATTCGTTGTCCCTGCTCAGTTACTGTTGTAATTATTTTTCCTATTTGCATGTCTCTAAAATTCATTTTGTGATTATGTCAACATCTTCAAATTCAAATTCACGTTTACTGTTCCTTCTTCAGCATTTCTTATTGGGAAGTAACTTTGAAATCAGGATAAGATCTATGCTCTGTAATGTTTGCATTCTCTAGTTTTGTTTTTTAATATAAATATTTAATGTGTTTGGATTTCAGCGTTTCTTATGAGACAAAGCTCTAAAAATGATTTTTAACTTCTACAATATCAAAATTAACACAATGACCCACATGCTCATTTGTGTGTGATTATGCTTAAAATCTCCAAGTGGCTTCCCTGAAACACAGCTCTGCTTCCACTATTTTTAAGTGGGGTGACATTTTAAGCAGTGGGATCATTCTGAAATGTAAGGAAAACAGATGAAAAATAAAAAATTCCTTTAAAGTCACAAGATGAGGGATGAAGGGGGATTTAATTCTGCCTGTGACCATCTTCTCTGTGTGTCAGCTGAGGGATGAGAGCAGAGAGGAAATCTGGTAAATTGATCTGAAGATTCCAGGTGATCTGGCAAGGATGTGATTTTTTTCGAGACCTTCAAGATTAGACCAGTAAAGTAGCATGAGTAATGCATAGCTGGGAAGATGAATGCCACCGCGGTCCCTTGAGCAGGGCTGTCTCCACTATTAATGGCGTTTGTGTAGGACAGCCCTGCTCTGATGGATGGTTTGCAGTCGTAATCGGTGGCCCGTGTTAATCAAAATGGCCACATTTATGATAGAAACGATCCCAATGGGTGTTGCATTGTTTGCATTTCTGAAAACTCGGATACCGACCTTTTCCTCCAGTGGTCCTGAAGAGGAACACCCGGTGCAGGAAACCTAGAGACAGACACAGAGGCCGGGTAAGAGGCACATGGTCTCTAAAACCGGGAATTCTGTCACCACAGCTCCTGCACACTCTGAAGGTAAATCAAAAGCCAATGGAGGCCTCTTATCTCTTATTCGGTGTCCTGTCGCTGGAACTGTGCCGTGTTTCTGCTGAATGTACTCATGGGGGCTTTTCGGGATAAAAGAGAGTCCCGGAAGTTGGGACTTCCCTAACATAAATACGTTCAGGGAGCAATACCCTGGCATCACTTAACTCCTGCCCACGCCCCTGGAAGGCACGTTCGCAGTTCGGTGGATTTTCCTGCTGGGGCCCTCAGTGCTCCTGAGGATTTACATTAGTGAGACAAATGGCTAATTTAGTGCAGCCAAATGTTGCACATTTCATGATTAAAGACAAGCCTCCCAGGACTGGGCTTCATTTATTTCCCCTGCAGTGAAATATGTGTGGATTTATATTTTTCATTACTACATAAATACAAGCAGTTTATAAAATACTGGAGGAATTATCAAAGTTAAGTCTCCCATTCCAGGACTATGAAAGGAATTTTTCTGTTGTTTCCTTTCCTCATAAGAGCACAAGCCACCATGTTACGGATTTAGTGGGGGGAAAAAATCTATGTAATTATACTGTTTAAAAGTGAGATAAATAGAATTCAGCAGATTCATTGATTAATTCAGCTGAAGTTCAACCCTTCGTTTCTGAAAATTAACAGCGTCTGTAGAAACCTGCACCGCTAATTGTCCTGAGTTATTGATTATTAATAGAGGTGACTTTGGGTGATGATGTCAGAGTTATTGTAGCGCACATAATTATGCTGTGAGTTCTCCAGTTATCACGCTATTCGTTTGTGTGTCCATCCATCCCATGAACACTCAGTGTCTACTTCACGCTAGGGACTGGGAATCACTAATACACAAGACCAAGTGTTAGTCCCGTGGACTTAAGTGTGGTTAGCAGCTACTAAAAATGGCACCCAATGACACTTGCCTACTGAGACTCATGTTGTTATGTAATATCCCTCTTCTTTAGTGTAGAATGGACCTAATGACTCTTTCCTAACGTGCAGAAACTGGTCAAAGTGATGGGATGTCCCTCCCAACATAAGGTTACCAAGGAGGCTTCCCCCATGGTGCCCCTTGTCACTCTTTCTCCATCTTGCTCTAGGAGAACAAACACACCTGCCATGTCTCTATTTGCAAACTCAGAATGATGCAGACATGAAGCTCCGGCTGAACTACTAGCGGATCTCTGACCCACCAGAACCATGAGATAACAAATGAAGCCATCCAAGGTCTCAGGCTTTGGGGTAGTTTCTACACAGCGATAGGTAACTTACACATTTGCTAGTGGTAGAGTGAGAGCATACACAAACAAATAAATGTGTAATCTGATGTTAGGTTGACCTGGCTGCTTTCGAGAAATGGGACTGTGACATGCATTGGTAGAGTTCCCTTTATATTTCCTGTGCTTAGGTGGGTTTTGTGTTTTTTTTGTGGGGTTGTTTTTTTTTTTTGTTTGTTTGTTTTTTAGCTTTTTGGAACTATGGGTTTATGGTTCTCGTTAAATTTGGAAAAATTTCAGCCAGGACACTAAATTTGAAAAAATTGAATTTGAAAAATTAAAGATAAAAATCTTTCTTCAAATATTTTTTTTCTGAGCCCCCTCCTCTTGTGGGAACTTTATCTATTTATCCGGCCCCTCAAAGCTGTGCCACATGTCACACCCACTCTGCTCATTGTCTAAAATGTATTTTTCTTTTTGCATTTCATCTTGAATAGATTGTGTTTCTAGGTCTTCATGTTCTTTCATCTTTCTTTTGCAAAGTCTACTCTATTTGTGATTTTATTCAGGAAATTTTACACCTTACTCCACCCAACTTTGATTAAAGTCATTTTTTTATATCTTCCATGTCTTTACTTAACTTTTTGAACATATGGAAGGATGGTTATAATGACTGTTTTACTATAATTTTCTGCTAATGCTCACATCTATATCAACACGGAGGCGGTTCTGATTGACTGTGTGGATGAGTGAGTAAGTTCTCATTATGAGTTATTTCCCTGTTTCTTTCCATGTGTGATAGTTTTTTTTATTATTTAAAAAAATTTTAATGTTTTTTAATTTAAAAAATTTCTTTAACATTTATTTATTTTTGAGACACAGAGACAGAGCATAAATGGAGGAGGGACAGAGAGAGATGGAGACACAGAATTTGAAACAGACTCCAGGCTTTGAGCTGTCAGCACAGAGCCCTACCCGGGGCTCAAACTCAGGAATGGTGAGATCATGACCTGAGCCAAAGTCGGACACTTAACCAACTAAGCCACCCAGGTGCCCCAATGTTTGTTTATTTTTGAGAGAGGTGGAAAGACAGTGTGTGAGCAGGGGAAGGGCAGAGAGAGAGGGAGACACAGAATCCAAAGCAGGCTCGAGGCTTGGATTGTCGGCACAGAACCCGACAAGGGGCTCAGACTCATAAAATGCTAGGTCACGACCTGAGCCAAAGTTGGATGCTTAACCGACTGAATCACCCAAGCACCCCTTGATGTGTGAGAGTTTTTTAAATGAATTGTAGATTTCATGCATTTTAACTTGTGTGCTTGATATTTTTTATTCCTATAAGTATTCTAGAATTATTCTGGGATACAATTCAGTTGCTTAGAAACAGTTTGCTTCTTGTGAGTCTTTAAGACTTTTGGGGACACAACCATAGTGGTGTCAATCTAGCATTATTTCCCCCCGCTGCTGTCTCAGGACCCTTCCGTGTACTCTGCAAGGTCACTCCATAACCTGGAGGTCAGAGTTTACCTGAAGAAAGGACATCTCAGTTGTTTCAATTCGGGAGCTACAATGAAAAAAAGCTGCTCTGAACGTTCATGTCCGGGTTTTTTTTTTAAGTTTATTTATTTATCTGTTTATTTAAATCTTTATGTTTGAGATGGTTGCAGGTTGCAGAGAGAGGGGGAGAGAAATAATCTTAAGCAGGCTTCATTCTGGCAGTGCAGAGCCCGACACACTGCTCAAACTCATGAACCTTGATTTCGTGATCTGTGTGGAAAGCAGGAGTTGGATGTTTAACTGACTGAGTCACCCAGGAGCCCCTCATGTACAGGTTTTTAGTGAATATGTCCTTAGCATTAATGCCAAGAATGTAATTGTCAGAATGTAAGGTAAGCAGATGTTCACAGACTGACTATATCATTTTACATTCCCACCAGCGATATATGAGTGACCCACTTTCTCACATCTATGCCAGTATTTGATGTCATTTTTTATTTTACTCATTCTGTTCCATGTGCTGTGACCTTTCATTATGGTTTTATTTGCACTTCCCTAACAGCTAATGATATTAAACACTGTGTATGTGCTTCTTTGCCTTCTGTATATTCTTCTAGATAAAATGTCTGGTTTTGTCCTTTCTCCATTTTACAATTAGAATGTTACTTTGAAGTGTATAATCTACTTTTGAATTAATATTTTATACGAGGTGGGAGATATCGTTGAAATTCTGTTTTGCTGTTATTGTTTGTGCTCATAGCTATCTAGCATCATTTAGTGGAAATCTATCTTACTCCATTTGAAATATTTTTGCTCCTTTGTCAAAAGTCAGCAGGACATGTTTATGTGATTCTAGTTCTAGATTCATGTATGTGTCTATTTCTTCACCAACACCACATAATCCTGATTATGGGAGCTCAGTAACATGTCCTGAAAGTAAGTAAAGTGATTCTTCTTTTTCTGAAATAATTTTAGCTTAGATCATTATTTTGAGATTTTCCTTTCTTCCCAATGCATGTATTTAATATTATAAATTTCCCTCTCAGCATTGTTTTAACTGTGTCCCACATACATTCTAGTTTCTGTGACTTTCTTTATATATTTTAGATGAATTTTGTTTATGACTGCAAAAGTTTTACTAGAGTTTTGGCGGATTGTTAAATCTGTATTTCAGTGTAAGGAAGATTGGCATCTTCGTGATGTTGAGTGTTCCAATCAATGAGCACAGGGTGTCTCCACTTACTTAGACCTTTGATTTCTTTAATTAGCATTATGTAGTTTCTAGTGTACAACTTCTGTCCATTCATTAGATCTACACCTAAATACTTCATTTTGTAAATGATCATCAATAGTGTTATAGTTTTAATTTAAATCCATGTGGTCATTGCTAATATACAGAAATTTAATTGAATTTTGAATGCTTATCTTATATCCTACAATATTGCTAAACTCTACTTCAGTGCTAGTAATAATTCTGTACTCTTATTGGGATTATTCTACATAGGTCATCATACAGTCTGAAATAGGAAGTTTTATTTCTTTAAGATCCATCTACCTTTTACTGCTTTGTCTCACTGGATCATACTACTGTTTGAATTAGAGTAGTAAAAGCTGACATTTGTGTCTTGCCCCAGATTTTAGGGAAAAGCACTCAGTGTTTATAATTAACTGTAATATTCACTGTAGGTATTTTGTAAATAGTTTTTATTAAATTGAAGTCTCTTTTCTTATCTTTTCTGAGAGTTTTTTTCATGAATGGGTGGTTTGTTTTATTAAATGCGCTTCACATCCAGTGTGGAGCCCAACACAGGGCTTGAACTCTCAACCCCGAGATGGAGAAATGTGCTGAGATCAGGAGTCCGATGCCTAACCAACTGAACCACCCAGGTGCCCCCATGAGTGGGTTTTTAATTATAGATTTTTTTTTTGAGTTTAATCAGTTTTGCTTTACATATTTTGTAGCTCTGTTGTCTGGTGCATACATGTTTAGGATTACTGTGTATTTCTGGTGGATAGACCCTTTCATCACTAAGCAATATATATCCTCAGTTTTTAATGTGTTCTTCCTTCCTCATTATAATTTTTAAATTTTTTAATTTTATTTTATCTTTGAGAGAAAGAAAGACAAAGAATGAGTGGGGGAAGGGCAGAGAGAGAGGGAGTCATGGAATCAGAAGCAGGCTCCAGGCTCTGAGCTGTCAGCACAGAGTCCAACATGGGGCTCGAACTCATGAGCAGTGAGATCATGACCTAAGCCGAAGTCAGACGCTTAACTGACTGAGCCACCCAGGCGCCCCCATTCTAATTTTTCTTTTTAGTCATTTCCCTTATATTTAGGAAACTTCCTTTTGGTCTCCTTGTATGTCACATGTCAGATCTGGCATTAAACAAACAAACAGACAAACACTCTTCGTTTTCTTTCATCTGATAATTCCTTGATGTCCCCTTCATTCCTTAAAGGTATTTTCACTGGATTTAGAGTCCTGGGTTATAGTTGGGTTTTTTTGCAGCATTTGGACAATTTTGTGCTGCTTTCTTCTGGTCTTTATGGTTTCTGTTACGAAATCTACTCTCATTTGCTTTGTTTTATCCTAAGGGTGAGGTATGGTTTCTAATTCACTGATTTTAAGATTTACTCTTTGTCTTTAGTTTTCAGACGGTTGACAACAATTAGTTGCAGTGTGAATTTCTTTGCTTTTGTCCTATCTAGGATTCCACTTAGCTTCTTAAATGTGTATTTTTATGTCTTTCACTACATTTAAGAAGGTTTCAGTTGTTATGTTTTAAAGTAGTTTTTCAGCCCCTCCCATTTTCTTTTGTCTTCTGGCATTTTGATGACAGGAATGTACATTTTGTTATAGCCCCATGGATCTCTGATGGTATATTCCTTTTTTATCCCCTTTTCTCTTTGTTGCTCTGATTAGGCAATTTCTTCAGTTCTGTCTTCAACTTCGCAGATTCTTTCCTTTCTCCCCTTGCTATGGGCTGAATGTTTGTTTCACCAAATTCATATGCTGAAGCCCTAATCTCCGTGTGGCTGCATTTGGAGATCGGGTGTCTACAGAAGAAATTAAGATTACTTTAGGTGACACATGTGGGGTGCTGATCCCAAAGGATAAGTATCCTTATAAAAATTGACACCAACGAGCACTCTCCCCACTCTTCTCATTCTCTCATCCTCTCTTCCTGCCTCTCCTCATGCCTGTGTTTATGCACAGAAGACAGGGTTTCTGGGGACTTTGGAGAGAAGGCACCCGTCCGCAAGCTGAGAAGGAGGCTTCACCCGGAAACTAAACCAGCTGGGATCTTACCTTGTGCTTCCCAGCTGCAGACCTCTGAGAAATAAATGTCTGTGGTTACGCCATCCGGTCTGTGGTATTTTGTTATGGCAGCTCAGGTTAGCTAAGACACGCTTCTATTATACTGTGGGAACTCTACAGAGTATTTTATTTCAGGTCTTGCTCTATGCATGGCTATTGATGCAAGTAAGCATTCCTGAAATAGCTTGACAATCAACAACTCACAACTAAGCCAAGCTCATGATACAAGGATAGGCTAACCTGAGGCTTGATCTTAGACAAAAAAAAAAAAAAAAAAAAAAATCTGGGCCTAATGTATTTCAGTTTTGGGATCTTTGAAAATTATATAAAATGAAACGTAGATTAGCCAATTATTTGAGGAGCCAGGTTTATGCATCATTCTCTCTTATTTTTTTTAATTTTTAATGTTTATCATTTATTTTTGAGAGAGACAAAGCAGGAGTGGGGGAGGGGCAGAGAAAGAAAGAGACATAGAATCCAAGCTGAATTGTCAGCACAGAGCCTAATGCGGGGCTCAAACCCACAAACTGTGAGATCATGACCTGAGCTCAAGTCGGACACTTAACCGACTGAGCCACCCAGGTGCCCCAGCATTCTCTCTTAAATGCCTGTTCTTTCAATAAGGTACAGAATCATCTGCATGTATTCCATCAATAAAAAATTATCGAAGATGTTCTATTTTCCTGGCACTGTGGTAGTTATGGGCATTAGAGAATAACAATACAACCCACTTAATTCTTAATTCCTTTCCATCCCTGTTGCCTTCTGAGCCTCATAGGATCCCTGCATTACGCCAGGGAAGGGAGCGTCTTCGGTATTGAGGGCGGGTGCTTTGGGTCCTGGCCTGGTGCCTAATTTTTTTCAAATATTCTACTTCTCCACTTTTAGTAGGAACTATTTCTCTCACTTATGACTGAGGAAGAAATAAAGAGCATTAAATGCAAAAGCCATAAAGCTTCTCTTCGTTTCTAGCTCTGCACAGAATTTATCCCACAGACGGAGTCTCAGAGGGCTTTCTGATCTCCATGGGTTGCCTTAGCTTTCAGTGCGGCAGCTGGAAGCCCGAGCTACTGCTGTGGGGCGGCAGGGGACCCACTAGAAGGAGCCAATAACAAAGATTTATTTTCTGTTTGGTTTTTCCCCTAAATCAACTATGAAAAACTGTATAATACTTAGCCTGATACGCAGAAAAAGGGAAATGCAAGATTTAAATTATTGGTTCATAAAATGAGACCCCAGACAATCCCGTTTCATTACGCACCGTGGGCTGGTTAGCGTCTGTTATCAGGCAGGGGTGCTGTGCATACAGATGCTGCAATACGGAAGGAAAAACCAGCTGATTTGGGAAGCGGTTCTCCTGCCTGGATTATTTTCATAATTCTTCTCTGTCTATTGTCTTCCTAGATATACGCACAGCATCAGCTCTGGCCTTTTGTTGCATTTGTTTTTAGCTTTGCTATAGTCAAAATTTTCAACCCCTTTGATCCAAAGAAGCATTGTGTTGTTCTCGACACTTCCAGGTTTGTCACAATATTGTGTAATAAGGCAGGTTGACAGTCTAATATGCAAATTAAAAGCATGTTTTCATAAAGATGTAAGCCCAAGAAACAGGAAAGGGACTGGGAAATGCCTGAATCTCAAAATCATTTTTAATTTTGAATATATAGGTGTGTGTATAACAGTACACACACACACACACACACACACACACACACACACACACATACACGAAGATAGCCTAAAGGGGCAAGGACTTAAAATCCAGAGCTTTAGTGAGATAGAGATATAGAATCAAATCAGATTTTGAGGGCCACACCCACCCCAAAATTCAACTAATAAAGGAGGCTCACTTATTGGTTATTTAACAAATATTTTAACAAATATTTATTACCAGTTTACAATGGGCCAGACACTGTTTTGGGGCTAAGAGTCAGTGGATTTGATGGTCAAACGTGTAGGAAAAGCTTGCCCCTCAAGAGTGAGTAAACTATGTGCAAACAGTGAACTTGAGAAATGGCCCCCACACTGCCCTCAGCCAGACTTCCCGAGCTGTTGGGTGTAACCGTGTTCAGTCAAGGTGCAATTGCTTTTCCCTAAATTTCTGTTCATCACAAAACCAGTGTGGTCATGCTTTCTTCATTTTAGAGATGTCAAGAGGAGGGCTTGAAAAAGGCAATCAATGTTTGTGCCTGCAGAGGCTCCCCAGAGACCGGGAGGTAAAAGCGTCCCCAGTAGACTGAAGACTAGCCAGGGAATCAACATGTACATATACAAGCAGACAGGCATAGTGCATCGCTGTCTACCATTGTGTGAAAAATCACCCCGAGTCTTACCCCGTGAACGCAACAGTGATTTTTCTGTTGGTCCTGCCGGGCTTGCTTATGTGGTTCCATCAGCTGTCAGTTCAGCTGTGGGCAGGGCGTTAGGACAGCCTCACGTTCGTGTTCAGGTTCATGCTGTTGGAGCTGACTCTTGCCTGGACCTCTCTCTCTCTCTCTCTCTGCTCTTAGTCAGTGGTAAAGCCAGGATTGTTTTCATGTCAGCGGGAGCAGGAGAACTCTCAGAGGTGGAATCCAGAAGCTGTAAGAGTCCTTCAGGACTGGATTCTGAAACGTTCACATTCTGTTGGTCACAGCAAATCACAGGGCCAGGCCAAATCTACTGGACAGAGACTCTACCTCCTAAAGGGAATTGAGCAAAAAACTTTAGCCTTATTGGATCTACAGTATCTGTAAGGGATTGCATATACATTTATATACATATGCATTTTAAAACAACCCCTGTTGTGTAAGATGTCACTGGAAATGCGGGAAGAAAAGAATGGAAAAAAGACTTGTTATTGTGCTGAAATAACTTAAAAGTAATAAGAAATTTGCAGAAACAGTTCAGAGAACTTCCATATGCCATTTATTTCAATACTCTGGTTGTAAATATTTTGTCCATATTTGCTTCATCTCTAGGATAGGGGTGAGTAGACAACATATAGATTCAGACAGTAGATTAGTCGTTGCCGAGCTCATGGGTGAGAATGAGGACGGGGACTGGCCGCTAAGGGGTAAGGTCGTCCTTGGCGTTATGAAAGTGTACAAGTAGAACATTGTGGCTGCACAACTCCTTGAACATGCTAAAAAACACTGACTTGACACTCCGTGAGTAAATTTCATGGTATGTGAATGACATCCTATTAAAACAAATAAAAAATACTTCCTATAAGCCCTCGGTGAATGGATTTCATTCTCAAAAATATTAAATTGAAAGTTATGGGCCTTTATGTATGCTAGCACATAGCAGGAAATCTCTCTAAAAATAATCAGAGAATCTACAAAGTCAAATCCACGGGGGTTATTTGGGAACTCGAGCACTGAATTGATAATTGATCATTTGACCCTTTGAAACTGAGATATCAGCTTAGATTCAGGTGATTTCATGGGTCCAACTTGTGATTCAGTGCTTGGTGGAACTAGACAAATGGAATGTTCTGCCAGCGTCCACAGGCCTGCTTGGCTGGGCAGTTACATCCACCTGACCCCCAGCATATGGTGCCCAGAGTCAACGTAAGTGGACCAAGGATCCAATGGGCCATTTCCATTTGGTGAAATACCTAGTAAAACTATAGCATAATTATAGATTTATAAATAGATAGAGAAATAAGAATATTGACTATTGTCTAAAGGAGAAAAACACTGAAACTCAAAGAGAACATAAGCAATTGTTCTAGCTCTCATTGACCAAACCTCTCTGTACCTGGTTTTCCTTCATTTAAAATTTACTGCCTTATGTGTGTGTGCATATGTGGGTGGAGTTGCATTATCACGTATGTCCAGAAGATTATTAATGAGAACTACTTAACCACCAAACAATAACTGATACCTTTTGGAAGGTCTTACACCATTTTGAGTAACTTCTTGATAGGCACTATAGCCAAAATATGTGCTTTGTGAGAAATACACATTATATTATTCACTGTAAGAAGCTGAGATAAATGATAGGTAATTTCCAGTTTTTAGGACTGTTTCTATGGTTATATAAGCAGTGTATATTACTTCAGAACATGTTACCATGGTTATTTCAGGTAATTCCGGGTCATTAAAGCTTTTAAGATAAAAATGATTTTTCTTTCTGGTGGTGGTTGTTGAATAAAATTGTTCACGTTGAGAAGACAGAAATCTCCTGTCCTGGTTAACAAGGTGTTGTACCCAGTGGGCGAGGCTGGAGGCTGGAGAAAAGCCCAGCGGGGGCTCCCCTGGCCTCCCCCCACCCTCCTGAGGGCGCGGTCTCTCACATCTACACGTAGGGCAGAAGCTGCGGCAGAGGGAAAATAAGCTCTAAATCCTAGCATCCCCTCGGCTTGTGAATATAAAAAGAGTGACAGGAAAATTAATGACGGCCAGCTCAGAAAGAGAAAGGGCTGACCAGATGCTTGTTTGCTCTATAGTGGTTGCTGTTGATATTGTGTTTTTGTTGTTTATTTTTCTTGCTTCCTCCACTAGTGGACACACAGGCAGCCATAAACCGGAAGACCTCGGAGATGATATTTTAGGGGTCGATTCTGTGCAGGGAAGATGCCTTTCATGCACTGTTGATGCCCAAAGCCTGCCAGGGACCGGAGGAGGTGTGGACCCTCAAAGACAGAGCGCTGGACTGCATTTTGTCCACCTCTAAACAAAATGGATTTCTCCTGACCTTGCCTGAGTTTTTAGCCAATGGATCCAATTGATCAGGCCTCTGATCTTCAGTTTACCAGGTGACGGTGTCTAAAAATCTGAAACCCAATTTACAGCCCTGCCTTGGGAAGCCCTGAGCAGTGAGCGCAGAGGCAGCGGCAGAGAACACACAGGTGCTAAACTGCACAAAGCTTCCTTCTACTGCTCCCCACTCCCTTGGCCCCGCCTTCTTCCTCTCCCGGGCACCCCATTACAATTGTGGACCATTGTGTTTTGTCATACGGATTT
This sequence comes from Suricata suricatta, assembly GCF_006229205.1. Lineage (NCBI taxonomy): Eukaryota > Metazoa > Chordata > Mammalia > Carnivora > Herpestidae > Suricata > Suricata suricatta. The sequence continues at coordinate 141,622,486 of NC_043706.1, forward strand.
ATGGAAGCTGCAGGAAACCCCGTATGAAGCACATTGTGGGAATAATTAATAAAAACAGTAGAATTCAGGAAATATTACTGCGATGACAGCATAAGAGTGAAATAAAAACCACACACACGGGACATGTATACAAACGTGCAACAGTTACACAGCGCTATTTCCGCTACATGTCTATCTATCCAGCCAGCCAGCCATCTAAAACGTGTGTGTGTCATTGGAAGACTTGTAAATTAAATCATTGCTAAAAGCTTATAACTATCACTCATATAAATATTACACAACTCACGTGAGTACGAGGGTTTTCCAGTAAAATTTCATAATCTAACACAGTATCTTATTGGAGAATGCTAAAACTAATTCTACCTTTGTTGTCATAGACACATTGATGGAGTACATATTTGAGCAGACATGAATCACGTGGCCACTAAATTATGACAAACAGACCTTGCTGAATGTCCAGGCAAGCTGGCGTGGACAGTGGCTTGTTTCCTTTCTTTCTCCCTCCCTATGGAGACAGACAGACATCTTAATGAGATGGAAATAAACAGCATTCAGAGAAAAAGGCATGGTGCAATTTAACGTGTGGACGAATTAGGGCAATTTAACTGAATTTTCTGCCTGTTTCCTCATGTGCAAATATTTCCTGTTTAAAGTTCCTCACAGGCTGCTGTGAAGTTCAAAGCAAGACAGTAATTTGTCATAACTTGTAAGTGCGATACTAGCATAAGCTGCCAAATTAATAATAAAATATGATAATTCAAAGCTCATCATTTTCCTTACCAAATAAACTTAAAACACCCACACAAAACCCATTTCCATTTCACAAAAGTATCTGGGCAGAATATCTTTGAATTATTTATTGGGATCCTGTTTTTACAACATATGCATTTCTCTCTCGCTCTCCTTTTTTCTTTCTTTTTCCCATGGATGCTTGTCTCTGCTTTAGACCTGTCATTTTTCTAGAACACTTACCAGACAAACTCTGTCTTTGAACATGCTATGGAGTCAGCCTGTTTCAAAGAATATTACATACAGTAAATCAAAGGAAACAATTCCTATTCAATTTTAATAACTTTTTACTTTACTATAATTATAAAATATGTTCAATGGCAGTTTCAGAATTAAATGAAAAATTGTATATGACAACATAGCAGCCATTGGATAATTGGAAAGGAATGTTGGCTGAGTGGATTAGATTAGGAAAGTGCAGATGTCAAAAGAATTTTGGTTAAAAAAAAGCCTATTTTTATTTTAGGGAACACAGGGCAAAAAATCATAGATCTGACAAAAGGAATCTTAAAGAATTACCTGGTACAACCCTCTAGTATAAAAGAAATTAAAAAGAAAAAGCTGATGGTCTCAGATGTTGAGAACTACCCCTAAGCAAAATGAAAATCAGATGCCTGATTAATTTCCTACTTGAACCTGAAAAAGATACTCTTGTGTTCAGTTAGAATATTAATGAGTAGAGAAAAGTTCTCTTAAAATGATGGTTACAAAAACTATATATATATTCAGTTACTAGGTAATAGCTGTTATTGCTCAAGATATTTTTTTTCTAGGCATTTTATGTGAGAATCTTTATTTCTTCCATAACAAATGGAAGTTGACTATAATATTTATATTAGTAATGTGATATTGGAGGTTTAATGTGGTCACCTGATATGGAAGTTGACTATAATATTTATATTAGTAATGTTATATTGGAGGTTTAATGTGGTCACCTGATCTGGAGTTTGAGATTAAAAAAAAAAGCTATATAGGATTTTCGTATTCCCAACAGTCACCTTGCTGACATTTCCTTTTAAGGATACCAAAATGTTCTGGGGTACCTGGGTGGTTCAGTCGATTGAGCATCCAACTTTTGGTTTCAGCTCAGGTGATAATCCCAGAGTTGTGGGATCAAGCTCCAAGTCGGACTCCATGCTGAGTGTGGGGCCTGCTTAAGATTAAGACTCTTTCTGTCTCTCCGTCTGCCCTTCTCCGTGGCTTGCACATTCTCTCTCTTTCTCTCTAAAAAAGATAACAAAAAGTTTCAATTAAGGTGATCAATTAAAAATGCAAGAAATTAGCCCCTTCCTAGTTGAGCTTAGAAATAAAGAGTTTAATTTTTTTAGTTGTAGCACAATCTCTGTCTCTCTCCATCTCTCTCTGTTTTCATGATCCTTATTTTAACAAAATTCTTACATATAGAGAAAAATGGATTTTTAATGTTTTCTAATCTGGAAGCCCTTAATTATTATTAAAGACACAGAATGAGGGCTTATGATGTGCCAAGTTCAAAACTGTTACTAAATTTGATCATGGCAATAAACCAACAAGACATGATGAATTTTCACCCTTAAAAGGTAAGAAAACACAGCCACAGAGTTAACTTTCCTAACTCACTGCAACGGAAGCTGCAAAACCAGCAGTCAGTGTATGTTTCTTTTGGGTTCTTACAGTTTACCCTTGAACAGTGTGGATTTGAACAGGGGGGTCCACTCATACACAGATTTTTTTATAATGTTTATCTTTTATTTATTATTTCTGAGAGACAGAGTGCAAGCAGGAGAGGGGCAGAGAGAGAGACACAGAATCCGAAGCAGCTCCAGGCTCTGAGCTGTCAGCACAGAGTCCATGCGGGACTCATGCTCATGAACTGAGAGATCGTGACCTGAGCCGAATTCGAACTCTTAGCCAGCTGAGCCACCTAGTACCCCTACACAGGCACCCTTTTATTTTTTTTTATAAATACAGTACAGTATTGCAAATTACCTTATGATTTGCTTCAGAACCTTTCTTTTTCTCTAGCTGATTTTATTTGGAAGAATACAGTATATAAAAATATAACATACAAAATATGTATTAGTCAACTGTTTATCAGTAAGACTTCTGCTCAACAGTATGCTCTGGGTAGTTTAGTTTTGGGGGATTCAAAATGTATATGTGAATTTTCAGCTCGAGGTTGGAGGGTGGGCTCAGTGCCCTTTGAACCCCATTGTTCAAAGGCCGACTGTAGTTAATTTCTTATGCTGATGCTACCTATACAGGAAGTTTTCAATCATTCTGATCTCTGGAACAATGTTATTAAAACTTACTGAATCCACCAAGAACTATGGTTTATGTAAGCTGTATCAATTGACTCTACCCTATCAGAATTTAAAACTTAGAATAATTTCAAATACCTATTTATTTATTTAAAAAATAACAGCAATCCATTACATGTTAACAAAAATTATAAATTATCTGCCCTTAAATATATTTCCCAAAGCAAAATATTAGTGAAAAGGGGCACTGTTTTACATTTTTACAAATTTCTTTGCCATCTGGCTTAGAAGAAGACAGCTAGGTTCTCATAGATGCTTCTGTGTTCAATCAATTGCGTTATGTTGCTTTGGTTAATGTATATATTAAATAAAGTCTGGTTTCACACAGATAGGCTTCTGGAAAAGGGAGGAGTATTTGATTTTCCTCTCCAGCTAATTGTGATATGTGTATATAAATTCAATAGTAGTTTCAACAAACATTGTGTTCTGTGCACTCAAGCGAGAACGAGTAAAAAGGAAAATATGTTAATATCATTATGGAAATCATTTGCCCATCTTTCTATTGGATCATTCATTTTTATCATGATTCATGTGTCAGAGTTATATATGTACCTGGAAAGCCGACTGACTCCAATTCAGGAGTTTCAGATCATAGTTTGAGAAACGTTAATTGTTGACATTAAATAATCTTTGTGAACATGATTTTTAATGACTGTATAATATTCTAGCTTATGGACAAATCCTAATCATGGTAATCCTTCGGCCCTTGTTCGTAGTACCAGGTTTATTTTTATAAGTAATTCTATAAATCTTTGCTCACATTTCTAATAAAGAGGTAAGAGTCTTTTAAGATAGTGTTGAATATGGATCCTCTCAAGGCATTTGATGCTTATTGTCAAATTACCTACATATCTATTACAAAGAACATTGCTATTAACATTCTTGTCCACATCTTCAGGTGGACGTAAGTATTCACTTCTGTTGGGCATGTGCGTGGCTGTGAAACTGCTGTGGCATTTTTCTGCATCTACATCTGTGGACACTGCCTGCCCGCCTTCTCGAGTAGTTTCCAAGCGATGCTCTCAGCAGGTGTGTATGAGAGTCCGGTTACACTCTCTTCTCCTCAGCGCTTCATAATTCTTTAGTATTTTTCCATCTTAGCCAAATATATACGATATCACACCGCTGTGGTTTGTTCATTTCCCTAACGACAAACAGATGAGCAGGGGCGCCTGGGTGGCTCAGTCAGTCGACTGACTGATTTTGGCTCAGGTTTCTGAGATCCAGCCCCACTTCAGGCTCCCTGCTGTCAGCGAGCCTGCTTGGGACGGTCTCTCTCTCCCTGCCCCTGCCTTGTTTGCATCCATCTCCTCCTCCCCCTCCCCGTCCTCCCCCTCCCCCTCCTCCCCCTCCCCGTCCTCCTCCTCCTCCTCCTCCTCCTCCTCCTCCTCCTCCTCCTCCTCCTCCTCCTCCTCCTCCTCCTCCTCCTCCTCCTCCTTCTTCTTCTTCTTCTTCTTCTTCTTCTTCTTCTTCTTCTTCTTCTTCTTCTTCTTCTTCTTTATTCTCCTGCTTCTTCTTTCTTCTCCTGCTTCTGCTTCTCCTTCTTCTTATCATCTCCTTCCCATCCTCCTCCTCCTCCTTTTCCTTCTCCTTCTTCTTCTCCTTCATCTCCTTCTCCTCTTCCTCTTCCTCCTCCTTCTTCTCTCTCTCTCAAAATAAATAAAGATTGAAAAAACAGCAAATTAATATTTTCAGTGGCCATTTGTATGTTTTCTTTTGTTAGATACTTGTTCACATTTGGTCTAACCCTCTATTGAGTTGTGCATCTCACCCTTATTTATTTATAATAGTTCTTTATGTAAAATTCCTTCTTGCCTGTATGTATGAAAATATTCCTCCCCCTGTGATCGTTTCTTTTTCAATATATTAATCCTTTTTGATATAGCAGCTTCTTAATACATCTCAGTTTTTTTTCTTTTATAGTTAGTGTTTTCATATTTCTTTAAGAAATATGCACCAATGTCAAGGTCATAATGATGTTCTTTTATGTTTTTTGCCACAGGAATTTTTGTTTTAAATGTCATTATTTAAATGTGGATTCCATTTGAAATTTAATTTTGTGTGTTGTCTGAAACAGGATTTGAAACACACTTTTTTCTCGTAAGAGAATGCAGTTACACACCAGCACCAGTTCCTACTACACTGTATTAATTAGTGGGGATTTGCATAAGTTTTACTTTTCAGAATGTATGCTTTCCAAATTTATTCTTTGAGAACATCCTGCCGAATATCATGCCTTTCAACTTACATAATAATCTTGGTATCATCACATCAATTTTTTTTAAAAGAAGGAAAAAAACTTGGTTGGATTTTGTTTGACATTAAAATGAACTTAAAGATCAATTTGGAGAAAATTGACATTTTTCCAATATTGAATCTTTCAATCCATGAACATGCAATGGAGGAATTTTGCAAATCTTTCCTTAGATTGTGCTCTTGTATTTGATATTGTTGATTCAATCTTTTTGGCCTGTCTCATACACTTATATTTTTTAAATGTATGTTGCTAATATGTCAAATACAATTGAAGGGCATTTAAATGGCTCAGTTGGTTGAGCATCCAATTGTTGATTTCAGCTCCAGTCACAATCCCAAGGTCATGCAATCAAGCCCTACATGGGGCTCTGCACTGAACATGGAGCCTCTTAAGATTTCTGTCTCTCTCTCTCTGTCCTTCTCTCCCACTTGCTCTCACTCTCTCTCTCTAAAATTAAAAAAAATTAAAGTATAATTGATTCTTTTAGTGACCTTGTGTCCAATAGTCTTGTTAAATCTACATATTTATTTTAAATAATTTGTGGGTTTTCTTGGATATTCTAGGAAAAATAATCACTTTGTCTGCAAATAACAACAGCCTCGTTTCCACCTTCTAATTCTGTATAGATTTAAAAAAAAAAATTTGCTTCATGCAAAGGCTACGTATTTCAGTAAACACTTTGCCAAATAAGAATAACAAGCATCCATTTATTCTTCCTGATCTTGCAGGTGGGAAAGATAAATATTTTACCATTGAGATTAATGTTTTTCTCAGTAATTATTCTTTTTCAAATAATGCAGTACTCTCATATTCCTGGTTTAATAATACTTTTTAATCAAGAAGGAGTATTAAATTTTTTAATGCTTTCTCTAATATAATAATATAACCTTTCTATTTTTATGTTTAATGTAGTAAAGATACATTGATTAATACTCAAACATTACTCAGTTGTAAAGGCGGAATAATCCCCACTTAGTTGTGATGTATTATTCCATATATATATATGTATATATATATATATAGTTATTTGCATTATATATGTAGATATATAATGGGATTTGATTTTCCAATATTTGTTAATTTTTTAGTGAAATTGGTCCATAATTTTATTTTCTTGTCTGGTGCTTATCATGTTTTAGAATAAAGATTATGTTAGAGTCATAAAAAGATGTAGAAATATTCTTACTATTTATATAGTAATTTAAAGTAAATAAAACTGAATCCAATTGCTTGATCATGGTATTTGGTTCATTTGTATCTATATTGATTTTTTTTGGTAGCTATAAACCCAAAATGTACTCTTTAACACAGTCTAAGACAAGTTAAAGATAAAAAATAAAATGGATGTGACTTAGAAGGCCTGGATAACATAGCCAATACTGTAGATCTTATGTTACATATTGTGCCCTGGATACAAATACTATAGAGAAAAATTTATTCACGTGTTGGATGGTCAAGTAATATAGACCATAGCTTCAGCAATACAAAACCCAAAAGTATAAAATAAATAAAGTTCGAATGCCAAGGCAATAAAACTAAAAGCTAATGAATGCAAAAAGCGCACTTCTCTAAGAAAATAATTTTAAAATATAAATATTTGTATTTGTAGTATAAGGGAAATACGGACCAATCTTCGGAATTTATTTTAAAAGAGCATGTTTTGCCCTATGCACCTTCCACTTGGCTGTTCCTGAGATGTGTCATTTATAATAAACAGGCAACAGAGAATAAGATGCTCTCCAGAGCTCCATTTTTCTGGAAACTCAAACCTGTGAATTGGAGCTGTAGGAACCTCCACTTTAGCAGCCAGTTCTGACAAAAGTGTGATAACTTGAGAAATGACGCTGTGACGGCCCCCTGAAGTGGGGACAGTCTTGTGGGACTGCACCCTAAAGCCTGGGAAGTGGGACGCTGACTTCGAGTTGAGAGCATCAGAAATGAAGTGATGTGTAAATCACCTGTTGGTGTCCACAGAGACTGGAGAAATAAGTGGTGTCAGGAGGAAGAAAAATACCTCTCAAAATCTAACTTTAAAATTTAAAAAGGCTCAAGAGAAATAAAAAGTAGTAACTATATAAAAATAAAAATTAGCTAATTAGAAAACAAAAAAAAGTAGAATGAAGCAAAAATTCCAAAAATAATTTATTTTTAACTCAACAGAATTCAAAAACTTTAATTCAACTAATAGAAAGACATGGAAACACAAATGCCAAATATAAGAAATGACAAGTGACCAATAACTGCCAAATGAAGGAAATGTCAGAAGAGACTTTAAAATATCATGAGACTTCTTTTTGTGACAACGTGCAAATCTTTTAAAACCTGTGTGAAGTAGGTTGTTTCCAATATAAATGTAATGTATCCACATTGATCCAAATAGAAAGAGGAAATCTAATTGAATAATTATAACAAAAACACAACAAGTAATGGAGGAGTGTCACTAGGTTTAAGACAACAACACGACAACAACAGGACATTCTCAGCTCTATTACTTTCTGATCAATTTTTGCTTCATGTACTTTGGAGCTCTACTAGTAGGTGTGTGTCCATGGAACATTATGATAGATTGGTTTTGTTGGTATGTTTATCATTCATTAATGTCCATTTTTATCCCTGGTAATATTGTTTATTGTAAATCTACTTTGTTAAATATTTAAATGGCCAGTATAGCTTTCTTTGATTAGTGTCTATATGGAATATCTTTCTCCACTCTATTTTTATCTATCTTTCTATCTCTCTATCGTTATTTATTTATTTCAGAGGGAGGAAGAGAGAGTGTGTGCATGCAAGCAAGGGAGGGGCAGAGAGAAAGACAGAATATTAAGTAGACTCCTCCATGCCCATCATGGAGACAGTCATGGGGTTCAATCTCACAACCCTGGGATCATAACCTGAGCCAAAATCAACCATCAGACATTCAACTGACTGAGCCATTCAAGTGCCCTAATTTTTATCTATGTTTAAATGGTACTTATTTGCTTATTTATTTAAAGTAGGTTTTTTACACAAAAATCATATAGCTGTCATTTTTTATGAAATCTATTTTTTCTTTTTTCTTTTTTTTTTAAGTTTTATTTATTTTTGATATAGAGACAGACAGAGCATGAGAGGGGGAGGGGCAAAGAGAGAAGGAGACACAGAACCAGAAGCAGCTCCAGGATCTGAGCTAGCTGTCAGCACAGAGCCTGACACGGGGCTCGAACCCACGAACGTGAGATCTAACCTGAGCCGAAGTCGGAGGCTTAACCGACTGAGCCACCCAGGCGCCCCTATTTTTTCTTTTTAATTGGCATATATAAACCATTTACATCCAATGTGATCATTGTTTGGATTAAAATTTTCTCTGTTGCTAGGTCATATTTTGTATGTGCTCCTTTCTGTCTTGTTTCTTTTTTCTCCTTTTATACCTTATTTTGGGTTATAATATTTTAAATATTGTATTCCATTTATCTTCACTTGTGTCTTATTTCCTATAAAGTTTTAAAAATTTTAGTGATTATACTTGCATTTATATATAAATCTATTAAATAATCACAATATGCCTTCAAATAATATCACATTGCTTCATCCGTAGCACAAGATGCTCACATTTCACCTCAGTTCCTACTCTCTACCTTTGTGCCTTTGTGCCACTATTTTCATATAATTTATTTTTTACATTTAATTTTATGTATGGAAGCCAGTAATACTATTTTTACTTTAGAAAGTCATTTATCTTGTAACTGGTTAAAAACAATACACATGAGTTTATAATTACTTTTATTTTTACCACATTTTTATTGTAAGTCATGTCTTTGCATGAGATCATATTACTTTAGCTTGAAGAACAACTTCCTTCACTGATTCTTCTAGTAAAAGTCTGCTTAGTATTAATTCTCCCTGGTTTTGATTTTTTTTTGTAGTATTTGTTTCCCCTTCATTCCTAAAACATGTTTTTGCCACAGATGGAATTTCTGATTGAGTTTTTTCTTCCAACATTTAATAAAATGACATTCCATTGTCCTCTTACTTGCATGATTTCTAATGAGAAATCTGTTGCAATTCTTGTTTTACTTTTTTAATGTTTATTTATTTATTTCAAGAGACAGAGAGAAAGAGAGTGAGCAGGGGAGGGGCAGAGAGAGATGGAGACAGAGAATTCCCAAGCACACTCTGCACTGTTAGCACAGGGCCCAATGTGGGACTCTAACTCATGACCTTGAGATCATGACCTGAGTCGAAACCAAGAGTCAGAGGTTTAAACAACTGAGCCACCCAGATACCCCTGTAATTTCCGTTTTTGAACTCTGTTTGAAGTGTGTCTTCACTGGCTGCTTGCATGTTTTATTTATTTCCCTTCTGGTTATATATGAGATTTTTGAATGTATAGTTTAATATCTTTTATTTTGATTAAAAACTTCTCAGCAATTATTTCTCCAGATATTTCTTTGGGTCCTTTCTCTCTCTTTGGTTCTTCCAGCATTTCAATTATACACATGTTAGATTCTTGATATTATTTCACATCTCTACCATACTCTGCTTTATTTTTATTTTTTCTTTATCTTTTAAATTACTTTGTTACAATTGACCTATCTTTAAGGCACCAATTCTTTCTTAAGCTGTATCAACTTTAATAATGAGCTTATCAAAGCATTTATAAATGTTTATTATTGTGTTCTCTTAGGTCACTTGTTACAGTTTCATCTCTGTTTTTAATGAAAAGTCCCACTGGTTCATATTATTCTTTCCTTCTAGAGAAGAGGCTGGCAAATTATAGCCCATAAGCTGGTTGCCCATTTTCATAAATGAAGTTTTATTGGACTATTCATGGCTGCTTTTGACCTACAATGGCAGAGTTAGATAATTGTGTCAGAGATTGTATATTATGTATGTGCCTGTGTGTGTATGCATAAACACACACCCCTACATATATACAACATACAACGGTGGAAAAAATGAGGAGAGTGAAATTATACAAAACTTGTACTTCAGGGGCACCTGGGTGGCTCAGTCAGTTGAGCGTCCAGCTTTGGCTCAGGTCATGATCTCACGTTTCATGGGTTCGAGCCCCGCATCAGACTCTGTGCTGACAGAGCCTAGAGCCTGTCTTTGGATTCTGTGTCTCCCTCTCTCTCTCTCTGACCCTCCCCTTCTCATGCCATCTCTCATTCTCAAAAATAAATAAAAAACATTTAAAAAACCTAGTATTTCATATTTTATTTTAGGATCATGTGGATACTATATAATACCAATCTAATAAGTGGGTAATGGCTAGCTGGGGGCTGGTAAATATGAGTATCTCGAAGGATATATTCAGTAAAACATCTCAACATATAATTAGGTAGTCCATGAAGACCTGAATTATAAAAGTCTCCAAAAATAATCATTCTTAACAAAATGTTATTAATCTTGTCATCTGTGAGAAGTGTCCATTGATAAACCAAATGACCAAAAGATGGGACAACCTGTAATGAGGGCACAAAAAGTTAACACTTCAGACTTGATTATAAAATTTAATGAAGGATAGATGATTTATTGAAATATGGGTAGTAAACTGTAAGACATGCTTCCTTATTTTACATGAAGAAAATTCTAGAAGATATGGAAAAATGGAAGCATCAGTGGTTTACTTTCTAAATCATGTAATATTTTGTTTGCTTCTATTTTCTCCTTGCCAGTGAGTGAAGTGTATCTGTTTCATGAGGTTAATGGATAGGTCACTGAAATTTTCTCAACCAGCTTATGCTCAATAAAATTTATAGGAATAGAAATATAGAACTCCCTGCCTTCCTAGAAACTATGACATTGTTTTTTTAGTTTAATCCCTAGTTCTTCTTCTAATACAAGTTGTTAGGTAGGAGACAAACTGAAAAAAATGAAAAAGGCTAGATTGATTTCCAATAGAAAAGGCCCTGAATCAGTCTTAAATCTAATGGCAGTCAGATAGATCATGTATGGAAGACAAAAGTGAGAGTATGGATTTGCTTGAGCTGGGTGGACTGTAGGTTTTCTGAGGAAGAAAGATGTATATGAGAGATTTATGAACAACTTTTGAGAGGATTCACAGAAATTCAGGTGAATAAAGATGATGGTAGGGCTTTTTGCCATGAGTCATGAATTGCAATTTCATTTCCGCACTTCTTTGTAGAGAAGTATTAAACATTTAAATTGTTATTTAATTCCTTTCTTGTGTATCCAGCTGGGTTGGTTTTTGGGGGCTTTGGGGATTTTTTGAGTGTTGGTGGGTTTTTTTGTTTTTTGTTTTTGTGTTTTGTTTTTTGGGTTTTTTTGAACATGGCGCTGTTTTGAGACAAGTTGCTGTGTAATCCAGCTTTATTCAGGTTACAGGAAGTCCTTCCTGGATTCTGAGTGTAGGTCACTTGGTCGAAATCTACAATGTTCTTCTGAATTCTCATTTTGTTTTGTGTCTTCCTCCATCTTTTAATGAGAACATGAGGGTGAGGGGCTTTTTCAGGAACTGCTGCTTTGCAATAACATTTTCAAACACAGTATTAATCTGTTCTCTCCTAACCTAGATCTTTCTTATTATTTCAACTGGAGTCACAAAAATCACAGCCCAAAGTCTTTTTGCAAACATTGTTTATTAATTTTCCAGTTGCAGAACAGAAATAGTAAAGCCATTTTAAACAGAGATTTTGATCATTGTTTTCTGAAAGCAACTAAAATAAATCTCTCCGAGGTCTGACTGACTGTGTTTTGCAGATATCCCCTTCATAAATCACTGAGATTTGTAATACTCACTCAAATCCATCATTTGACCTTTCTGCTGTATATAACATGACAACAGAAATGATTCCCAAAAGAGAAGACTATTCTCATTAAATGTCATATTCTGTTATAGTTTTTGATGTTTAAAATCAGTGCATTCTCACATCAATAAGAGGTTAATGCTTGAAAATGGCAGAAATGACCTTTGTTGTCACACATGACTCTCTGTACAAAAATCAAATGAGTGTTTTATCATAAACCGATCCCAGAATAGAACCACTATCTTAAAAATACTGACAATTAGACAATAATTCAGAGGTTTTCATTTTAAGTACCTGGTGTCGAACAGATTAAGAGAATATTGTCTATGTATTCCAGAAGAAAACCAATTAAGCCAGCCATATAATGAGCAGTGATGTTTTCTCACATCTGCCGGCAAAGGCAATCAACTTAATCTATTGTAGACTGGAATGCGTCTACTCAGTATTCTATATGCATGCCTTAAAAAACAAATCATGTGCACATTACAGACACCGGTAATGTTCTGAAGCAACAGTTCTCTGAACCAAAGTTCTTTCTTAATCAAACTGTTAATTGTCAGCCCGTGGGATCTTGGGTCAAGGAGGAAAGAAGAACATTTTTAATATTCCTGTATGCTATATTTTCTGGTATTTATTCTCATCTTACATTCCCCAAGTTATCTTTCAGCTAATTCGAGGAAAGGGTATAATTTTTAAAAATTTAAAGTAAAGTAAATTTTGTTGATATTCACTGAGTTTTCTATTTTCAAATATTAAGATTTTTTCTGAAAACTAGTAACAAAAGCATCAATCGCTTGTCAACTGCTTTTCAGATAATTTAAGTATGTATAATATTTATACAATTTTGGGGTTACTTTTAGTTAAATATTTGAAGTTACTCTGGGAGAAAATTACCATCTCTGAGTGATGTTTTTTGTAACTTTGAGAATAGGCGTGAGAATTGTATTAATATTCCAAATCATGATTCACAAGCAAGAGTCACTATGCTATCTTTAGGAACCAAAAATATATAAACTGGGGATATTTATAACTAATATTTTAGTTTCCTAAGGACAGATGGAGAAATGAGAAAGGAAAAATTTAGCATTCAGCCTTAAAGGGTTTACACATTAAAACTTTTGTTCCTCATGGGTCCCCAGGACCTGAAGCAAACAAATAGATGTGTAGCAGTTCCAAAAAGGCAAATAAGGGCCAACTAAAATTAGCAATCATTTATTTATGCTTTCAACAAATATGAATTGAGTGTCCTCTTCATTCTCAGCACAATTCTAAAATAATAGATCCATTTCCAATGTAATCAGTACTAGCAACCTGTCCACTTGTTGTCTGATTTAGTCCGTTAATTTAAGACTCAGTTTACTGGATCAAATAACACAAACTTAATGGAGTTTTCACAGTGCCTATTTCACATTTTTGCACAATGGAAATATTACTTTAAAAAACATTATTATTGGGACACCTGGGTAGCTCAGTCGGTTGAGTACCCACCTTTGGCTAAGGTCATAATGTCACAGTCCCTGAATTTGGGCCCTGCATTAGGCTCTGTGCTGTGCGGAGCTGCTTTGGATTCTGTGTCTCCCTCTCTCTCTGCCCCTTCCCGTGCCCATGCTCGCTCGCTCTCTCTCTCTCTCTCTCTCTCTCTCAAAACATAAATAATAAAACATTAAAATTTTTAATATTTTCTTTTATTCTTGTTAAATATATCCACTTATTCTGTTAATATTAAAATATACAATACATAACACACATACTTCACTCTTCTGACCCTGATAATTTTATGCAACATAACAGAAGAGACAAATTAACATCCAAAAGAATAAACTGATCACTTTTGTGGGATTTTTCTCCAATGAACTGTGGAGTATACCAGTAGCAACCAGTGAAATAAAAGTTGAAAGCACTAAAAGTTGTGTTATATTCTGAGTAGCTACATTTATAACTTTGACTGAGAAAACTATCCAACATGAAATAGTGTTTGATAGCACACAAGGCTTCTCCATAAATGCAATCTTAGTTTTTCCACAAACACTTGGTAAAATAATTTATTTTAAAAAGTGTCAACCAAATCTTCATTTTAAGTATTACCGTTATTATTATTACATTTCATTGTCTAAATTGTTCTAGGAGGATACTTTACATACAACATTTAACTCATAGTGAAAATGGTATTTTGTGGACTTACTAGATGTCAATGAAGTTCTAAAATCAGTGGAATCTTTAATAACGTTTTTGCTTTATAAATAATGAACCCCATTTCAGAGCCTTTGGGAACACTTAATCACATGAGAGTATATTATTAATATGTTTTAATATATTCTTCTATAACATTGTTAGTAGTTTCCATATATTTTTAAAACGGTCATGACTGGAGACAGAGGTTCTTTTCATTTCTTCGCTATTTCAAACAGTGGTGTAGTAAGCGTCCTTGGTATGTGCAACTTTGCACATGATGCTTATATTTTCCTGAGGAAATATTTTGTAAAGAGTGATTGTAGGGCCAGGTGTATTTAGTGCAGCATCACAGCGAACATGCTGCTTTACACTGTAAGGACACAGGTCTGATTCAGGCTTCCCCTGTACTTAAAGTCCAAGGTGCTGGCTTCTCGGTATCATTAGCCAATGGAAGGGCGCACGTTGCCCAGGAAAGGAGGGACAACTCTTGTGGCACCCAATCAGGAGAGACCAGCTAACACCTTTGACCTATTTAGGGGCAGGCCTTAAGATGGAGGCTATAAGGTAAATCACCTATTGCTTAGTCACGCCCTACCTGAAGGTCTTAGTCATGCCCTATATGAGGGTCCTGGGCTCAGTCTGTGATTGGTCAATACTCGAAATGTTGTGATTGGCTCCCATTACTACCAGTATTGATAGTGGGTAGAGAATGGATCACTGGGCCTGTGTTGTCATTTCCTCTAATGCCCCCTTCCTAAAAGAGCCCCTACACCGCCATGTTTGGGGCTCTCTCTCTCCAAGTGGCCAGTGGGTTGGTGAAGTCTGTGAGCCCAAGCTTAAGCCCATAATAAAGCCCTTTGCTTTTGCATGCGTGACTCGGTCTCCCTGGTAGTCTCTGGTTTCTTTTGGGTGATACTGGAAACTTGGGTATAACAACACATCACTGTTTTCAAGCATCTTTCCAAGCGAACATACTAACAATCTCATTGTTTTTAGATGGCAAAGCTTTGACTGTCCATGTAATGGAGGACCTTCCTAAGCTCATTGGTTATCTATATTTCTTTTTCTGGGAACTACATGTTCAAGTGTTCATACGGTTTTAGTAATTAATTTGCAAGCAACCTGTATAAATGAAGACTACCAATAGTTTATCATATGTTTTATACATATCTGCTTCCATAAGTAATAGTGTATGGCCACCTGTTACACTTCCAGAACAAAAAGAGAGGTATTTGAAATTATCTTGCCTACACTTGAGATGCTGTATCAATCACGTTGCTTGCTTCATTGTCCCCAAGTTCTTAGCAATATAACTAGTGAGTAAAACTCTTTCATTTTTTACATTTTTATTTAAATTCCAGTTAGTTAACATACAGTGTTATAGTAGTTTCAGGTGTACAATATAGTGATGAACATTTCCATCCATCACTTGCTGCTCATCATGACAACTGGCCTCCTAAATCTCCATCACATATTTTCCCCTCCCTGCCCCACCACTGCCCTGCCACCTCGCCCCTGATGTCAGTTTGTTCTCTGTAGTTAAGAGTCTCTTTCTTGGTTTGCCTCTCTCTTTCCCTATTTTTCTCCCTTATCTTTTTTGTTTTGTTTCTTAAATGCCACATGTGAGTGAAATCATATGGTATTTGTCTTTCTTTTACTGACTTATTTTTAATGATATATTTATATTTGAGAGAGAGAGAGAGAGAGAGAACCCAAGTGGGAAAGAGGCAGAGAGAGAAGGAGACACAGAATCCGAAGCAGGGTCCAGGCTCTGAACTGTGAGCACAGAGCTCAATGTGGGGCTCTACCTCATAAACCACAAAGTCATGACCTGAGCCAAAGTCAGACACTTAACAAACTGAACCACCCAGGTGTCCCCTTTGACTGACTTTCTTAACTCAGCATAATACCCTCTCACTCCATTCATGTCAGTGCAAAAATAGAACAACCCTACTATCCAACAATAGCACTACTAAGTATTTACCCAAAGAAACAAGGGCACTTGCACTAAGTGTGTATAGCAGCCTTGTCTACAACAGCCAAATTATGGACACAGCCCAAACCTCCATAAACTGATGAATGAATATGGAAATACACACACACACACACACACACACACACACACAAGAAATTTGGTTTAGAATGGTTCACCTCACCTTCATATTTTATCTTGCCCTGCATAGAGCAGGGAGTGTCTATAATGTTGTCTTGCGTGATTTTAGCAGGAAAACAGAGAACTGCAGTCAGGATTTCTTTATGAGGAAGAAGAAAGTGATAGGAAAACACAGAAAGAAAGAAGCAGAAAAAACACCTGTGTGGACTGGTGGAAGAAATCCAGAGAAGGCCGGGAACAAAACAGCCGTGAAAAGGAGGAGTCGGCAGTGCCATGGTCCACATGCCAGAGACGGGAGGAATGGGAAACTAAGGAGAATGCTTGGAATTGGCCACAAAGAGGCTCATAAGTTAGTGGGAAGATTCAGGGATAGAAAAATGCTAAGACACACCGGAGGTCATGCTTCTTGTAGCGGCATCCCAAAGAAGGGGAGGTGATATAGGACCAAGGAGAAGATGGGAAGAGACAGGAGATTCTTGACAACAGGAATGGAAAATGGGGTCATCGTGGATGACTGGCTTAAGTTATACTTCTTGGGCCATGAGAAGGGGAAGGGGCTCACCCAGAATGGCCCTGATATCCACAGTGGGAGAGCAGCAGGTGTACAGGAAGGGGTGAGAGAGGGTGCTGCTGGTTTGCTGGCTGCTGAGGGGAAGAAAAAGGTCCTGCTGCAGTCCAAACAGAGGGATTATCCCTCACACAGAAAGCCATGCCAGGTGAACTGATTTCCAAGATGGTAGGATTTTCTTTATCATCACTGTGCTGCCTGCATGCGGAAGAGACTCTGGAGAACAATATGGAAGCAAGCTGGAGGCGTGTGTGGTAGTTACCATGTGAATGTACAAAGGAGGGAAGGTTTGAGTGAAAGAGTCACTAAGATGGCCCATCTCAGTGTGTGCAGGTGATAGGACACAAACAGACTGAGGAGTCTGATCAATCGAGGGGGCCTGAGGGGGTCAAGGGAGTCCAGGTCCAATGTCGGCAGAAGCCAGAGCCAGAAAGGCTGAGATCAGTGCTAACCCTGCACAGAGCCCTGGGCATCTCCTGTGCACCAGAGCTGGGCCAGCTTCCCTCACAGTCCTCAGTGTCTTCCTATTTATTTTCAGGGTCTCCCAGCCACTATTTACATAAAGGGTTGAAAATCTTAACATAAGCACAGGAATAGTAAAGTTCAAAATAGTAAATCAATGTCTTAGTCCATTTGGGCTGCTGTATATAGAGAGAGAGGGACTTACAAACAACAGAAATCTATTTCTCACAGTTCTGGGGGCTAGAAGTTCAAGACCACAGCACTTGCACATCCAGCGTCCAGGTAGAGCCTGCTCCCTGGTTCCTAGATGGCCATCTTCTCTCGGTTACGGACTGGGTGAGATCTCTGGGCCTCCTTTACAAGAGCGTTAATCTATTCAGAAGGACCCCGGCCTCATGACATAATCATCTTCCAAAGACCACACCTGCTAATACCATCACATGGGGCAGGAGGGGGCGATTATATTTCAACATGAATTTCAGGAAAACACAAATACTTAGTTCATAACATTCAAGATTAAAAGAAAAAAACTAAAAGAAGTTACAAATTACGCACATAAAATGGCAGAGGATGCCTGAAATCTTAACCAATTTCAGTTGACAGCTATAATTTAAAATTTGCTCTGTGCAGTGATCATTCTTAGCTGATCCAGTTCAAATCATCAAAATATTGTATACATTGGGGCACTTGGGTGGTTCAGTCAGTTAAGCGTCCCACTTTGGCTCAGGTCATGATCTCACGGTTCATGGGTTCGAGCCCCACATCAGTCTCTGTGCTGACAGCTTGGAGCCTGGAACTTGCTTTGGATTCTGTGTCTCTGTCTCTCTCTGTCCCTCCCCCACTCATGCTCTGTCTCTCTCTCTATCTCTCTCTCAAAAATAGACATTAAAAAATTAAAAATATATATTGTATACAGAGCCTGGACACAGAAACTGGGATCTGGGGTCCAAGAATCTCACCGTAAAATGTGCAGGATGTGTAGGTAGGACCGCCATGACCATTTTGACTAACCCTCCCATCTCGGGCCATCCAAAGGGAAGGTGAGGCTTCCACACTATTGTTGCTATCCCCAGGAGACACAATGAGGTGATAACTGTCTGCTTTCTTAAGTCATTAGCCCATGTTTCCAGAGCACAGAAGGCCACCTCTGTCCCTTCCAGCTGCTCAGTCATTCTTGTGACAGAAACACCGTGTCATGTTTTTTCGGCTTGAATTCTGCATGAAAGCCTCCAGGGACCTGGAGCCTGGAAAACGTAGCTTTGTTAAGATCTCTCCCTCGGAGAAGCTCGAGCAGGCTGGGGGTGGGGGCAGCTGGGGAAGCACCGGCCTTCATAGCCTTCATTCGATCCCCTCTGAGGTTCGCTCCCCCTGCAGGAGACAGCCCCACGCTCCTAAGGCTCACACACTAACGTTTCCTCTTGCAACATCCTCGCTCCCGTGGAAGTCGAATATAAGCTGTCCGTGCTCGGAAACGTGGTGACAGAAAACAATCAGGAGCCTCCCTAGATGCGTCTGAACTTCTCGGAACATTTCTTCCGTGTTTTCATCTCTCGACCCTTCCATTCTGTTAACCAACGTTCCACTTACAGACGGTTTTCTGCCAGCACTGTGTACCTTTCACCTTGTGTTACTGATGGGCAGACTGGTGAATGGGGCCTTTTCAGTCCCCTGTATGGGATCTTTCTTCTCTGCCAACAGTAGAATTTCACAGAAATGGAAAACTGGCTTGAAGCTGGCAGGATAGAGCAGTGTCCACCATATTTCTTTGTTATTTGTGCTTAATAAATTGTTGGCAGCCTTGTCTGTTTCAGCTTCTTGGCAGGACTTGGTCTCTCTTCCCTTGGCAGCCTTCCCTCATTTTTGAACACTCTGGGAAATTTATGTAGAGAGCTTTTAAATAGCCCATTTTTAGACCAACGGATGTAGGAATCACCAGCTGACCGTGTCCCATCGATCAGCCAAGGGCAGTCTTTCCTGTAATCAGTAGTCACTGAGGTGCAAATAGACTCTGAATCTGAAACACAATGGTTATTCCCAACTTTTATGACATATCAGTAAAAACCTTCAGAAGAGACTGTGGGTGCAAAACCTCACTGTGACATCATGCACGAGATGCTCAAAAACTCAAACTCATTCAACAAAATGCAAATCACACTGAGATGCAGAAGATCTTAGCAACATGTCGCTATGGAAGGGAACTCTACTATTTGCTTAATTCAGTGTTTGCTCATGAAAAAGACGTGAGGAGAGGCGGTTCCCAGCACTGCCAGTGTGTTCCATAACTAGATGCCCAGCTCCATGCTGGCGGCACATGTCGGGTCCCACAGACCACAGGGGATGCCTCCGTGAGCTGAGTGAGATAACGTCACCAATGCTGTCCTGCTGCCATCCTGGACAGTGGTATCTGCTCAATAGTTGGGTGCATAGCAATTTGATTGACAGAAATTTAAAGGAAACAATTAAAACTTGTAAAAAAAAAACCCATGAAAGTGAGAAGTGAATTAGCAGTCTATTTTATGGTCAGCCTACCCTAGTTGACTACAGTGACCCTCTGACCTATACTTATTTATTCCAAATGCTGAAATCCTGAAGTATATGGATTGTGCAATTTCAAAAGAATCGATATTACCATTTAAAATATGCAGTAGGAAGCTTTGGGAGACATATAACACCTTGTTAAAAATATTTATTTCTGAACGGTGCCTACATGGCTCAGTCAGTCAGGCGTCCAGCTTCGGCTCAGGTCATGATCTCATGGTTCTTGAGTTCAAGCCCCACCTCGGACTCTGTGCTGACAGCTCAGAGCCTGGAGCCTGCTTCAGATTCTGTGTCCCCCCTCTCTCTGCTCCTCCCTTTCACGTCTTCTGTCTCTCTCAAAAACAAATAAACATTAAAAAATTTTAAGAATATTTATTTCTGAGTTGTGGGATTGTTTCCTTTATCATGACTTGTATGTGATGCTTATACACTTTAAAAAACAACGTGTAATTTTAAGAAAGTAGGGAAATATTTATTTTTTTCCAAGTGTAAGTGGAATCAGCAGTCATAAAAATGTGAATCAATTTTGTGTGCAAGCATTTTCTTGATGCTTAAGCAAGTTTTGAGTCAAACATTCAAGTTCGGAAGTATGTCACTGTGCATGACCCCAACTCAGTCCACTGTGTCGTTGAAAGTCTGTGCACTAAAAGTTGGTAAACCTGCCACCCAGGTTTGGCTGACCTCTTTCTTTATGGTCCATGCATGAAAAATGGCCTTTTACACTTCAAGTGGTTATATCTTATTTTTTTTTACAACTGTTATATTTTAAATAATTATATAAACCCCTACACCATAGTCTACATTTTTTGCCAGCAAAACTGAAAATATTTATTCTGACTCTGTAAGAAAAATATTCACTGGCCTCCTATCTAAAGAGAAAGTAGTTCAGATTCAAATAAGTTTGGGAAATAATAAGTTAAACTAGAAAAGGTTTGTCTCTGGTGATCCTGCCAACACTTTAATGTGCTATTAGTGTTATAACTGTAACCAAACTATAACTTTAACTACAAATATGCCATCTCTACAAACTATGTGACCATGGAAAAATTATGTTCTGGCATAACTTTTGATGTATTCCGGGTCTTGGTTCCACAGAAAACTATTTGCTATAAAGTTTGCATATAAAGTACATGTTTTTCAACTATGGGAAGCTTTCTCTGTAGCCTGGTGGGAATCCAGAGAGATTATTCATCATTTTCAAGGCCTGCATACAGCTCTTGGAAAAAATTAGGTGTACAAAATGTCGCCTTTGCCTGCTAGCAGTTTGCAATCATTTTGAGAAGTGTTAAGAGAATTGTTGTTTGCATAAATGGAGACTGGCATCCTCTCAAAGACCTAGGTAATGGTAGGAGAGGTCATGAATTAAATGTGGATTTATTATTTGTGTCCTAGCACGTAGTTTGTGGGAAGGAAGAAAAGGACAAGGGTGAGCAGTACCCTATTTTTACAGGGAATGGAAATCAGACATCTTGTTTTTAAGAACTGCCTGTCTTTATCCACAGGATTGGCAAACGGACTTTTTACGCACCCGTTGGGTTGCGAGGAACTATAAAACTCTTCTTTTTTATGTGGCAGGGCTCTAGAAGGAAAAGAATGTAGAATAGCTGGAGGAAGAAACAGAAGGGAAAGTGCTGGAAAGTGGGTGTTGAGGGAGGCCCAGGACACTTCCTGTGCTCCAGGCACCCTGGATGGTGAGAAGGGCAGGGCCGGGAGACCTTCAGCCAGTGGGGGGCAGGGCAAGAGAACTGGGGGGCTGGCTGGCTAAGTGAGCCCCACACAGCATCCGAGCCCAGGCTCCCCTTGCCCTGGGTGCGGGAATAGCTGTTTAGAACTCGTGGTTCGGTGTGTCCATCACACAAACGGAAGCAATGTCATACACAGACTAGAGACATTGCTGCCCGGAAGGGGACAGGAAGATGGTACACAGTCAGGAAATTTAGTCGGTTTCTAAAGACCTGAACCCTGCTGATGAAGCTTTGGGGTGATGGTGGGGTTTGTGGGGTTTGGAGCTGATGGCCAACAGAATTTTTGAAGGTGCAAAAAGGTGATTTTATTAAAGCACAGGGACAGGACCAGCAGGCAGGAAGAGTGGCATGGAGGTTGTGTAGAATGGCTGGTGATAGACCATGGGCTTGCGAGAGACAAAGTCAAAAGGGGGGCCTCCTGGAGGGACTTTCATACCCTGAAGAGGACTCCTTAGATACCTGAGGCCTTGCTATTGTCAAGCTAAGGTTGTTTTTCCTTCTAGCAAAGCATTAGCATTAAGACAGTAGGATGTTCCTGGAGGTTTTCCTCTGTCTACTGTGGAGGGTGATGGTTGAGGCTCCAGGAAACAGCCTACAGGTTTCTGGACATTAAGCTGTTGGTAAAATTGCCTTTTTCGTGTCCTTCACATTGTCCTTGGGAGTGCCTGAGGAATGTCACGCATATCCCACCTGGGTCGGGACTGGGGCCGGTCTGCTGGCTTGTATTTTGGCCTCAGCCTGCCCCACACTCCCTCATCACTGTGAAGCAGGTTTTATTAGATCCACTTACCAGAAATAAAAGTGATATTTTAAAAGATGCGTTGCCTTGACCTAGAGCACTGGCAAATCCTTTGACTCCAAATGTTCAATCGCTCAGCCTTTGTTACTCCTCGTGTCCCTCAAAGGACATCTGGGTCCTCCCCAGAGGAAACCTGCAGCCTCCTGGTCTCCCCAATTCAGGGGTGCAGAAAGGCTTGGCTTTCCCCTTGAAGTAGCTCCTAAACAAGGGCCAAGCATTAGTGACATAGACCACACAGGTGATAAAGTTGGTTAGATATCAGGACAACACCACGTTTGGGGTGGCCAAATCATTCTCCCAAGAGCTGAAGATCCAAAGCACTGTCAGACTTTCCTCTGAACCAGGGGACAGAGACGATTTGAGATGCAGTGACCAAGAAAGTCTGTCTGTGCCAACAGATCATTCCTTATTGTATCAGGATGTTCTCTGACCCAGACTGAACACAGATTACTAACGGACATTAGGTTAGGTATCCCCTGCACAAAGGGAGACATTTTATGCTCTTATAAGTATATACTGACAATGATGGTTTAAGTGGGCATGTGCCATAATTCAATAAACCATAAACTCCTAAAATGGTTTACTATAAGAAATACAAGTGCAGATATGACCAGCTAAAGGCATACTGGAGATAACTCTTCATTATCTTCTATCAAGGATTCTGATTAGCAGGTGTAAAGGGAAATCTTCTAGTCTTTCTCTTGTTTCTATTTATCCATCTCACCCTGGGTGTTCCCCAATAGGAAGGAGGAGTTACAAACCAGCTTCTAAGCCATTTTTCCTGACTCCTCGTCTTCTAATATAATTTTACAAGCACTTTCTGATCATAGGTTTTAAAATAAAAGAACTCAGCCAGTAATTGGCGAATGGAAGCAAATCATAATGAGAGTCGGTAGCATGGGGATTAGGCTTTGGGATCAGAAAAAGAAGTGGGTTCGAGTTCTGACTGCATGCATACTGGGATATTAAAGTTTCACGGTCTGTATAATACAGATGCCAAGGCACAGAGGTCATGTATTTATGTAAGAAAGAAGTAAGGTAACACATCCAGAGTATCTAGCACAGTGCCAGACTCTTGGGCAATCTGGGATAGAAGCAATTATTTGGGATGGAGTTGAAGCTATTGGACTTGTTTATTGGTGAACTTGAGAGATGGAAAAATTTAGAAGAGGAGCAAAAAATATAGGCAACCACTGTTGAGCAATGTCCAGTTCTCCTACGTACTTGCACATCTGGGATTCTTGCGTTCCTTTGTCTCTTAAGGCAGGTGTGTCTGCCTTGCCCACAAGTCACTCTCAGTCACTCTCAAACATAGCAGTCACGTGCCTCCTAGCTGGTGGTCCCCCACGTGGCTCTTGCAGAGTGCTCAGATGCATTAGCCCTGTGGCGATGGTCTGCTGCTAAGTCCTGACTGACCCGCTGCAGAACATCAAGCCAACCCGTGGGGCAGCTGTCCGTGGGAGTCACACAGACCCTGAGCACACCATCGTTATGAGAGAACACCCTCTTTTCATGGTCGATTCTCTGAGATTATTTGCTGTTACGGAAATAACAGAGACTATTTGGACCCACAGAACTTTTATCTAGATAAAATTCAGCTACTCGTGATACTTGAGGTAAGATTGTTTGAATGTATGTGCCTGTGTTTTCTTGTCATTTACATGTCATTCTTCCAAAGCACAGCCTGGTATTTAATGGACTGAAGAAAATAGATTTATGCATGCATTCAGTTAAAAAGCAAAATTTTTTCTTGCATTTGGCAATTTCTATAGAGAAGCCGTAAACACTGCATTGTGCCTAGTGTATCAGGTAGTTGGTTTTGCACACTAATTTTCAGCCACAGTATGCTGTTTGCTCTGAATACATTGCTCAGAATGCATATTTACAAATGCCTGATTCTTTCTAGTCATAATGAATAGAGCAGGTTGTCATAACAAATTGCTATCTTCTAGAACAGATTTTAAGAGAGAAAAAGCCAATAGTGAGAATGTCAATGATTCTTGGGCTTTTCAGGTTATGATAAGTGGAGATCAATCCCATTTATTTAAATGGCCATGTATTACACCTGCTATAATTATTTTCACATTTATGTCAACTTGGCATTACCTTGCAAATTTTTCTGCCAGAATAGCGCAACAATGTAGACTTTCTTTTTTTTGCTTTTTTTTTTTTTCCCTATGAATCTATATGTATGGTGTTTCTGTGGAAAGGTTTCAATAGCCAGGGGTACAAATTAAAAGTTGAATGAAGATAAGTTAATTTCTTTTTAATGCACTACCTTTTGTCTTATTCTGGTAGAGAAACTTGATTATTACAATAGGTAAATTGTCTTAGGTCATTTTAACATCTTCCCTTGATTACAGTATATATTTTTTCTCTATTTCAGTTGAATGGCATAATTAATTGGCAAAGCTGGTAGAGTCATTTGTTGGAAATGCTGCTGACTTCATGTATTATTTAGATGTAGTTCATCAATTCTGAAACCAACACTGTGTATTAAAATTTCTTTCCATATCTTTGTTTTTCACGGTTCTTATTAAGCTCACAATTCAATGATTCTGGCTCGGTAACCAGTACTATCTCAAAGTCGTCCTGGCACTTTTTCTTGAAAAACTGCAATTATGCTTCTCAGTGCAATTACCTGTCCGATCTCATGTAATTATGCTGCAATCTCCCCGTGTTTCATGGTCTTACCATCCTGGGAAGGGAGGGCTTGTTGACTTCCGAAAAGCTCTTCCATTGCTCATTCCTTCAGTTCCTTCCTGCTTCCAATCAAGAAAAACGGAAGGTTTATTTTTTTTCAGGTGTGCTTTGAAAAGTCAGAAGATCTAAAGGATCCACTGTAGCACAGGGTTGCTGAGGGTTATTTCTCATTGTTATGAATTTTTCTCAAATCTATTTTAACCTCAATTTCAAGATGACATAGTGTCCAGAAGGGTTGGAGGAAAGGCAACTGCGATCACGCAGCCCAGGGGCACCCCAGCTTGAGAAAAATAGCGCTACTGGTCATGCCAGGTGGAGCAGGTCATTTCTAAACAGAGAGCTGCAGTGCAAGCTAGCAGATGAGAGGAGGGAGGGCTGGTGGGGGTCCCTAAGGAGAGCCCAGTATACCCCACAGGCTTTCATCCCCTTCAAAAAATATGGCAAAACAAGGTCCTCGCCCTAAAGCAACATAAGGACATGGCCTTAGCACACTACAGACTGAGTAGCCAAATAGCTAGAGCAAGGGAGACCTTGCAGAAGAACGGGATATTGGTCCACAAGTGGACACAGATGAGCTCCACAAAGGTGTGTGTGTGTGTGTGTGTGTGTGTGAGAGAGAGAGAGAGAGAGAGAGAGAGAGAGAGAGAACTTTAAGGTTTGAAATGTAACAGATAAATGTCTACTCATCTTTATGAGCCCAAAAAATAAAGCATGAGGTCTTCTACAAAATGGAGTAGGTACATGGAAGGAAAACATTGAGATTGCACTTTGCAAAGGCCAAGTTCAAGAAATTTCAAACCCATAGTGCAAAAATGTAAAAAACAAAAAAAAATGGACATCTTGAATGAAACATTAGAAAATTGGAGGGTAGATTAAGATAACAAAAATATTCACAACAGAAACTTCAGACGGAGACTGTAGACAGACTGGAACTTATTCTCAATAATAGTCATCTGATTCTTCTACAAATTAATTAAGTGGTGATGAGACAGGAAAATGTTACACGAGGGATGAGCTGAAGCCTACAAGTTAGGACAGCTCACCACCTCCAGAGAGGATGGATAAAAAGAGTTATGAATCAAATGGAGGCATGATTTGAGGATAGTTCAGGGGATATAGGGAAAAATCTTAAACGGTTTTTAACTAAAAGTCCAGTATCCTACCAGATTAAATAAATCAATGTTGGAAGCACAGAGGAAAAAAGAGAGAGAGACAGTCGCAGGATAAAAAGAAAAATAAAAACCTAATGACAGGGTATGCAAAAATTCCAGGTATATTGCTCACTGAAAACTACCTGAAAAAAGGATCTCAAAATATAAAAAAAAAAAAAAACCAAAACTGAAACAATGAAGCAGAAGAGACAACCTCGAGGGAAAATAGCAGAGGAAATGCTAAAAGGAAAGGCAGTAGGATTTATAGGTATTTTTATACACCAGCAAGGTTTAAATGAAAACAGCACATTATGCAATTGTTGGATGAGCCCTTACAAAAACATCAATTAAGACAAGGTAGTTCTTTTTTATTTATTCTGAATTCTATTCAGATCTACTTCCCTCTAAATTATTTTCTCTAATTCTCTAGTAAGTTACAAAGAAAGATAAATTAACATTGCCAGCTATATTTGTTAATATCTCCAAATTTGTGTGTGGATTTGTCGATTTCTCCCTGAAATCCTGTGAGTTGTAGCTACGGCAGTTTTAAGTGTATGTATGTAATAGTTACAGTTTCTTGATGTATTGGCCTACTGACCATTATGAGCTCTTTACAGCCTCTCCTCCTTTCTGCCATTGTTTGTTTTCAGGGCATATGATGTTTAACATATTTTCTACCTACTTATGTTTGTGTGTTTGTTTTAGGTGTTTCTTGTAGCCAGACTGAAGTTGACACTTTTCAAATCCAGTCTAATAATCTCTGTCTCGATTGGAGTTTTCAGTCTAGGTACATGCAACATCATTATTGTTATGGTTGGGTGTAAGTATGTCATTTTATGAAATGTTTGTTACTTTTCTATCTTGTTTAATTTTTGTTCTTCCTTTCTCCCATTTTTTTGTTAATTAAATAATTTATGAATCCTACTGTTGGGTTTTTTTGCTGTATTTATTAGGATTCCTTTTTAGTAGTTTCTTAAGAGATGAAAATATGCATCTTTAATTTTTGATAGTAGTCTTAGAATTATTTTTCAATTACTTCAAGTAATATAGGAAACTTCCAATCAGTATGTTTGTAATACTCCCGTCCTTATTGTCATATTGACCATCTTATATACATTATAAACTCAACAAAAAAATATTAGCCTTTTTGCTTTAAGCAGTCCTATATCTTTTAAGAAGGTAGATAAAACTCTAATGGTTTCATTCACATAGGGTTTGGTTTCTTTGAATCAGGAAGACTCATGAGACCCCAGATGGCAACTCTGATGAATCATTTACTTCCGGAAAAGGATACAGCTTAGCCACTACATTAGGGTGAGGATACCCACAGGCTACCTCTTTGCAGGGTCCTACAGATCCACCTCAGCCCCGATAGTCTTCTCTCCTCAGGTCCTCGCAACTTGAGGCGCTTCCTCTGCAAATGCAGAATCACTAACACATGCATGGAGTACGCCAACACAGATTCTCAGCGGGGGTGTCTTCCACCTGGCACATCACATGGAATCTGACCAGCTCCCCGTACAACCCATCCCCCTGGCAGAGCCCTTTGAGTTTCTTACCTGGATGGATCCGCCCAAGTCATCAACTCTGTTGTGCAAACCACCCCAAAATCCCCTTGAACCCCTGGTGGCAACACGGCTACTAAGTAACCAATAGCTTTTATGCCTTCACTAGGGCTCAGGGCTTTGAAGGACCATCTCATATGTCAACAAAATAGCCCAGGCCAATGCCAGGGCTGCTTCTGTGATTAACCTTCTAAGTGTGTGCACATGAAAGTGTATGCATGCATGTGTGTTTGGGAGAGGATACACATGTGTGCAGTGTCCTTACCTGTATGTGACAACGTTTCATACTTATTCATATATTCACCATTCATGCAGCTCTTCATTCCTTCCAGTAGATTGGATTTGTCACCTTGGGTCATTGCCCTTGGCCTAAAGGACCATTGTTTGCATTTCTTATAGTGGAAGTCTGCTGGTGACAGTTTCCATTTTTGTTTCTCTGGTACCAAAAATACATTTCCTCTTCATTTTTACAGGATTTATTAGTTGCAGGTAGAATTCTGAGTTAAGACTCATGAGGAATCTAAATTTTTTATGTTTTTTATTTATTTTTGAGAGACAGAAAGAGACAGTGCTAACAGGGTAGGGTCAGAGAGAGACTGAGACACAGAATCTGAAGAGGCTCCTGGCTCAGAGCTCTCAGCACAGAGCCCAGCGTGGGACTCAAACCCACGAACTGTGAGATCATGACCTGAGCCGAAGTCGGATGCTTAACCGACTGGGCCACCTAGGCGCTCCAAAACTCATGCGGAATCTAAAATAACAAATGAGTAAACAAACAAGCAAAAACCAGAATCAGACTTACACATACAAAGAACAAAAACAAACTGATTTGTCAGAGGGAAGGAGAGTGAGAGGATGGGCAAAATGGGGGAAGGGGAGTAGGAGGCACAGGCTTCTGGTGACGGAGTAAGTCGTGGGGGTAAAAGGCACAGCACAGGGATATGGCCAATGGTATTGTCAGGGAGTGGTGTGGTGAGAAGCTGCAGCTAGACTTGAGGTGAACACAGCATGACATGGAAAGAAGTGGAATCACTACGCTCTGACCCGAACTAATGGAACACTGCATGTCAACTACACTCAAAAAAATGTTTTAAAGCATTCTCTTATTGCTTTTTTCTCAACAGCATGAATACATTTACCAATAGTTTCTGGTTTTAGTTTTTATCTAATAGGAACTCAGGATGGATTCTGTTTTTTCTCTTATTTATTAAATGTTTTTCTCTTATCATGTTTTCTCCAATATTTAACTTTCAACAGCTCAGTTACAATGTTCCCAGGTGATTTTTTTTTTTTTTACCTATCTTGCTCAGAGTTTGTTGAGCTTCATGGATCTGTATAACATTTCCACTACATAGAAAATTTTAAAACATTTGTTTCTTCAAATATTTTCTCTGCTCCTTTCTCTCCCTCTTTTCTTTCTGAAATTCCAGTTACATTCATACTGACACATTGATGTGTACCACAGGGCTCCGAGACTCTGTTCATCTCTTATTGGCTTTTTCTTTGTTTTTTATATTGGCTAATGTCCATCGATCTAGCTTCAATTTCACTGAGTTTTTCCTCTGTCGTCTCCACTCTGCTGTTGAGTCCATCTGGTGAATTTTTTTATTTCAATTATCATACTGCATGAAATTTTATTTCTTCTATTTTCTATTTCTCCATTGACGTTCTCTACTTCTTCACTGAGACCATTTTCTTTCTTCAAACACAAACTTGTTCATCTTACAGCCGAATGTATGTCATGATTGGTCTGCAACACCTGTAGCCATCAATTTAATTTAGAGTGGTCCCAATTTAAAATGTTTACAGACACCAGGGAGGGACAAATTCAAATGTTTTTTTTTTAATAATAGAGCCTTCACCTATACCTTAAGTAATGTCCACAGATAACTATTCAAGGAAAATTAGCACCTAACTGTCAAAAATACTTAACCCCACAGGAAATCAAGGCAGCATAACCAAGAATAAGTAAGAAAAAGATGCTTTGAAAAAAATAGATCTAAAACTGTTTACCTATGAGAATTACCACATATACACAACACAGCAACTATTTTACTCTGGTTAAAGAAATACAAACTAATTTGAAAAAAAAGGTAAAAATCTGAGGATTAATAAAATACCTTAGCAGACTTGCAAAAGAATTAAATAGATCATCTACATGTGGGAAATGCTGATAATGAAATTAAAACTCAACAAATATGCTTTAAAAATAGACATGTCAGCAGAAGAAATTATTTGGTAGGATAATTTGGCAAAATAAATTATAATGCAGCATAGAAGAAAAAGAGGTAGAGATATGAAATAACAAATAGCATACATGGAGGATTATATACAAACATTGACCATCATCTATTTGAATTTCTAGAAAAAGAGCAAAGAGAAAATGAGTTGGGTTCAATAAAAGATATAAAGTTCGAGGATTTGTTTGAACTGATGAAAGACACCAAACCGTAGTATCACAGATGCTAATAAATTCAGTCTGGTATTGCCTGTAAGAATAAACACTATGGTTGTCTGTAGGTATTTGACTTCTTTTCCTTCCTCATTATTTCTGAAGAAATGTGGCCATGTGACTTGGTTTGATCAATGAACTGTATTTAGCATAATGTTTGGTGTGACCTTTCCAGGCAGAAGCACAGTGAAAGCCTGGTTGTATCTCCATTCTCTTTGCTATAAGACTGTGGAAGGATGTGTGTGACCAGAGACTACTTCACCATGAGTCTCGGAATAACTGTACGGAACATGAACAAAAAATAGACATTGGTTGGTTTAAAACATTGACATTTGGGGGATGTTTGAAACTCAGCATAAGCTAACTGATCACTACTGAAACATGAAATTAGAAAAATAAATCACTGGAACAAAAGTGGATATCAGAATATAGAAATAGGTGTTAGCATAATCTAATAAAAAATCAATGGCTTATTTAATGAATGGTATTACCACAGTCGAATGTCTATCAAGAAGACAAAAATAAGGGGCCCTATACCCACGCAAATCTTAGACCTCGTATCAAAATGAATTTTAGATGGTTGAATGTTTAAAAATTAGAAGAGTTAATGCCAACAGAAAACCTAAACATAGGAGACAAAGAGATTCTCTTTTTCATCAAGGCTTGAAACCTAGGTATTTCTTAAAGAAAAATTTGCACATTGAATTACAGAAAATGTTAAACCTTTGCAGAGCAAAAGCTACCATTAAAATGCCAATAGACAACTATGTGAGATGAAAAAGTTATGCAGATGACAGTGTATTATTATGATATAAAGTGAGATACTAAGAATTTGCAAGAAGAGATCAAATAATGCAAAGGAAATCAAGTGAAATAACTAACAGTACAATTGTAAAGGCCATGAGACATAGGAAAAGACAAAATTCATTGGTAGACAAATGTCAATAAAAATAACAAGGATATATCATTTCACATTGAACTGAAAACATGTAAGATACAAATCCTACTTCTAGTAGGTATGTGTGGTAAAGAATAGTTTAAAACATATTTGATGAAAGTGGAAAGTGATACTACCCCTTTTTAAAGAAAATAATTTGGCAACATCATTGTTGAAATTATATAGAATATATACATACCTTCTAGAAAAAAATTTATTTGAATGTAGCTGACACATGATATTACATTAGCTGTGGGTGTACAACAAAGTCATTCAAAGACTCTACACATTATGCCGTGCTCACCACAAGTGTAACTAATGTCTGTCACTGTGTAACACTATTAAAATATAGCTGACTTAGCCTTTTAACAAAGAACTCTCGCTCTTCAATTTATCCCACAAAAATCAAGTACTAGAACGTACCGAGGTTCCTTCTAGCTTTGAGGTGGGAAAGGGGTAAACAAAGAAACATAACCATGCACACACACGCACACACACGCACACACACGCACACACGCACACACACACGCGCACACACGCACACACGCGCACACGCACACACACACGCACACACGCGCACACGCACACACACACACGCACACACGCACGCACGCACGCGCGCACACGCACGCGCACACGCACACACACGCACGCACACGCACACGCACACACGCACGCGCACACACGCACGCACACACACGCACACACGCACACGCACGCGCACACACGCACGCACACACACGCACGCGCACACGCGCACACACACACGCGCGCACGCACACACGCACACACGCACGCACGCACACGCACGCACGCACACGCACACGCACACGCACACGCACACGCACACACGTCTGTATGTATACCATGCATCCCATCTGTCATTGTAGATGCAACCTGACAAAGCGAGGAACAGAGAGGAAATAAGTGAGCAGATATAGTCCAATGCAATTACATGCTAAGACGAATTTCCGTAAAAAAGGAATGAATCCCAATGCAAAACATTGACTATAACATAGCTCAGTTTTATAAAACAACAACCAAACTCACAAACTCTTGGGATACACCTGACATCTTTAATTGGAGCCTGGGACAGGACTTGGGGGAGCTTACTTTCTGTAGGAGGTGGTATCAAACTGTCGATAAAGGCCAACAGGACTGTAATAGTATGGGCTGGGGTCTGCCCATTTCCGGGGGGAACACCAGAATCCTGCAGGAGGTCTCCAGAATTGTCAGTCTGAACAATGGGGAAGCAAAGAATGTCTCCAGCATCTCCTGCCTCTCAGTGGAGACACCTTTTTGCCCTGAATTTCCACACCAGGCTTGCTTGTCCTTAGAATAACACATGATCGGGGGCTTAGGAAGAGGGACAATAGGACAGTATTCTCGGCTGATAATGTGGGTCACCACATGCCAGTAAAGAGGAGGACAGCAGACCCCTGTGTAATGAAGCCAAAAAGAGTAAGAAGAAACAGACTTCACTAAAAAGGGCCGCACATACATGCTTATAACCACATTGATGGATTGCTGTAAGATTATTTATGGAGGTGAATACAAAAACATGTATAGTGGATGCAAGGTATCCTAATGAATATTTTCTAAATTGGATAAAAAAGAACAGAAATACAACTTTTCTTTTTAAAAAAAATCTTTATTTTTGAGAGAGTGACAGAGCATGAGCATGGGAGGGGCAGAGAGAGAAGGAGATACAGAGTCTGAAGCAAGCTCCAAGCTCTGAGCTGTCAGCACAGAACCCGACCCAGGGCTTGAACTCACGAACCATGAGATCATGACCTGAGCCGAAGCCAGACACTTAACCAACAGCCTCCCAAGTGCCTTGGAACAGAAATACAACTTATGTGATCGTGATTTAGTTCACTTCATATCAGAAAATCTGAGTTTTAATTTATGATAATTAACAGATAGATGAAATTATAATAGATAATTATAAGACATTACAAAGATTAAAGTAGGGAATAGAAGAAAATGATTTAAAATATTTCTTCTGCTCAGTTAACTATTTTTATTTTATTTTTTATTATTTGTTTAACATTTATTTATTATTGAGAGCGAGAAAGAGACAGAGCATGAGCATGGGAGGGGCAGAGAGACAAGGAGACCCAGAATCCAAAGCAGACTCCAGGCTCTGAGCTGTCAGCACAGAGCCCAACATGGGGCTGGAACTCACACACTGCAAGATCATGACCCAAGCCAAAGTTGGACACATAACCAACTGAGCCACCAGGTGCCCCATAGATTAACTTTTTAAAAAATGCTTATTTATTTTGAAAGAGGAGGAGAGAGTGGCCAGGGAAGGGGGCAGAGAGAGAGAGGGAGAGAAAATCCCAAGCAGGCTCTATGCTGTCAGTGCAGAACCCAATACGAGGCTCAATCTCACAAACCATGAGATCATGGCAGAAACCAAGAATCAGACACTTAACCAACTGAACCCCCTAGACACCCCTGTGCAGATTAACGTTTACATTTAAAAAATATTTATCTTAAAAAGAAGGCAGTATGGATGGTTGAGCGCTAGGTGAGCAACCGAGTCTTCATTTCAGCTCAGTTCATGATCCCGTGGTTCATGGGTTTGAACCCCGCATCACGCTCTAGGCTGACAGCACAGAGCCAACTTGGGATTCTCTCTCTCTCACTCGCTCACTCTCTCAAAATAAATAAACCTTTTCAAAAAAGAAAGCAACATATGTATACTTTTTAAACATATAGGAAACCCAAAATAATGAAGTTAAAGAATCTATTCTATGTGTTTGTAAACTTTGTGTATTCTTTGTCCCTTAAAATGGGATCTCACTGTATATACTGTTGCCTAACTGATTTTATTCTTTGTCATAATGTGGTTTATTTTTATCAAAGCGTTTACTGTCTGACATTAGCTTGAACTCACTGGAAGGTAAAGTCTGTGAAATTAGGGACTTTGCCTGTCTTGCTCATTGCTCGATCATCAGTACCTAGAAAAGTCCCTCACATCATGCACAGTATGATTCATACAAACGGTTAAAGAATAGTGAGTTTTTCATCTGCTTTGTGGTTTATACACTAAACATGTGGTTTAGTGTGTAAAGGGTACACCATTAAAAGGAAGTAGAAAGTCTTTCAACTACTGATCTAGTGTTTCACATTTAAATTTGTTTTCAAAGTTTTTAGCCTTAGAAACGATTCTGTGCATTCTTGTGGCTAATCTTGGCTCATAACATTGATTACTTCTTTGACTCAGATTTCTAGACATGACAGATGGATCAAAGGATGTCCATATTGTAAGCATTTTCAGACACTTTGCCAAATGGAGATATGTAACATTTTTCCTCTTTTACCAGGTGTGCATGAGAATATCTTTAGCCTTTGCCAACACTAGGCACTGCTATTCACCATTGCCAACTTAAGAGATAAAAAATGACTTCCCATTTTGTTTATATTTTAGATAATTAACAAGTTTGGATTTCATCATAACGATTTAAGTGTTACTTCTTCATATCTCTTGCCAGTTTCAATGGAGACACTGTCTTTTTCTTACTGACTTCTTGGGGTTTTAAAATAATAAAAAGCATTCATCATTTGCCTGTCATGTTATAAATATTCTTCCCAGTTTGTAATTTGCCTTTTATTCACACTGATAATTTTCTAATGATATTCCAGCTAGGTTTTTCAATTTCTAGCATCGCAGTCAGAAGCTCGTGCCAAGAAATCTAAAGTATTTTTTTAAGTCTTCCTTTTATACCTAATTTTTTGGTGTGTTTCTTGTGCATTCTTTTGAATACACTTTTTTTTTAATGCACTTAATATCTGCACTTCTACGAAGTATTTAGAAAAAACACCCATGATGCACAATTGTGAACACAGTATGGAGATGAGTGATAATAGAGCTAGGTAGCAACGCAGTTCAAACCCTACATGAGCAGTGCTCCAGCTCAAGAACAGCTCTCTGATAGCCTACCATGCGGACTTTATCCGTGGCCATGGCCTTTTCTTCCAACTGTTCATTAAAGTGTTAATGCCAGATAATCTGCATTTAAAATTTACAAGTGAAACCAAGTAAAAGGGGTAGTGAATTTACTCTGACAGCCAGATTTCCAAAAGGTTTCCATCAGCCATGTAACAAAATGATAATATGACGCCTCTCTGATTCAGCTCCTATGAAACCACATAGTCTCCTTTCTCTACAGCCACCTCAGCAACGAGTGTGCCCCCTGAAAACGTATCAAGAAGAATATCAAGGAAAACACTGGAGAGGTTCTATGTGTCCACTGGTGTCGGCCTAGCTGAAAAGTTGAAAGGGAGGGAGTTCTGGAATGCCCGTGTGCTCCGAAGATGTAGCACTATGAGTCCAGCGAGTGTCCTAGTGTGTAGTGAAGCAACAAATACGTTAGTGTTTCCTCTTCAGAGAGATAACTGCCCTTGGACTAACCTTAGATCTGTCCCAGGCTTAATATCCAAAAATGGAAATATGATCATAGCTGATGGGCAGACCACGAAAGGCTGAGAGAGGCAGCCAGAGACACAGATGGGCTGGGGTGAGGGAACTCGCTAGTCATGGGAGGGTCCCCGACAAACTCATGTGTATGTTGAAAGAATTTGAGTAGTTGATCATGCATCAAGTACAGACAGAGGCAGCTTTGAATAACCACCAAGTCCTGGCAGTCCTCAAGACAGTACCAATAGAAGTAAAATATTTCCTGCCTGCCTACCTCCTCATGCCAGACTCCCAACCCTGATCTCAGAAGAATCAGAAAATAGTCTTAAATAAGGTGGGAATTGGGTGCCTGGGTGGCTCAGTCGGTTGAGCGTCCGGCTCCAACTCAGGTCATGATCTCACGGTTTGTGGGTTCGAGCCCCACATCAGGCCCTGTGCTGATCGCTAGCTCAGAGCCTGGAGTCTGCTTCAGATTCTGTGTCTCCCTCTCTCTCTAACTCTCTGCTGCTTGCTCACTCTCTCTCTCTCTCTCTCTCTCTCTCAAAAATAAATAAAACATTAAAATAATTTTAAAAATAAAATAAAATAAGGTGGGAAAGCCAACCACATCAACCCTGCTTTCATATCCAGACCCCTTCCTGCAAGCAAGCTCAAACCAATAGATTTACTTTCCAATTAATTTGAATTTTTTTCCTTTTCTTACTATAATTATGGATACTTTCATTGTGGGAAAATATCGAGCTGAGAGCACTGTGGAAAGATGAAACTCATCAAAACTTTTCTATCACAAGAAAAACGAGATGAAAAATCATTGCACTTGGCCTAGATTTCATTTCTGTACATGAGAAAAGTTTGTCCCACAGAGTGGATTTGAATGTTCACTAGGGACCAAAAAAAACCCCACAACAATTGTTTTCTGGTCCACTGGAGATCCTGTTTTCTTTAATATAAAGGATAGAATTCTAACAATGGGCTCAAAAAAAAAAAAGACGATATTTCGGAAGGAACTTTTTAAAAGTTGGCCTAAGGTTAGATACTTCATTGAGTAAAAATACAAGGAACTTAATTGAGGTTCATGGGTGTGTCCATGTAGAGATAACTGTTGAACTGCATAATTCTAATTTGTATACTTTTCTGTTTATCTAACATAATTTATTGAAAAAATAGATCTTCGGCTTGACAAGGTACATTTGAAATGACTCTGGTCTTTTCTGACCATAAGTGTCTGTGCCCAGGGAAAGCTGGTGGGTCAGATCTCCATGTAAACAAGGTGAGCACCGGGGCAGGGTCAGCGAAGACGCCTGCTGTCCTCTGCTCCTTAGATTCCTTGTGCCTAGAAGTCTCTGCAAGTCTCTGCAGATCTGTAGGTTGAAAAGAAGTTTCTAATTAAAAAAGAGTTTTAAAAAAGAGGTTATAAAGTCTTTAAGTGAGAACCTCATAGAAATCTTTTACCAAATCATACCTGCTTCATCAGCTTTGAAAGCCTTGGAGAATTTGCAGCAAAGTTAAGACAGCTTCTCTCTCTCTGGGCTCCTTCTCTTGCCCTCTCTCCTTCCCTCTCTAGGCAAAGCAGCCCTCATTAAGGGAAGCAGCTGTCCAGCCTGCTGGAGCGTGGTCGATGGCCAACAAACCATGCCCCAGGGATACAGAAGGAAAAAGCTAAAGGGAAGAGATTCCTGAGAAGAAATCAGCTGGAACCTGGCTCATTCTGTCTCTTATTCTGCTTATTTTGAGCTGCTGAGGACGGGCGCCAGGGAGATGGTATGAATAAAAGCAAAGCAGGCAAAATCTAAGATGAATCAGGAACACCTGTGTAAGGAAGGAGGCCTGGGTTTAGTTGAAGGGGACCTTTTAGAATAAAGGGACAACTTCAATCCCGCTTCACCCAGATGTTGTCACGAAGCAGTGAAGTCTACCTTGCTGTACACTGTGAAGATGCTAAGGGCTCATAAGTCTGAGTGTTCATATTTCTTGAGGTTTAAATATTGCCACCTAATTTAAAGGGTGGTGTAGTATGGGGCGCCTGGGGGGCTCAGTCTGTTGAGCATCCAACTTCGGCTCAAGTCATGATCTCAGTTTGTGGATTCAAGCCCTTCGTCGGGCTCTGTGCTGACAGCTCAGAGCCTGGAGCTGCTTCAGATTCTGTGTCTCCCTCTCTCTCTGCCCCTCCCCTGCTCATGCTGTCTCTCTCTTAAAAATAAACATTAAAAGTTTTTACAAAACAAAAGAATATATATATATATAGGTCTGTGTGGTCTAATGCATGTGGGCCATGCTAAACATATCTATAAGCCTAATTTGACCATAAGATTGTGATCTCCAAATGCTAGGACTCTATTCAATTGATCTATTAACACCTGAATTCATCATATGGAAGGTGTTTGCTGTATCAAAATATAAGATGTATGGAAAATATAGATTCCATAGTTAATGTCCTATTCAATGGTGAAAGGATGAAAGCTTTCCCTCTCAGATCAAGAACAAGGATGTGTCCACCCTCACCATTTCTATTAAATATAGTTCTAGAAGTTCTAGCCTAAGCACTTTAGGGAAGAAGGAGAAAAGGAAAAGCAGACAAAAGAAATAAATAAAAGGCATCCAAATCAGAAAGGAAGAAGTAAAATTCTGCTTGCAGATGGCATAATCTCATGTATTATAAAGCCCAAAAGACTCCACCAAAAAACTATTAAAATTAATGAAAAAACTTATTAACATAGCATACAAAAACCAGTTGCATCTCCAAACACTACAGAAAACTATCCAACAAAAGAAATTAAGAAAACAATTATAATATTATCAAAAAGAAATATTTAGCAATAAATTTAACAGTGGAGATGAAAGATCCACACACTGAAAACTGTAACGTTGATGAAAGAAATTGAAGAGGACACGAACAAATGGGAAGGTATTCCATGATTGTGGATTGGAAGAATTGATGTTGTTAAAATGTTCATTCCGCCCAAAGCAACCTACGCATTCAACGCAGTCCCTATCAAGATTCCCACTGGAATTTTCCCCAGAAATAGAAAAATATTATCCTAAATTTTCTATGGAACCACAAAAGACTATGAATAAACATTTCACTATGTATATTATATCAAATCCTCATGTTGTACACTTTAAATATACACAATTCTAATTAAAATACATAAAGAAAAAGGAAATGATAGGTTTTAATTTAACAAGTAAAATAAACTTTTAGCTCTCAAATGAAATACAGTTGTTTTGAATATCCATCCCTATAACCTTAAAAACTTCCAATATGTGTAACTTTCTAATAAGATCAGCAGTGATACTAACAAATGTGATTTTTAAAAATGTCATACAATAAAATGAATCAATATTTGAAAGTAAACTCAATAGCTCAGTATGATAGTATTTTCTAAATGATCCAAAACATGCTTGGGTAAAAGATCCACTAAGGGTACAAGGTAGACCAATATAAGATAGAATGAACCCAAAGCTTACGGATATTGTTTGAGATTCCACATTGCCACTAAACTTTGAGATACGACCATTTGTTGAATTTTGGTGTAATATCAAAGAAGAATATCCACCGTGTCCAAAAAAACTACTAAAAATACTGCTTTCTTTTCCATCTATATATTTACATGAGACCAGATTTTTCCATATAAACTCAAATTAAAATCATACATATTGCAATAGATGGCATACAGAAGCAGATGGGAATCCATCTGTCTTCTATTATGCCAGATGTTAATAGATAAAGGGGAAAACAATGTCACTCCTCTAAATGTATTTTTTTGTTTCGAAAACTATAGTAATTTTCATAAAATATGTTGTTTATGTTAACAAGTAATTGATTGTTCTTATTTTTAAATAGGTGAATGTATTTTTTAATTTATGTTTTAACTTCAAATGCAGTAAATATTGACAAATATAACCCACGTAAACACAAGCTTTGTGGTATCCTCAATAACTTTTAAGAGTGTAAAGAAATCCCGAGACTAAACTATTCAGAAAAGATATTACTAATGTCACACTTCTCAAGCTAATGGAAAACTTTCTAAACTTGCCTCTCTTTGAGGATTTTTCATTAGCTACTTCTCCTCAAAGTCTTAGAGACAGCCAAACTCTTCTTTTAGTCAAGACTCAGGTTGACTTCCCATCTTCTCCTTGATACTTAAATTGATATGGATGTATCTTCTTCCAAACAGTAAGAAGCATCTCTTCTCTTTTTCTACATCACACTATTTAGAAATTAAATGATGGTACTTGTCAGGATGTGCTTTAATCATTGCTTCTCTTGATTGTCTTCTCCAGAGGATTGCAATATACCGGGAGTTACCGCCTCATTTCCTTTGGGGAGAAGAATTAAATGTTTTCTTATCTATATCATATCTATACCATCAATACCTCACTCAGTCCTTGCCTATGACCTGTGCTTACAAATATTTTATGAAAGGATGACTCTGACTTTTGTAGACTTTTCAAATAATTTGAAAATGTTGATGGATATATTATAATCATGGTATTTGCTCTCATCAAAAGACTCATTTCTGGGGAACTGTGCATGTATCATCATATATTTCCAATATTATGTATGATGGTAAAGATGTGTCAGAGAGGTTCAGTATTTGAAGCCTTGGGGCCACTGAAATGTTAACATTTTCAGTAAAACCTGTGTAATCAATAAAACCTTATTTTGTCAGTATTTCCATGGTACTACTGGTCAATCTTATATCTTAAGCTCTGTTCTGATAGTGAAATACATAGAAATTGATCTTTTGGCCTTTGTTTATCCTCATCTGTAGTTTGCTTTCTTTATCTTAATTTTTTTTTTTACTTTCCCAGAGATCATCATCATCATCATCATCATCATCATCATCATCATCATCGGGCACAAAAAGGATCACTTAAATTCCTTAAAAACAAATATTCTTATCAAGTCTGTTGCAGTGACATTGTTTCAATGTCCACTGTATTGACAAGTACCTAGAAACTGCCATCTCATAGAATTCATCCTTCACTGAGCGCTTTCAAAAATGTCACTACTGACAGTGTGCACAACAGCAATTTTAATATAGCAGACACGTATTCTGTGGAGCACAGTGGTAGCCTCAGTTCTTAGACCTGCCATTTTCTAAGGTTCTGCCCCTTAGATGGCTGCTTTCCTTGCCCAAAATGAATCATTTCATCTCACGTTGCTGCCTGGCACACTGATACACACCTGCTGTTCTAACTCTGCCTGCAGAAGTTATTCTGTATGTCACTGTGCCAGCTTTGGATTCGTGTTTCTAGGGGTGACCTCACTTCATCTACCAAGCTCAGGGCCTGCTCAGATGTCATGCCGTCAATCATCTTGTAGACCTGCCTTTATCAGGATGCTTGGCTTCACGTCTTCAGGACCTCCTCATTATTGATCTTCTGTTGCCATTTGCTGTTAAACTTCATGTGTAAGTGACTCTGATAGAACTTCTTAAGAGACTGAAGGTCACATCCAAACAGATTCGAGTCTTGTAGTCAAAAAAAGGTTAAAAAGACTGCTTATCTTTAGGAGATGTAGCTTAATAGTCTCTTAAAGCCCAGTTTCTCAAGACTGTTGGATATTGGGGTTTCCTTAATACATTTTCCATTTATTAGATCATTTTCTAATTGTATGAAAGGAAAAAAAACAAGAGCATAATTTTGTAGTTCCTTTTAAACCATAGTATCAAGGAATTTTACTATAGGGAGGAATCTGCCATTGACTCCAATATCCCACTCACACTATGAGAATAGATTATGTATGTATGTATGTATGTATGTATGTATGTATGTATCTATCTATCTATCTATATATCTATATATCAAGTGTAACACAGAAAATATGAACATAATAGCTTCAAGACTCACCATGAGATAATCTAATTTCTGACTTGTAATCTCAACTAAAAATTTGTAATTTTTACAGTGCTCAAAATGTAACAATTATATATTTCAAGATTTCCCTGGTAAATTTCTTGAGTTTATGAGGATATTTATAGTGTTTCTTCCCATAATTGTTTTATAGTTTTTCCTGGTTATGCAGGCAGTATATTAAGACATTCTGAGTTAGCTTCCTTTGTTCAATTCAGTCTGTACTGAGTATCTGACTGTGTTCATATCTGGTAGATCACATGCAGTTAAGAATCTAAAGCTTGATCCCACTCTGCTCTGTTTAGTAGGTAACTTCTGTGTTTGATAGTCTCAGTGTTTTCATATGTAAAGCGTTTTCATATAACCCCTCTCTCCTGAAGCTTTGGCATTGTTTTTGTTAAAATATTAATATTAATCCATAAAAATGTATATATTATTTATACATTTCTATAAAACCATTCATAATAATATAATAAATTTAAGAAATTAGTATCAGCTCAACATCTGTGTCATATTTACCACTTAGCCCAAAATTCACCTATGCAATGTGCTGGGACTTTATAATAGGTTTTAATGTTGTTTCTATCAAATTATATTGTGTTATCAATAGATAGACTCCAATGTAACATCAAAATGCATTCAAGTGTTTATATGGAAATAACTAGCAGAGCATAAAATTGCATTTTTATAACTCTAGGAATGATGATTTTGCAAATCTGCAAACCAGTGATTAATATTAAAAATAAGAAAGTCCAAGAGATAATTGTTGTATGTTATTTAGATATATACAAATATAACAAGTATCAGGTTTCTAATAAAATTCACAAACTGCAGGAGGTTTTCTCTCTTCTCCAATAAAATATATGCAATATCATATTTTAAGAATGACACATAAATGCTAGCTATTAATTAAAATTTCAAAAATTACCTTGTTAAACCATCTGAAACACCTCTTATAATTAGCTATCATCATAAAATTCATTAGTGCCCAGTATGTTAATACCAAAAATGCAATTTCAATAACTTTGCTACATGAATATTTAAACAAAAATTTTTCAACTCACAGTTATCAGTGGGAAAACTGTTCACAGACTTAGTTATAACTTTTCCCCAAGAACCAAATGGTTCCAAATCTTTCTTCTCTGAAGGGCCCTGATACAGCACCGGGGAATCAGCATCTCACTCCCCTACCTGCTCTAGTTTTTGGTGCTTTT
The DNA here is from genome assembly GCF_006229205.1 of Suricata suricatta. Classification (NCBI taxonomy): domain Eukaryota; kingdom Metazoa; phylum Chordata; class Mammalia; order Carnivora; family Herpestidae; genus Suricata; species Suricata suricatta. Next base: position 141,665,288 of record NC_043706.1, read on the forward strand.
GGCTTCCGTTCTCTAATTTTTATGGAGGAAGAAAATTGATAGAATTGTACCTTCAAAAGATTAGGAAACATAAAAGTGAACCAAAACAAACCTGTGATACATTAGAGATGTGAATTCTGAAAGTGTAAGAATGGTTTATAATCACTCTGGTTCGGGTCTCTCAGCCCCTTAGAAGCAAGCAGATACAGTAAAACCTTGAATTGCAAGTAACTTGTTCCGCAAACATTTCTAATAAATTTTAACTTGATAAATGAGCAATGTCTTGCAATAACAGTAGTACATGACACCGAATGTCATGTGATCACAACCTAGCCAATGGTTCTTCTCTCTCTCTCTCTCTCTCTCTCTTTCTCTTTCTCTCTCTTTCTCACTGTCTCTCTGCAGGATTGTGGGTGATCATCTTCCATGCTCAGATGCTCAGTCTCAGGCCACCATGTTTGGCAGAAATCAGTGATCTTTTGGAACATTGGAAGTTGCCTACAACTGAAACTAATGCATTTTTTGTCACTTCAGAGCACCTACGGACAGTCCTTTGCTTTTACACATGAGAGTAAGCCTCGGAATGTTTTGCTTCATTCTAGGTCATCGGATAGGTTCCTTGCTAAAGTTGCACAAAACGAAAAAGATTCCATTGACCCAAGAGAGAGCAGCGATTCCATTAGTGATAGTGCAAGTTGTTCCTGCACAATAATCCTCCTCTCTCTTGTCTCCCTCATATCTGCCATGAAGGTTTTTCAGAGGTACATGGAGGTTAATTTGTTTATTTTTCTTTATATGTTCTATTTTATTTATTGTTTTGTATTATATTACAGCATTGTAATCATTATGTGAATATTTGGGGTTGTGGAACAATCATTTGAATTCCCATTATTTCTTATGGGAAAATCCATTCTGATATACAAGTGCCTTGGATAACAAGCATGTTTCTGGAATGAATGATGTTCGCAAAGTAATGTTTCACTGTACTTACACTTAGTGACTTGATTCTGGATCTTAGAATGATTTCCGTTTCAGCAAGAGCTAACATGAGCAAAGGAGAGAACCAAGGAAAAGTAAGAATGGGGAGTGGAGCAGGGGAGACATTGAGGTGACAAAGTTAGCAGAGCCCAAGGACGGAATGAGGAAGCATTTTCCATATTCTGTTGCCCATCACCTTGATATCAAGTCATTGAAATGAGCTATTGTGACCGTGTACTGGGAGACAGAGGACAGAATGCAGTGCACTCACTTCCTTGGTCACCAGAGCAGGTATGGTACTCCCAGACTTGATAGCACCTAGAATTAGGTGGTTTTTTATGCAAGAATAGTGCAGTCTTGCGGTGTCTTTGGAACATAGATCCAACCAATACAATACTGTTTACTTTACCTGTAATATTTTTTTTGTCCCAATCCAATTGACTACTCTACTTCAAGATCCATCAGGGCAAATATCACCTGATTCATTCATTCATTTGCTTACTCAATAAATGAATGACTTTATTTAGCATCATCAGAATGGCCAAAACCTGAGGTAGATACTAGGGATTCAGATAAGAAAAAGTATAACCCTTTTCCTTAGGGACACAAAACCCACCAAAGAAGATAGACAAGTAAATAATTAGAACAGAATAATATGATGTTGATTGTAAGAACTGATGGCTCCTGGATCCAGAGTGCACAGGCAAGATGGTCATGCTGTGAGCTGTTGCTGGTTATCCTCTGCAGTCATCCTTGAATGCCGTCCTGTTTCCAGGCACCCCGCTCGTGCCTCCCGAGAAGCACCAGCCGTGCTGAGTTGTAGTCACGCACAGGCTGATCTCCTTCACCGGTTAATTAAGGTCTAGAGAGCACAAACTAAGTGTGGTCAACCTTCTATCTTCTCCACATTGAACACAGCTCCTAAAACATGTTTGGCAAATGAATGAATAAAGCAAAAAATGACACTAGCTGGCCTGGCCGGCCTCAGCTAATCTCATCTGCCTCCCGGAAGCATTTATTCCTCAGATCTCTTCTCATTCTCACTGCACCTGTGACTGATGTGTGATAGCAAATACTTCATCCTATAGCCAAAATTAATTTGCCTGGACACCATTTGTAATTTCTTCTCACTAGAATGCTGGAATTCTTCCCAAAGAGGAATTCATTTGATTATAGTTTCTATTGCCTCTGAATTGGGAGAGTTCCAATTACGATAGAATTCCACACGTGATGCAGACACATGCAGCCATGAAACATCTTTCTCTCGTGCCACCAAGTCACTGCGGCTAAATTTATCAACCTGCTGCTCTGAGTCTGACATCATGCAACAGAAGAGAAAGGCACCAGCAGCCTTGTAGACCTGTATTTGATTCCTATAGATGTTATAAAAATCATCACAAACTGAGTGACTCGTAGGAACACAGTGTTGTTATCACATAGGTCCAGAGGTCAGATGTCGGAAACGGGTCTCACTGGGCTCTCCCAGCAGGGCTGCCTACCTTTCTGAAAGTTTCAGGGGTAAATCCAGTTTCTCTTTCTCAGGTTCAGCAGCTGTCAGCATTCTGTGACTGGGGGCCCCTTTCCCTCTTTAAAGGTGTCTATGGCTGGTCGGGTCTCACCCTGTGGCACTCCAACATGTGTCTGCCTCCCTGTATCACTTATAAGGACCTGCATGATTACACTGGGCCTCTCCCGGTGTGCCCTGGGGTTATCCAGGTACTCCAGTGTGACCCATCTCCAAGTTACCTGATCAGGAAATTAAATTCCATCTACAATCTTAGCCCCCCTTTGCGGTAGAACATAACAAACTCACAGGCTCCAGGGATGCAGATGTGGACATTTGGGGGGCCTATTGTTTTGCTTCCCACCCCCTTTTATGTGCCTGCTTTAGTATTTGATGCCATTAAAGCCCACCAGGGTGTCCTTCATATGTACATTCTCACCTGCTGCACCATCATGCTGTTAAGAAACAGAAAATGAGTTAGTTCTTACCTTATGCCTAAAAGAAGGCAGGGGGGCGTCTATAATCATAGAATTTGATATAGTCTTTTTTACATCAGAATTGTTTATTCCAAAAAGGAGGGATGAGTTTGCCAAGGCTTGCATTTGCTCCCCCCAGGAGGACCTCACATTCCCAAAATACTCCTTAGAAAAGAAATAGAGAAAGTCGTTTCCACTTTGTGCCTTGGACAGTTATCTCTGGGGTCACAGGTCAATCACTCGCCTAGGAGTGTTTTGGTCCCTCTCAGTTCCTGTAGAGCCTTGTGCGGTGTCCTTACTGGGCTCCAGGCTGTCAGCTGTAGCTGCTCTCTGTCCTCAGCACCCCGCTGCTGCGCTGTTAGATTTCTTCCCAGAGCTGCTATCAGAACAAATGTGTCAGCACTTTGTAACAGATGGCTGCCTTCAACAGTGAACACAGTCTCTTAATATATCACATAGGCTTCCAGAAATGCTGGGTGCACATCTCCAAGACAGGCTGGCTGCACTGTGAAGTACAGGCCAGGGAAAACAGTGGCTTCCCACGGGATTCCTGGAAAAGAAGCCACGTAAGGTAGCAGCGGAGAACCACCCCACAGCGCTGGCTCTCCTCTACTGGCCAAGACGGCGTTATGCCGTACTGTGGGAAGGATCCAGGCCATTTCCAGGGCATGGATAATTTCTCTTACACCTGAATAAAGAAGCATTCTTCCACCTACTAGCTGTTTGACATGGATCAAATCGCTAGACCTTTTCAAAGTTGAGCCCCGCATCGGGCTCTGTGCTGACAGCTCAGAGCCTGGAGCCTGTTTCTGATTCTGTGTCTCCCTCTCTCCCTGCCCCTCACCACTCATGCTCTGTCTCTCTCTGTCTAAAAAATAAATAAAACATTAAAAAAAACTTTTAAAAAGTTGAATTTATCTGAAAAGTAGAACTGTCTGCCCATTACAGTTTTTGAGAAGATTTATGTAAGAAGTACTTTGAAAGTGGTAGACAAAACAAACATAAGGAAGTATTATTTTGTTCTTCCATTAAACATAACATTGCCAGGCTTCATTAAATTAATCCAAAGCTTGGTATCTGTTGGCCAGTGGTTCTCAATAGGGTGCTCAAAAATTATTTGGGAATATACGTGAGTTATTTTGCATTGTCATGAAAAGTAGGAAGACACAGAGTCTTAGTGGGCTGGATCCATGTGCGTTAGATGCACTGGCGTTCGTACACAGCCCTGCACAATAAATGTTGTTCAGTCCTTTCTACCTGGCAACCAAATGCTCCACTAATTTCCTTTGGATGGAGGAATATCTGAGCCTGGATATTTTTCATGCTTTTTTGAAGCATAAAGCATTAAAAAATTCTTAACATTCATTTTTGAAAGACAGAGAGTGTGAGTGGAAAAGGAGCAGAGAGAGAGGGGGACACCGATTCTGAAGCAGGCTCCAGACTCTCAGCTGTCAGCACAGAGCCAAGTGCGGGGCTCGAACTCACGGACCATGAGATCATGATCTGAGCTGAGGTTGGAAGCTCAACTGACCAAGCGACCGTGGAGCCCCAAAGCAGAAAGTATTTTTTGCTGAGCTTTAATATCCATGAAATTATCCAAAACCTAATTATCATGAAAGTTGAAGAAAAGTGTACTTTGTTTTGTTCAAACATTTACCAAAATTCACTTACATTTCCAGAAAGATCAGGATACCAACAGCCACACTTTCATGATATGCATCACTAATCCAAAATGCCTGTATCAATCTGTATATGTAATTGAAATACACACAATACCTTTAACATGTAAGAATAGTCTAGGGACACCTGGGTACTTCAGCCAGTTGAGTGACTGACTAGATTTCTGCTCAGGTCAAGATCTCACTGTTGATGAGACTGTGTAGACAGCATGGAGGCTGCTTAAGATTCTCTCTCTCCCTCTCTCTTTGCCCCTCACCCCCGCATGCTCTCTCTCTCTCTCTCTCTGTTTCAAAAAAATTGTCTTATTTATGCCCTGTTTCAAAATATCAAAACTACGAAAAAGTGTGGGCTCTACTCAATTAAGAATGATCTTTCCTTGAATATAAATTTATGTGGAAGAAGCATTGACCATGTCATGTCTTTTATTTCATCCAGTTTGTCCCCCATTAGTTTACATCATAAAAGGCATATGAACTTATTATAAATTATTTTTCATTCATTTTAAGCTGTCATACTTTTAAAATTTATTTATGTGTGAATATAAGTTATATTATTCATGCATGTTTTTCAAGATTGTAGGTTGATTACATTATTGTTTAATATATTATTTGGGGAAAGGGTCAAATTGCAGTAGTGAAAGCAAGAAATCTGGAATCAGGCAGACCTGAGATTGAATCGCACTTCCAAATCTTAGTAACCATCTGATATCAGCTGATATTGACCCCTTGGTCCCTTGCTTTTTAAAATCCTTGTGGCAAATGTGGGATGAAAATTGTAATGTACAGAAATTCTTGTTTTTAAAGTAGTTGGATGATAAATATATATATTTATGGTTTGCATTCATTAGATCTTATTTAAGAAAGTCTTTCCCACTGCAAAGGATTAAAGATATTCTCCTTATTTGTTTTTTTTTTAATTTTGTTTTGTTGTTCATATTTAAATTCATAATTCTTATGGAATCCAATTTACTATTGATCATAATTATATACATTACCTTTTTACATTTTTATTATTTTAAAAGAATTGTAGATTTATAGACCAGTTACAAAATGAATATAGAAAATTCACTTATTTCCTCTTCCCAGCTTCTTATCATGTTAACCTCTTACATATCTATAGTATAATTATAAGATACAGGATATCGTTGTGACTAAGATGCTGGGAACTAAATAAACATTGTATTCAAATGTCACTAACTATATGGAACAAATTTTTGCTTATCTATTCTGATAGAAATCTGTTTCTTGTTTCTCACTTGAATAACTGATTGTTTTCCCTGTGATATGAGAGCTTTAACATATTTGAGGTTTTCATGTATGCATGGATCTAATTTTGGACTTTTGTTTCCTTTTCTATTCATTCTATCGCTAATTCCATACCAACCATAAAATGTAATATAGCATTACAAATATATATGAAATACGTACTATCTGTTATATGTGTTATCTATTACCCATATTATCTGTTTATTATGTATGCTCTGCATATATATTCTCTTCTATTCTATATTACATTATATTTTATATTATATTATATTCTCAATATATAATAGAATAAATCCTGTCTTCTTCTTCAGGAGTATCTTGGCTATACGTGATTTTAATCCATATGTACACGAAATTCAATTGGGGATATAGTAGGAGATTTCAAGATAATAAGATATTAATATATCTGACTTTTAAAGGTAAAGTCAAAAGTTTTTTAAAGTTGTAAATTAACACATTTTATAGGAAGTGTGTGAGGGCTGTCATTGCATAGCCATGCCAATTCTTGGTTGTTTCTCATTCGTGTTAGCAAAGTGCAAAGAGCATACAATGGGATAGTTTGATGTTTTGTTTTGTATTTCCCTGATCAATAATGAGGTTGAGTAACTTTTTGTATGCTTATTAACAATCTGGATATTCTCTTTTGCACAGTATTCCATTTAGGGATTTAAAGTATATTTTATATTATTTGTTTAACTGTAGGTGTTCTTTACATACTTTGGATACTACTCCTTTGTTAAAAGAATATGTATTCAGATTCTGTCTACCTATTATTATCACCTAGTTTTGAAATATTGTTATTTCTGACCTGCACCAGTAAAATAGCATCTTAATATTTTAATTTGTCTTACTTATACTCTAATCATACTTGTTTTTAAGGAACCTCTTGGTTGAAGTATAATATACAGAAGGAAATGTCCACAAATTATAAATTTACAGCTGGATGTGTATCCCACACATTTAATCATTTTCTAGTTCAAAATATTTTTTTATTTCCATTATCATTTCTTTAACTCTGGTATTTTAAAAAATATAGAGTAATTAATGTTTTAACATTTAGAGATCTTCTATTTACCTGCTTCTAGTTGATTTCTAGATTAATTTCACTGTATTCAGACAACATACTCTGAGTCATTTCTACTCTTAGAATGAAAGACGGGTTTTATAGCCAGTTTCAATACAGCTTCTAGGCAGCTCTGTGCAATGTTGTTTATATAACCAACTAGGTTATATTTATTTTTATTGTTTGAATATTTCATACTCTCACTGATTTCATTTAATTTCTTCATCCTATTGGATACTAAGAATACATTAGAGGATCTCAATTTGGCTATGGCTTTTTTTCTTTCCTTTCAAGTCTATCCATCATTATATTATTTATTTTGTGCGCATTTTATTATAACATACAAAGTAGAAATCACATGCCATTGAATTTCCTTTTTTAATACTTTTTTAAAAAATTGAAGTATGATTGATCCACAAGGTTATATTAGTTTCATTATATTATTTTTTTAAAGCTATACTGTCTGCTCCATTCAAATTTATCATTGCGATATTTGGCCAGTAAGTTGATACATAATGTTACTAACTCTTCTTACTTTAATATATCCTTTGATATGATTAAGTTATTTCTTTGAGATATAATTGATATGTGGGGTGTAAAACTTTTCTCTATTTCCAGCTTTATGTGACTTTTATATTTAAGAATCTCTTGAAACTGATATTGATTTGAGCATTTTAAATCCAGGCTGATAATCTTTATTTTAATTGATGAATGTAATCCATTTTATTCAAATTTACAACTGGCAGTTGATTTAAATCTGTATATCTTCTATTCAACAATCCTTTGTCTCTTTACTTGCTTTCTTTTGTATAATAAAATATATTTTTTTATCTCATTCTACCTTTTAATTAATTTATTTTATTGGTTACTTTGCTAACATCCTTAAGTTCACAATGTCTAATATATATGAGTACTTTACCTGGTTTCAGGGAAGAAATTTTAAGAAATTTTAACTGCTTCATGCCCTATTAGTTTTGTCATTTAATTCCATTTGCACTAAACATAACATGAAATTGTTGTTATTGCTTTATATAGACAATATTCACTTAGATTTATACCACATATAACCTTCCTTGCTGCTTGAATTACTTTCTGCATTTCCAGGCTGTTCTTCTTTCTGAAGAATTTCTTTTGCTATTTCCTTTGATGCAATTTCTGCTGACAACAAATTCAGTTTTCATTTTTGAGAGAATTTGAAATTTTGCCTTTACTTTTGTTATTTGTTTTAGAGTACTATGCCTTATTTTCTTTTGTAAATGTTTGTATGTGTGATGCTAACAGGATGCCCAGTGAAAACTTAACAAACATGGGAGCAAATCTAGAATTTCTTTCTAATCTGGAGTATAAGAAAATTGCCAATAGTTTTCAATTCCTAAGGATTAATGGGTCTACTTATAATAAGGATGACTTTTTACTTTTCTGGAAATATCATTACATTTTTCCTTTTGTTATTTAGATATAGAGGATGTATTTACTTACAGCTTTTGTAAAGAGAATAACCAAATGTATGTTTTCCTCTTTCTAGAGGATCAAACTATTACAAAAGATCAAATAAGTATTTCTGGTTTTCTGGGCCATATGTTTTATCACAATGACTTAACTCTGTTGTTACAGAATGAGAGAAGCTGTAGAAGATGTTTAAAGCAGAGAGTGAGGCTGTGTTCTAATAAAACATTACTTACAAAAATAAGTGATAGGTCAGATTCGACCCACAGATTTGCTTTGCAACCCTTAGTCCAACATCTGGCATCTACAAAAAGCTGATGGGTAAAGATAGACATGGATTCTTAACACTGTGCATGTATTTGCATTTCTGCAGAGGCCAAAGGGCTATTGGGGATAAAAGAAAACAGGATCTTGACACTTTGTCTTTAATGTTCGAAATGATTGATACATGCTTTCTAGACCGGAGCGCGGTATCAACTAGTAAGTCAGACTAACCTTCAGAGCCTATAAGACTGACAAAGGTATATGACAGATGCTGAAGATTATGAAGTTGCAATTGTTGTGGTATCATGGGAAATGCTTTTGGGGAAATGTCAGCTAAATACATAAGTTCTCTTGTGAGAAGACGATGGACTACCCATGCAGTTGTTTCTCTTATATCCCTAAGATGTGTGTGTGTGTGTGAACATGTGTGCCTGTAGGCAGATATGTGTTTGCAGAATAATTATCCTCATTTCTAATGCTTTTTCTTCATTCTGGGACATCCAAGTTTCCATCAGCATCAACTCCCTAGTGAAATTCCTTTACCAGGTCTTGTGGGAAAATCTGCTGATGACACATTCTATTAATTTTTTAATTCCTGCTGGATATGAAATGCTGGATTGACAATTCCTGTTTCCTTGTTTCAGAGGGATTTTTCACCACTTCTAGTCTCTAAACTTTTGGGTAAGGAATCTACAGCACTCAAAGCTTTGCCTTCTGCTTGAAGTATATAATTTTCTCTAGTTGTTTTCTTTATCTTTCTTTTTCAGCAGTTTGAGTATAATGTCTCTGAAGATGCCTTCTTTGAATTTCAACTTTTAGGGGCTTGTTTAGTGTCTTGAATCTATAAATATGTGTCTTCAGCAAATTTGGTAAATTTTTGGCCGCTGGGAATTTCCCCCTTATTTCGTTTACCCCACTAACCCACCCCTCATTCTGCTATTGCAAATAAACACATCTTAGAACTTTTGATAAATGTCACAATTTTGCTTATTTTATGTATGTTTCTCCTCTTCATATTCTGCTCAGAGATTGGACAAGTCCTAGAAACACCTTTAAATTCACTGACTCTTTGGACTACCATTTCTATTCTGCTGTGGAGCTAGTTTCTATTTGGTTCATTTTTATAGTTGTCATTTCTCTGCTGATGTTTTCTATATTTTCATTCATGTCAAGTGTGTTCCTTTAACTCATGGAACATAGCTAAAATAGGTGCTTGTACATGTCATCTCGAGCAGCCATAACAAATTACCAGAGACTAGGCAGCTTAAACAACAGAAATTTATTTCTCACAGTGATGGAGGCCAGAAGCTCCCTCTAAGTGTTTCCCAGGGTTGATTTCTGATGAGTTCTCTTCCTGAATGAAGATGTCTGCCTTCTCACTGCAACCTCACATGGTCTTCTTGGTCCGTGAGTGGAAAAAGATCTTTGCTTTCTGTCTCTCTCTCTTTTCTCTCTCTCTCTTTCTGCAACTGTTACTTGACTGGGGTCTATCTTTGACCAAAGCCACAAGAATTGAAAAGATGAGAAATTTTACCCTTGTTTGTATCTTCAGTCCTGTTGACTCTTCAGAGTCCTTTTTTGTCCAGAGATTAGGAAGTTATCTGTGGGAAGGATGGGCTGACCAGAGCTTAAAATGCCTGCCAGTTGCTATTATTTTTGAAAGCTATTTTTGCTGGGTATCAAATGCTACTTTGATACTTATTTTATTTTAAATATGCCAGCCTATAATCTTATGGCTTCCACCATTTCTTCTAAAAAGTCAGCCATCAGTTTTATCTGTAGTTCTTTGAGAGGTGATATTAATTTTCTCCTCTGGCTACTTTCAAGATTTTTCTCTTTACTTTGGTTGGTAGATTTACTATGTTGTGTATAGATGTATATTTATTTTCCTTCTTGGGATTTGTGAAAGCCCTTCAATGTGTCTCCTTTTTTTAATGTTTATTATTTTTGAGAGGGGGAGACAGAGCATGAGAAGGGGAGGGGCAGAAAGAGAGGGAGATATGGAATCTGAAGCAGGATTCAGGCTCTGGCTTGTTAATACAGAGCCCTATGTGGAACTCAAACTCATGAATCATGAGATCGTGACCTGAGCTGAAGTTGGATGCTTAACCAAATGAGAAACCCAAGTATCCCTTCAATGTGTGTCTTAATGTCTTTTGTGAGTTTTGGAAAATTCTTGCCCATTAATATTTTAAAATATTATCTATGTCAAATATGTCTTTTTACACACTTTAATTTTCATTGTTTTTTTCTTTATAGTTTAGACAATATGTTTCTTCTGACCACTAGTACTTTCTTCAACTTTGAATAATTGGCTGTTGAAATGATTTATTCATTACTTTTTCATTTCAGTTATGAGTTTTTCACCTTTAGACATTTTGTCTGAAGGTCTGACATAGGCTACAGGGAAACTTACATTTATTTTCATGTCCTTTTTTGAAATATGTTTATCCTGGTTATTTTAAAGTTCATGTCTGATAAACTCAATAGTTCTACCACCAGTTAGTCTATTTCTCTGTGTTTTGTTTGGTTTTTATTTTCTCTAAATTCTGTCTTTTGCTCTGGCAGTAGTTTATTTTTATTACATGCTGTAATTATATGTCTAAACCATGTAGAACTTCTAGATGACACTATTTTCTTTCATAAGGGATTTACTTTCTTTTATCCTAGTAATAAATTCAGGAGAAAATCACCTTATTCCCGTCAGCAATCAACCTGATTTTCAGCGGGAGAGGTTCTTGGTGAGTCCTGGTTTATTTCTGGGTCACACATTCTCCCAGGGTCTGAAGTTTCAGTGTTGCCAACTTCCCCTACAGGATCTTTTCAGGTCCTTTCACACTGGCAATCCCCGAACTCCATTCTTTATTTCTTCAGCACCATGAAAATGTTAATCACTTAATTCTGTTTCTCATCATCTTAGCAGCCACATTTTGCTCAGTGTCAGCAAAGCTTAAAATTAAGCTAATAATTCAATGCCCAAAGTGGCTCAGACTACCATTCTGTCCCCTTGTTACCTGGAGTAACACCTTGTTTGGGGATTCCTTTGGTTCTCTGTTTAGGCAGCTATGAATTGGTAAATATGTTGAAAGGAAAAGGTATGTAAAATATTGGGCTACCTCAATGAGTTTTCATTCTCTCAGGGATATTGATCTTTTACATCCTGAATGCCTTTGTAGTTTTCAGATGCCTTCAAACAGATGTTTTTATTTGTTTGTATTTTATGAAACTCTTCTAATTGATCTCACCATGTGCTTGATCTGCTTCAAACCATCCTCTCATAGTTATAAGTGGAGCAGTGTGCTGGCATTGCCCATTTATATTGGCAAATGATATGCCACCTTCACATCCCATGACTATTTTATTTCCCAAGATAAAAATACTCAGTGGAGTCATCGTTTTATAAATTTTGTTTAAAATGTAAGATAGAAAAAGATGACTTGGTCACCATTAAATTTTGCACACTTATTGAAGGTACATGTTTATAAGAGATCCAAACAGATTTTAGCATAACACTTTCAGATGCTTAGTATTCACTCTCTTTCTCTCCTTCTCCTGCTCGTTGCTAGTAATGCTTGTGTGATCTCTTCCGTGGTAGGCAATTGTAAAATTTCTAATTTGTGTCAAATGCGCTGAGAATGGAGGGAAAGGGACCTCAGAGGCTGAAATCGTGAGTGTGGATCCAGTCAGCATCTCATAAAGGAGATCTTACATGTGAAGCAATGTGCTAGGCAATATGAAGATAAAGAAACATCCCTGCATGCCAGCACAAGAGTGCTGACTCAGATTAACGAAGTTTAGTTCCGCGTAAAGAATGTTCCAGCAAAGAAGCCAATCATACCCAGCGGGACCACAGAGGAGGGAGTGATTAACTGCCCTTAAGAGTGTCTGCAGCTGTTCAGGGCAGGACCCTGGACAGCAGTTACCTGCGAGGCAGTCAAGAAAGGAAGAAGGTTCACTGCAGAGGGGAGAGCATGTGCAACAGGGCAGATTGTTAACACGGGAAATACCCGGAGATTTGGTGTGGCCAAAGCACGCGTGCTGAAGGAAATGGTAGGATGTGAAGTGTAAAAATAGGGCTGCAGTGCATCTGCCTTGATGGACCATTTGGACTCGATAGTGCAGCAGTGAAAGAACAAATACATGATTTCACTGGTAATACGTCCTTATAAGCTACAGTTCACACAGACTGATCTGTGCGCACATGTGACAGAGTAAGGCTCATACTGAGAGCCTAATGTTGCCGCAGAGACCTTTCACCGCTGTATTGAAGAGTTGGAATTTATTTGAAGAGGTCACATCTAATGGTATACTTTCAGGCACAAATTATACCTTTAGACCAAAGAGTTTGTTTTATTGGGGAGTTTGGGAAGCTAATTTTTATGAAGGAAAAAAGGCATTTTTTTAAAACGGCATGAAAACCTATTCATCACCCTTCACAAACTAATCTTTATTCACTACAGGTGTGAGTTGGAAACAAATACAAAATCCTTACCATTTGACCACTGACTGCTGCTATAATTGTACCTGTCAAACCCATTAGTGACATTCATTCATTATTTTATTTTTACCCATTTACAATCTGTGGGAAAAGAAAACTGGGCAACAGGAGATGTTATTGTTTCTTTATCTTGACTTAGGTCTAAAATAATGCAATATCCTAGGTCAAAAATAAAATGAAACATCATCTTTCTACTCAGCCAATTCAACTGACATACCTTCATCTTCATCACTGTGTGCTGTGGCTGCTAAATTAAAAAGAAACAAAATGATTTCATTCTTGCATGAGGTGAATATACATTAATCTCAATTTTATTTACATAAATAAGGCAGCAGTGGAAGCTGACTACCACTGTTAAAAAATCTCGACAAATTTAGTAACTGTTAGAAATCAAGAAGATTTCTGCAGCATCAAATCATTTAACAGAATATTCAACACTGTCTTGTAAGACTTTGGTTTTACTTTCTTCCACAGTTTTTTCCCCTTTAAATGGGCCAGAAAATTAAATAATATTTCTTAGTAAAAGTAAGCTTTGTAGAGCATAGAATATTGTCTCATTCTTGTTGGAAAAGAGTTATGTGACTATCAGCCAGGTATGTGTCACCTATGATACAAATCAGAGTGACTTTCCAGAAGATAGGCAGGTCTTGGAACATTGTACAGAAAGTATGCCATAACCAATCTAGATGCTTAAAAATTACCTGAGTGCTATAGAGAGAAGGCCCTGGATGGCAGATTTGGTGAAGTGAGTCTACAATTTACTGAGTTATCATGGTGACTTTAAGTAGGGGCTTAACAATGAAGGAGTAAAGTGGGTATTTTTTTGGAAATGTCCTGGAAGTTGCATTGACAAGATTTTCAGTGAAGGAGAGAGAAATGTCAGGAGTAGTTCTTGGGTTTGGCTTGAGCAACTGGTGTAAGTATTATTTCTTAAGGTGAGTAAGACTAAGAGCTAAGATTCATGGGCTGAGATCAAACTAAGAAGGAACAGAGTGCCACCATCAGATGTAGAGAAGACACTCTGCTCAGACTCACCAAAATGCAACATCCTAAATTGTTATCTTTTATCTCATCCTCCAATTTAAGATCCAATAAAAATTGGGGTATCTGGGTGGCTCAGTCAGTTAAGCATCCAATCTTGAATTCAGTTCTAGTCATGATCTCATGATTCATGAGTTCAAGCACTGTGTCAGGATCCATGCTGACAGTGTGGAGGCTGCTTGGGATTCCCTCTCTCCATCTCTCTCTGTCCCTCCCCTATGCTCTCTCTCTCTCTCTCCTCAGATTCTCTCTCTCTCTCTCCTCAGATTCTCTCTCTCTCTCTCTCAAAATAAACAAATAAACTTTAAAAAAAAAGTCCAGGAAAAATTCTAATAACATCAAAAGAACTGAAAGGGTCCATCCTCACACTCAACTTGAGAAATTACCAACATCAACTACAGGCTTTTCTTTGCTCAATGATTAACAAGCATGAAAACCGACATGAGTCTTATGAAATTATTTTACAGCATAAAAGAATTGAACTATCATAAATAAGAGGGAAAATTAGGTTTCTAAAGTTTTTAAGTAAAAGGATTATGGAAAACATCTGTCATAAAACCTCTTAAAAATTAAATAAGACAAGAACACTATGAAACAAGATATAAAGGTTAGAAAATTTTAAAAACCAATTTTAAATGGGAAGAGAAATTGACACATTAAAAAAAGGTAACTCTTGCCTTAAGAATTCATAGTGGCATGAAGAATAAAGGAGGCAATTTATGAACGCAGACAAATATCTCAGAGACAAAGTGATCATTTGTGTCTGGAATTCACAGAAGAAGGAAATGTAAACAATTAAAGAAGATGACAGGCATAGAGGTGAAATAACAGGGAAAAATAAAAATAAAGACTATAATATTGATAGAAACTAGTGAGAATGTTCAGACAATGATAACCTACCCAGAAAGTTCAGGAGAACCCACTGAAAAACTGTAGTTACAAAAAATGGTCTGGTACAAGATCAAAATATAAATATCATATACCAGCAAACACTAATTACAAAGTATAGTGGTAAGAATGCAAACAAAATAACATAAAATAAAATACCTAGGAAATAACAAAACAGTAGACTATATGCGATTTGATTCCATGAAAATTGAAACATCATGAAAGATTACAGATAACCCGAGTTACCAGTAGTATTATGGCCATGGCATAGTCAACAAGGCAAAGGTGTCAATCTACACAATTAGTCAATAAATACAGCATGATTACAGGCAAAGTTTTAACAGGAGTTTTTCATAAAACCTGACAAAATGATCCTAAAGTGTATATAATGCAATATACACACAAGAAGAGCCAGGGCTATTATGGAAAATAATGAATGCAGAGCTTTTCCTGTGAAATATGAAAATGTATTTTACATTTCAAGTTACTGAAACAGCGTACAGTTTCTATTAAATAAACAATATAGACATAAAGTATGGAAATGAAGATATGCACTCTTCCACGATGTTGTAAGGGAAGGTGTCTGAATGTGTCCCCACAAAATTCATACTCTGGGATGAATTTTAGGTGGCCGTAGGCCTTTGAGAGGTGGTTAAGTCTGAAGGTGGATCTTGAGTGATGGGATTAGTGCCCTTCTGAAAGAGACCCAGAGCGCGCCTGCCCCTTCCATCCTGTGAGGACGCGATGAGAAGTCTGCATCCCGGCTCTCTCCAGAACCTGGAACCCGGAACCAGGACTGACAGCCTCCAGACAGTGGGAGACAAACCCCTGCTGTTTATCAGCCCCCCAGTCTGTAGAAGGTTGTTCAAGCCGTCCAAATAGGCTAAGACAGCAAGTGAAAGGGCCATAAAGAAGACCCTAAAACAAAGCCCAGCGAAGACTGATAGATACTCTTCATCACAAGGAAATAATTCTATATGTCCTTAAAAGCAAAGTTAAAGATAAAGCCCTGCAGAATCTATTTTCTACATATATAACCAAGGAAGTGTCTGGTGAAAAACTATGAAATTATTTATTTATCTATTTTCCCTTTATTTTTTAAACTAGGGTTTTTAAAATGACAGCCCCTCAAAAATAAAAACAAAGTAACAATAGAGGAAATAAAATACCTGGTAGTAATGAAAAGTTCTAGACCTAAGCTAGTATCAAGGAATAGGCAACAAAACCAGACATAATGTTTCCATTTATTAGGCTGGTGAAACTTCCAGTTTTACACCACCATTGGAAGATGTGAGGAAATGCATATCCTTGCATTCTCATGGTTGATTGCCATTATAGACAGGCCTTGAAAGGAAAAAAAATACCTGTCAATCCAGATTCTACACCCTGACACTTCACTCATACCCAGAAGCATACTTAGGTATGTTACAAAAAATTAAAAGAACTGAATAACGTGTTAGCACAGGTTACATTGTTGCAATTTATTTGAGTTTCCTAAATATACATGGAAACTCTTCCATTTGAGTTGAAGATAAATTCTTTTTGGTCTTAAATGTAATGTGGTTGCCATAGAAACTGTTTTTTTTTTAAGAAATTCCTTAAAAGAGCACCTGTGTTGATAAGCGTGCACCTCTAATACGTGAGTTCTCACAACTCAGTGCTCTCCAGTGTCTTCTATGCTAATTCTTGCATTTCACCTAAGTATTAGTATCAATAAAGAGTAATAATTTGTCTTGTAAGTGTATCACTATAGACCCAAATGTCTTCGATTTATGCACAAGTACCCTTTTCATGATTTTCTGGGAAAACAAAAATTCAGTATAGATACTTTTTGAAATGATTACCTTTTTTTCTCTAAATAGCAGGGAAAGGAATGGAAAGAGGCTGCAGATTTTGAGGAAGAAGGAGGCTGGAAGGAAACCTTGATTAGGAAAAGTATTTTAAAGAAATTGAAAATGCACCTGGTGCTCAGACATAAGGAGCAATGGAGATTGAGCTGTTTCACTGGCCTCCCCTCGTGGATTCCAGAGGGCTGGAATGAGCCCTCTTCCTTGCTTTGCTGGTCCAGCTTTCCAGCACAAGGCTTCATTAAGGTGAAAACAAGTGTAAAAGCAAAATGCAAGGCTCGTGTCAGTGTGGAAGTGGCAAGTGTTAGTGACCTGTCACAGTGACACAGAGCCCAGTGAGCCCGCTGGAAACTTCACCGGCAGTGCATCCAATGATAGAGACTTCGAGAAGAATCTATATAGAAATGAAATTGGAAGTGTCTCTAATGTTACCTGGTGGCATGTAGACTGACCTTCACAGGCAGTAATGTGACATAAAGGACGCCCAAGTGGCCAGGCACAGAGAAACATAATTGGCCAAGTGAGGGATTTTAATAGTGTGTAAAAGTGTGTGTGGAGACAGGAGCTGTCATTTTTATGCAGTGTTCTAAGAATGGTAATTTTATGTGTGTTAAATGAAAGCACGGGGGAGTCCAAGTCAGCCTTTATAGAACAGCGGCAAAATTAAATAGGGGATGATCACAAAATACTATTTGTGTGTGCTTCAAGGTAAATTTGTCACATATGAAAGTTGTCAGACTGAAAGTCGAGATTTATCCTGAGAACGGGAGCAAGCGGAGGCTGACTGGGAATAACATTCCTGATTCTGCAATAGGATGCTATTGCAATATTCTCTTCAAGGAGTGTGCTGCGTGTGTGTGTGTGTGTGTGTGTGTGTGTGTGTGTGTGAACACGCATGCATAAATGGGTGCACAAGCGGGAACGGAATGGCTGGACCAGGAATGAAAACCAGAAATATTGTTGTTCCACATTTTGGTATTGCTCACCAGTACTGGATCCTAAATTTCTCCAGAAGGGGGACTCGAGGGAGGAAATTTTTTTGTAGAACTTTACTGGAAGCTGCATGACAGGTGTCTTAAACCGTGTGTTTATTTAGGCTGGGTTGAGGAACTAATTAAGATTTCATAATGGAAAAGGCACCTGAGTGTCTCGGTCAGTCCAGTGTTCAACTCTTGATTTTGGGTCAGGTGGTAATCTTATAATTCAAGAGATCTAGCCCTGCATCAGGCTCTGTGCTGACAGTGTGGAGGCTGTGTGGGATTCTCTCTTTCTCTACCCCTCCACGCTCTGCTCCTGCACATGGACACATAGGTGTGTGTGCCCTCTCTCTCAAAATAAATAAATAAACATTTTCTGAAGATTTTCTAGTAGCTAAAGCCCCTCAGGGCTCTCCTTTGCATATTCATCGCTGCTGATGTTATGACATTCCTCAATACTTAATCCTAATGTGATGTAAATGGCCACAAGGTCCCAGGGCAGGACATGAGGATCTTAAATTACTCCTCTGTTCTTAATACTTTTATCTTTCCATGATAGCATCTCTAAACTGTACGTGTTCTCACCGCAAGCTGAAAACAAGGACCATGACAGACATAAATTCATCTCATACTACTTAGTTGTGTGAGGAATATAATTAGAAAGATAACAGTGACTGTGACTGTCTGGTGTGTAAGCCATCAGTTGGCAGGAAAGTTATTCTGCACGGTGTTGAGTTTTTGTTTTCTCCCTAAAGGTACCTTGCACATGGCCGGCCACCTGTGCTCAGCAGAATTCAAGAACGATGGCAAAGTAAGAGGTTTACCACTTGCCACCTGCACGACTTCAGATAAGTTATTTAACATCTTTGTGGTTGCATTTCCTCACCTGTAAGTCTGGATTCTAGTAAGATCTTTCTTCTAGGATTATCAGAAACATTAACTGAAAGTATAGAAGTGATACATATAAAAGAATGCCTGATAAGGAGGAAGCACTCAATAAATGCCGGCCATTGTTCTTCCTATTACAGAGTAATGGCTTTATTTTTTTTCTTAAAATTTTTTATGTATTTATTTTATTTTGAGAGACAGGCACAGAGAGTGAGCAGAGGAGGGACAGAGAGAGAGAGGGATACACAGAATCTGATGCAGGCTCCAGGCTTCCAGCTGTCAGCACAGAGCCCGAAGCAAAACTCGAACCCACGGACTGTGAGATCATGACCTGAGCTGAAGTTGGACGCTTAATGGACTGCCAGCGCAGGGGGGGGGGCTCAGTTGGTTGTGCCAGTGCTTTCTCACAGGTCATGATCTCACAGATTGTGATTTTGAGCCCCACGTCAGGCTCAGAGCCTGCTTCAGATTCTGTCTCCCTGTCTCTCTGCCCCTTTCTTGCTCCCATTCTGTCTCTCTGACTCTCTCTCTCAAAAATAAATAAACATTAAAAAAATTGTTTAAATAAAAAAATTTTAAAACTGCCAGAGGCCAGAGCTATGCATATACATGGTCACACTAACTGTTAAGGCATCCTTTTGAGTGATGCTAAGCTTATCCAGTGAGGTGCCTTTACATAGTTGCAATGAGATGTCCATCATTAAAGGACTTTTGGATGATTTTGAAAAGCTATAGAATTTGTTTTGAACATTCTGGACCATGGAAATTCAATAAAAAGCATGATTTTAATTTCATTTTTGTTCCTCTGAAAATGAAAAGTGGAGTATACTAAGTGGCAGACAAAATGGGAGATATATTGATTGAGTAAGGAACTTTCCCAGCCTGCCCTCATGGAGTTTTTAAGTTTGAGCCCAGATTGATATAAAATGGTTAGCTACAATGCCCCTTTTCTGATGAAAATCAAAGGAATAATAACTTGTATTTTATGGCTTAGACAGAGTCAATGATGCACTTCCAATGAAGTTTGAAAAGTATATTGGTTCTGAAAATAGAGTCATTTAGAAGGATAAAAATTGTAAGTCTGTTATAACAACAACAAAAAGGAAAACATGGACTCACAGAAATCTAGAGTTCATTGCTAGGTGAACTTGATCATTAGAATGCCCTGGTTGATGTGTTTTCTGCTTTTGTTTGTAAAAGAGGAGAGTTCACAACCTCATATGTTTTAGTTTTTAGTTCATCAACCAAGGTAGCTTCAAATCTCCATATAAGAACCCTTATATTATCTGTCTATAAATATTTGTCATTGTTTTCCCCTCAGTGAACCAATGTACCTACTATATTCTTTTATCTTCTTAAGCAGGAATTGTGTTCTGCTGGCCTGTGTATATAAGGATTTAGCAAGGTGTTTGGCAAAAAGATGGTGAAGAGGAAGAAGAGGAAGCATACAGAATATTTGCCAGTAAACAGCTTAGAAGAGTGTCGATCTGAAGGTATATTGTCAATTAGATATGGTTGTGGTAGTTTAAGGTAAAAGTGGTGGTGGTCTTGCATATGAAAAGAGCAGTGAGGAATGAACAAGGAGAATTTATGTGAAAGCAGATAAGGAGGTAGACTAGACAAGATTGGGGTTCAATTAGATCATGCAGGAAAGGGAGGGGAAATCACCGGATCACACCCAGGTTTCTGATCCGGGTACCTGGGATGGTCCAGTTATCATATAAGGCAAAAAGTGGATTTATAGGGGTAAAGACTAAGCTTTGTTCTCCTTACACCCCAAAGTCCAGTAGTAAGCACAACCCTGTTGTACAGTAAGCAAAGAATTGATCCTGACTAGAACACTTAAATAAATCATGTGAGTAAGCCTAGAAAAGCACAGGAAAATGGATGGAGGAAAAAAGACTTACAGGAGATGATTTTGTGGAAGTCTACTAGAAACCACAGGACTAAATAAAGACATTGAGATATGCTCTCCTAATAATTTCATCATAGGTCTGTACAGAGGCCAGGAATGGAAGTGATAAGGAAATTCAGATATCTAGAATTCTGATATAATAAGAAATAAATATATATTTTCATTTAAGTCTTGAACTATAATTTACAGAGTAAATTTCATCCTTTCCAGATGTAAAGTCTATAAACATTAGCAAACACATACAGTCATGTTACACCACCAAAGTCAAGATACAGAATGTTTCCACAGCCACAAATATTCTCTTGTGCCCCTTTGCAATCAGTCCCCTTTCTCACACCACAGCCCCTGGTAAGCATGGATGCACTTTCTATTCTTGAAGTTTGCATATTTCAGCATGTCTTTATAAATCAAATACATTCTGTAGCCTTTGAGTCTGGCTTGGTTCATTTATCATCATGTATCTAAGAGCATCATTGGTGTTGCATGATTGGTTGTTCACTCCTGCTCTCTGTTTTTTTTTTTAATTAAACATTTGAAAAGATTGTACATTTCCAAAGAGTTGTATGGAAATATATCAATGTTCTACTACTCTTAGTTGTGTGTGCAATTCTTACTTCCATTTAACTTCTTTTGCCTTTCCCACTTATCAGTATCATTGTCTTAATTGTCAGATGGTGTCATAACTTATGTATTAACCATTGCATACGGTTTTTAAAAAACTCATGAGGATAAAGGGTAATCTACTGCATGTACCGGTTTTTCTGCCCTTTCCTACTGTCTTCCTCCTGATTCTCCAAGATTTCTTCCTTTAGCATTTCTTTTCTGTCTAAAGAACTTATGTTAGCCATTCTTTACAAGTAGGTCTCTGAGTGACAAATAATTTTAGTTTTACTTCACATGACAGTGTCTTTACTTTCCCATTATTCCTGAAGGACAGTTTCATCTGATATAGAATCCATGGTTGATATTTCTTTTATCATTTGAAAAATGTGCTACTTCCTTCTGACCTCCAAGGTTTCAGATGAGAAATTCAGTGTCATTTGAATTGGTGTTCCCTATAGGTAATGTGTCTTTTCTCTCTGCTGCTAAGATTTTTTTTCTTCGTCTTTAGTTTTCAGTAATCACGATGTCTCTTTGCATGGATTTCTCTGGGTTTATCCTATTTTGGATTCCTTCAGCTTCTTTGTTGGTTAGGGTTAGTTTTTCATCAAATTTAGAATATCTTCAGCTGTTATTTTTTCAAACACTATTTTTCTTCTATTATGGGACGCATATGATACAAGTCAGATCTTTTGTTATTGTGTCATAGGTCCCTCAGCTCTGCTTATTAATTGTTGTTTAGTCTAATTTATCTGTTTTCAGAGTTCTTTCCATGTTGGATCCTTGTGGCAGGGTCCCTCTTGTCATTTTCCCAACATGGGCATTTTATCTGGCTGGAAAATCTCGGCCAACTGGAGATATAGAGTGCATCTCCTGGGCACTTTTTGGTCAGTGACACTTCTGGTTGTAACCTCTTGTTGATCCTGCTGTGATCTCCTGGTCTTGTCATCAGGACTCCCATTTGATCTGGTGGATGACTAGTCATACACGGGACACATACTGGTGCTTACATGGAGATGACAATGAGCAGATCTGAGCCGTTTTCTTCTGTTGGGTAGGGTGGGGGTGCTAAGAGAATGACCCCTATGTATTTTCTCCTGTCTTTTATTTATAAAACTTATAATAATATAAATTTATTCCCAATTTACTTTCATTTTTCTGTCTTTTAGAGTCCTAATTTGATTATCTTTTGTGTTATGCACCTTACATGTAGATATGCTAAGTGGATGGGGAAGGGAAAGCTGAGTCTACATCAACTTCTCTGGTCAGATGCACCCGTTCTTTTTATTGATTAATTGTGTGCCATTATATGGCTATACTAACTTGGTTTTTTGTCTACTTGGGTTTTTTTTTTTTTTCCATTCACAAGTTGAAGATTATTTCAGTTGTTTCCAGTGTGGGGAGATGATTTTTTAAAGTCCTTAAAATATTTACATACATTTTATTTCATAGATATTTATTATCCGTTGCTCTTGAGTAAATGCCTAGGAGTGAGATTGTTGGAACAAAAGTGCAAACTTACCTCAATAAGAAAAATGCTGAAGAAGGTTCTGGGAAGATGGCAGAATGAGAAGCACCCGAAAGCTGTCTCCCCACCTTGACAATAATTGTACTGACAGAATCTGGCTGTGGTAACTATTTCAGAAATTGAACCTGCTTGAAGGCTTCCAGCTTCCAGGGAAGCTTGGATGGTATATTGTGGTTAGTTTTGTTCAATTTCAGTTCTTAGCACAGCATCAGCTACCACCCGTCACTCCCAGCTCTGTGGCCAGCACTTGTTCATATGTTCCAGGAGCAATTTACACACACCTTGCAAAATCCAATGGGACAGAAAGGATCCTGTCCTCCAAATATTGGGGGTTTGTGCTCTGTTTCCTGATTGCTGTCTGTGATCAGAGAGGTGCAGATGCCAATGACGGGCAGCCATGATTTCACAATCCTCATCCTATTGACGAAAGCCTTATGACATGTGGGTAAAGTGACTCCTTAAAGGGCTGACACATTTTTTCTCCCCATTTTTCTTTTTTTCTTTATTGGGACCCTGACTTATAAGGAACAATTGTGGAAAATAGAAAATCACTGTTCATGCCCACAAGATTGGGGAAAAAATGTGAGCAGAACCTAAGGATCTGTGGGATACCATTAAGGGGATCAAAATATGTACTGTTGTCCCCTAAAAGAAGACAGAAAGAGATGGGAAGATTATCTGAAAAACAATAGTGACCGAAGCATCTCAAATTTGATGAAATAAATGAACATAAACATCTAAGGAGCTCAACAAACTCCACATTGGGTGTATTTAAAGAGACCTGCACAAAGACACATTATAATTATACTGTCAAAAGACAAAGGGAGTTTTGAAAGCAGCAAGAGAGAAGCAACCCATTCCCTATGAGGGATTCTCAGTAAGCTTATCAGTAGACATCTCGCCAGATATCTTGGAGGCCAGAAAGAAATGGGCTGATATTTCCAAACTGTCAAAGCCTATTTCTGCCAAAACTGCTTTTCAAAGGTGAGAAAGATATGAGAGTATTCTCAGATAAAGAAAAGCTAAGGAAGTCTTCTACTAGATCTGTCCTGAAAGAAAGTCTAAAGGGAGCACTACCAGTTGAAATGAATAGGCACTGGACAATAAGTGAATGTCGTATGAAGAAGCAAAGATGCTGAGTAAGGTAATTACTTGGGCAATTATGAAAGCCAGCATGTCTGGAACATAGCTCTGGTTTGTTACCCCACTTTTTCTTTCCCAAATGATGTAACAAACTAATGTAAAACAATATTAATCTGTGGTTTGAGGCACACAATGTATAAAGATGTAATTCTGTGACATTAATAACTAAGAAGAGATCAGGTAGAGCTATTAAAGGTGCAGATTTTTCTACGTTACTGAAGTTAGGCTGGTATCAACTCAGAGTGTGATAACTTTGGATGCTAAATATAATTCTCATAGCAACTAAAAAGAAAATAGCTAAAGAATATACACAAAAGGAAATTAAAATATTTCACTCTAAAAATGTCAGCTAAGAACAAGGAAGACAATAATGCAGAAAATAAGGGGCAAAAATCCTATAAGGCATGTAGAAAACAAATAGCAAAATGATGGAAGTGAAGTCTTTGCTTATTAGTAATTGCTTTAAATGTAAATGGATTAAACTTTTGAATCAAAAGATAGAGATTGGCTGACTGGAGGTGGGAGGACAAAACAAAACAAAACATGGTCAAACTATATACAGTCCATAAGGAACTCATATTAAATCCAAAAACAAGCACAGGTTGAAAGTGAAGGGATAGAAGATATTTCATGTAAATAATAACAAAAAGAAATTAAGGCATCTATATTAATATCAGACAAAATGGACTTGAAATAAAAAGGGTTGTAAGAGATGAAGAATGATATATTAACAAACATTTTACTGCAGCAAGAAATTTAGCAATTTAAGCATTTTTGTACATAATAACAGACCACCAAAACATATGAAGAAAAAATTGACAAAATTGAAAGAAGAATAGATAGTTCTACAACACTAGTTGGAGACTTTAATACCACACTCTCGGTGATTAGAACATAACAAATAGAATAGAAGACAAGTAGGAAATAGAGGACTTGAACAAACTAAATCAAACAGACATTTAAAGAACACCGTACTCGACAACAGAGTGAACATTCTTCTCAAGTGCACATGTGGAATTCTCCAAGACAGTGATGTCTGGGGCCATGAATTAAATGAATGGTGCTGTCACTATGGAAACTGGGATGATCCTTCCTCAAAAAATTAAAAATATATTTACTATGATATCCACTGCTGAACACGTACTCAAAAGAATTGAAAACAGGATCTCAAAGAGATTTTGGATACCTATGTTTATAGAGGAATTATCCACAATATCCTGAAGGTGAAAACAACCCAAGTTCCATTGAAGGATGAACAGGTAAGGAAAATACAGTGTATACACACAATAGAATATCATTCAGACTTACAACATTAATGAAACTTGAGGGTATTGTGCTAAGTGAAATATTTTATAATTCCACTTTTATGAAGTTCATCAATTAGTCATATCATAGAGACAGAAAGTAGAATGGTGGCTTCCAGGGTGAACGGGGAGAAAGGAATGGGTAATTACTGTTCAGTGGGTATAGTTTCTGTATAGCAAGAAGGAAAAGATTTGGAAGATGGATGGTGGTGAAGGCTGTACAACAATATGAATGTACTTAATACCACTCAATACTTTTTATTTTTTATGTCTTTTATTTATTTTTTGAGAGAGACAGACAGTGTGAGCAGGGGAGGGTCAGAGAGAGAGGGAGACACAGAATCCGAAGCAGGCTCCAGGCTCTGAGTGGTCAGCACAGAGCCCGATGTGGGGCTCAAACCCACGAACCATGAGATCATGACCTGAGCCAAAGTCAGATGCTCAACCAACTGAGCCACCCAGGCGCCCCGATACCACTCTATTTTAAATTTAAGAAATGGTTAAGATGGTAAACTTATGTTTTGTGTAATTAACTACAATTGTAAAAGTAAAGCAAATTAGGAGAACACCGAACTATTTCTCAAAATGTATATCCCATTATTAATTCCACCAGAAATTGATGATTCCAAGTTGCTACACACCATTGCTAATATTTGATATTATAAAATGTTAAATTTTTATTTTAACCATCCAAATATTTAGAAATATCTCAATGCAGCTTGACTTTGCATTTCGATGGTGACTAATGATTTTGAATGTCTTTTCATATCTCACTTCCCATTCATGTCTTTTCTTTGGCTAAGTATGCATGTTCATATTTTTGCAATTTTTTCTTTTTTTAAGTTTAAAGTTTATTTATTCATTTTGAGGGAGACAGAGAGGCTGAGTGGGGGAGGGGCAGAGAGGAGAGAATCCCAAGCAGGTTCCACAGTGTCAGCACAGAGCCTGATGCAGGGCTCAAATTTACAAAATGTGAGATCGGGACCTGAGCTGAAATCAAGAGTCTGACACCAAACCGCCAGAGCCACCCACTTGCCTCATATTTTGACAATTTTTAAAATGTGTTTTATTAATGAATTATAAGAGTCCTTTATGTATTTTAGAGACCAGTTCTTTGTAAAATATATGCTGCACACATGTTGTCTCCAAGTCTGTGTATTATCTTTGAAATGAACAGTGTTTCTCAAGGCATAGAAGTTTTAAATTTTGATGATGTACAATTTATCAATTTTTCTTTTGTGATTTGAATGTTTTGTGTTGTACCTAATAAATGTCTTCACTTAAATCAGTGTTGCAAAGATTTGGTATTATTTTCATTTGGGGAGGGATCCTTTCTGAAATGTGATACTTTCAGTTTTATGTTCAGGTCATAATCCATTTTGGGTTAATTTCTGTAGCTGGTATAAGGTAGCAGTTATTGTTTTATAAGGATGCCCAATTGCTTCAGCATTATTTCTTGTAAGATTTGACAGTTTGCACATAATTATCAATATAGTTATACCTAAATCTACCATCTTGCAAGTTGTCTCTCCCTTTTCTATTCTTTATTATTTTAAATTCTTTCCTTTATTTATTTTGAGATAGAAAGAGAGAAAGAGAGAGACAGATCAAGTGGAGGAGGGGCAGTGAGAGAGAGAGAGAGAAAATCTCAAGCAGGTCCTGCGAAGGCAGCACAGAGCCTGACTCACGGCTTGAATTCACAAACTGTGAGATCATGAACCGAGCTGAAATCAACAGACACTTAACTGACTGAGCCACCCAGACACGTCACATTTTAAAAATTCCTTTTGGATCAGCTGAGTGCTTTGGTGCTTCCATTTTGCCTCTACAAAGGGTTTGTTAGTTATGCCTCTTTTTCTAGTAACGTTGGGTTGTCATAGGGTTTTATATATATTTTTTATTTTACTATGGTTTACATTTCTAAAACATTAACCAACTTATATAAAACCTAAGAAACTTACAATAGTATATTTATATTTTCTCACTTATGCTATTTTTTAGGGAGACTCCATGCCCAGCACGGGGCTCAAACTCCTAACCCTGAGATTAAGGGTTGGACTCTCCACCGACTGAGCCAGTCAGGCTCCCCTACACTATTTTTAAAATACATTTTGTCCTCTCATATACCCTCAAAACTTCTCATTAATATTTTTGCTTAAGACCTCTATTTGTTACAGTCATTCAGAATGAGAAAAAAATTATATTTACTTACGTATTTATCATTTCAAGAGTTCTTTATTTGCTTTTGTGTATTTTCCCTTCCTGACTGGTGGTGTTTTTCTTCCAGAAGAACTTTCTTTTACTGTTCTTTTAGTGAAAATATGCTATTAGTAGGGCTCCTCAAATTTAGTTTTTCTGAAAATATCATTATTTCAAGTTTATTTTTGAAAGAAAGGCTTGTTCTGTATAGAACTAGAGGTGGTGAGAATTTTTCTTTTTGTTTTACCTCCCTAAGACAATTGGTGTTTTCAGAGATGGTGGGGTCAGAGGGATTTTGCTCCCTGACTCTCAGTAGGGTCAGCTTACCAACAACCGTAAATACAACCACCACCCCAAGATCAAGAATGGAGCATTCTTCCCACTGGTTTGAGGGGAGAAATCTCCCCAAAACCTCTCTGAAGAGTTCAGAAGAAAGTTTCCAGCATATCGCCCCATCTTCCTATTGTCCACCCTACTAAGATCTATCTGTGGCATTTCTAATAATTGAAGGAACTCAAATTGGGTGAATCAAAGCCAAATAATATGACAGTTATACAATGACCCTGTTTCCCCTTCCTAGTAAATTCTATCTCCCTTGACAGTCATGTAATAACCTATGCCATCCACAAAAATATAGGCAAATGATGGGAGGTAATGAAGCCCACCATAACATGATCACTCACCAGTTACACTTAATGAGGCTTATGCTATATTCCTCCAGGTTCCACAGAGTCTAATGCTGGCTGATTTATTTAATCAGGACCCTGATACATAATACTGCTATTTTCTCCTGGTAACTGCCAGCCACAGATTTACCTTGATGAACTTCAGTGCCTCTAAACAATGAATAAAAAGTACAAGGAACCAGTTAAATGGCACCCTGAGTGTCCTCTGTCAGGTGGTTCAGAGCCATTATTGTGGGGGGAGGGGCATTGGCAATAGCAAGCAACCATTTACCCTCCTGCTCTTTATGCTTCCTGGCTGCTCTCTGCTAGAAGAACTGGTATACAAGTTACACTTATTCTTAATTTCGTGCTCAAAATCATTTTTATCCATCTCGTTGGAGAGCAACTCAAGAAAAGCTGTTTATTTAACTAGGTTTTTTTTTTTTTTTCCTTTATGTTTTTGCGACTTAGATAATCAGGACAAAGCGTTGATTCAAACGTGTTACTTGCAATATGATTTGTGCAAAGATGTTATAATTGCAACTGCCACTCAGATAGCTACGGGTCAGAGTGAGTGAGTGCTCATCTGCAAACCACCTAGAGTGTCTCTGGTCGCAGGAATTGCTTCTGTCTGCCTTACACAAATGTGAAAATATGAGAGTCTAAGCAGTGTAATTTAGCTCCACCCCACCAATAAGACTGGTTCTTTGCACATTTTTGGCAATCTTGCAGTTTATACACCTCAAACTGAATTAAAATCCACCCTTTTTATCCCCCTGCCTCCTTCCAAAACTATTAACATCGTTTACATAGTAAACAAATACAGTAAAATGAAATAAACATCATCTTCGCTTTCTCCTTTGTCTTCTGGAAGGAACTCTTTTGGTATTAACTCTTCCCAACCCATCCCAACTGTGTGTGTATATATGTTTTAATTTTTAAAATATTTATTTATTTATTTATTCTGAGAAAGAGAAAGAGAATAAACAGGGGGAGATAGGGGAAGAGAGAAAGAGAGAGACAGAGAGTCAGAGAGACAGAGAGACAGAGAATCCCAAGCAGCCCAGAGCACCATTGCAGAGCCTGACACAGGGCTCAAACTCATGAGCTGTGAGATCATGACCTGAGCCAAAACCAAGAATCAGATGCTTTACAGACTAAGCCACCCAGGAACCCTGATCCCAACTGTTAATGGAAGAACACACCTCATAAATCAAACATGTTTGGTGCCTTTTTGTTTAGAACCAACAGGGAGAGGTGTTGAGATTAAAGACAGGATAGTAACCAGACTGAGCTTCGTACATTTGCAGAGGGTTTGAGACTGAAGAACTATGACCGGAAGGGACAGAAGTGCTTATTCACAAAGCTCTTATACCCACCTGGTATCATGCTTATCTCTGTGGATCAAGTCAAGGAAAGTCCAGAACACACGGGCCCATCCAGACGTTCACTGTATTAGGGTCTCGATATGAATTAGACCCTTATAAATTGTTTATAGGAGCCACGCATCTTTCCTCAACATTCTTATTCATGACTACT
The DNA here is from genome assembly GCF_006229205.1 of Suricata suricatta. Classification (NCBI taxonomy): domain Eukaryota; kingdom Metazoa; phylum Chordata; class Mammalia; order Carnivora; family Herpestidae; genus Suricata; species Suricata suricatta. The sequence goes on from NC_043706.1 coordinate 141,694,975, forward strand.
TACTTTATGCTTTAAAGCTTTTAACATCGAAAAACCACTGTGGCTACATCTGGACTTCATCTTGACCTCTAGTCCCTCCCTCCCTCCATGCCAGACATTTCTACTGTCGTTCCCTGCACAGCTGGATTGGAATCAGCATCCATCACTACAACTACACTTTTACTTGTATCTCCAACAACTTTGTCCCACTGTTCTGGCATAGGATCCATGGGGAAAACTCGTTCCTGGAACTACTGGAGTGTAGCCAACCATCCCACTCTCCCTGGACCTGATAGGTTTCCTAGGACACAGGACCATCAGTGTTGAAACAAGGAAAGTGATGAGCAAGTCAAGGTAGCCGGTCACCTTGAAACCAATTTTCCAACCACTTGCCTTCTTTATTCCTCACCCGTTTTTCCTTCTGGTCCCAGTTCACTCCTGAGAATCCTCTCTGTTCCTCATTCTCCGTAGCAAATCTGATAGGCTTCAATTAATTACATCCCTTCTGGGGGCTACCCAGCCTCTGTGGGCCTTCTCTTGATGTACTTTGGGGGCACAAATATAGCTTTACATTTCTTAGCCGTATAATTAAATTTAAAATTTAGTTAGTTTCTGATTTACTTGCCTCCAGTGAGATACATGTGCCAGTAACTACATTTTTCCCAACTAGAGAAAACTATCCAGCTTTACTTTTTCTTTTGCTCCCAAGCCTTTCTCTCTCAATTTGATGTCAATTATCTTGAGACAATCTGAAATTAGGCTTAGAGCAGGGACAGGCACTCAGGGATGAATCTCTATGAATAACTTATAAATTCCAACGCATATTTATTGTTCTGACCATTTTTTCTGTGCTGTCTCTTCCTGTTGGGATCAGAAGGCGGCTGAGTTTTCAGAACCTTTAAAGTCCCAATGGTTTTGATTAATTTTATTTTACTTGTTCTCTCAAGCAATTTCTGCCTAAGTTCACCTTTTTCTTTTGATGCCTTGCTACAAGCAGAAATTGAAAGTTATACCATATTTGACTCTTTCCAATCTCTTTCCCTAGACTACACCACAACAGGCATATGGGTCGCTTTCCAAATTTTTATAAGTGACATTGTATCAAATGTTTTGCCACTGCACACAAAATATGGCCTTTCGTCATAGTCTTCCTTCTGAACACTAACATGATTCTTTTATGGCCATACTTTACTTCAATGTACCCATTTTTTACCATCCCAGGTAATTAAAGAGTTAAGTGGAGTGAAAGAGATAATCAAGTCAAGAAACATGAAGTTAAGTGGAAGAGGACCTACCGTATTGTCACTGGTAGTCCATGGTCGCGCTGGACATGCCCTTCGTCTAATAACAGAGGAGGAAGTGCAGAAGGCAGAACCGCTTTGTTACTTCCTGAGCCTAGACATGATTCACATCGGTTCTATGTATAGTTCACTGCTGAGACTCGAATGTGTCCCGAATGCACAGGCGTGGGCCAGGGTTTCCCCATGGCCCACCGCTTCTGAAGGCGATCACCCCTGGAAGGCAAAGCATGGCCAGCATCCAAACAGCCTGGCTCAGTAGTATATTAAGATATACCCCTTTGAACGTCGTCCACAGTTTCCCTGTCGCCTTCACAGGTTCTCATCGTTTATCTGCGCTGCACCTGCTTACTTCTCAAAGCTCCTCCCTCTCAACTCACTTGCAAACTCGTCCCTCCAGATTTCTCGGATCACCTTCAGACTCAGCTGGGTCCTGCTGTGCGCTCACATCTGCGCTATTTCTTCTGCCTGGCAGCCTCTGCTCCCCATTTCCTCCCACATGTTTTGCTTGGGTAACCATTACAGCACCTATAGATCTCGCTTTTGTGTTAATTTGAGGAGAGCTGACTCGCAGTGCTACATCAGGTCTAGGTGTGCAACCTAGTCTCTGTGTTATGCTGCGCCCGCCACAACTGTGGCTACCGTCTGTCACCACACGCTGTCACAGTGTCACTGGCTGTGTCCTTGTGCTGTCCCCGGCACCCCCATGACTTACTCCTGCCATAACTGGAAGCCTGTGCCTCCCATCTGTCACCATATACCTCCACTTTAATACGACTAACTCTGCCCGGTGCTGACAGGTCTCGCCTTTACTGTTACCTCCTCCCGCAAGCATGCCTTCCTTACCCCAGTCCTCAGTTTCCGGGCAAATATTCTTATTTTTGTCTCACAGTAACTTCCTCTCTCAGACTAGCATTGGCCTGAGTTATACTATTAGAGTTGCCTGAATACTTTTCCATATAAATTCTCTTATGATCCAGAACTTAAGGCTCTTTCCCTTGTGTTTGTATCTGCAACATCTAGTAACCTTTCTTGTACAAGGCGGAGCCCTGAAAACATTTGCTGCATTGACTTAAGTTTAACTTGTATGGCACAAAGCCTTGGAACAGTAGCTCACATTATTGGCCAGTTATGAATAGAATAAAATGGTTAGGCAAAGTCATATTTTGTACGTGTTTAAGTTGAAGATGGTAGACTGAATTTCATATGAGAAATCTTTCAGTTACATTATCAATATGAATCAAACATTTTTAGAAGCAAATGCAAATTGAGGAAGCTACATAAATATTTTGCAAGAGAAATGTACAGTCTACCTAGGCATCAGGAAACTAAATATACTTGATACAAAATGCTTTGCTAGTCAGAAAGCTATGGGGGAAAATGTAATGTTTTAGGTATAATCGATGCAGGTGTTTTGACACTTTATCAATTTAAATACAAGACTGCTTTCTGGTGGGAGGGAGTAATACTGATCAAATCTACTCTAGAAGGGCAGGTAAATCTAGTGTCACTGATTTTAGGAAGAAGGAAGAAGAAGGTAAATCATACTGACTAGAATTATATCTCAGCTTCTGTAAAATAAAATCATTTTTACCAGAAAAATTAGTAAATTAGTGTTTGAAATCTATTGCATATTTTCTTGCAATTTACAGAATGATGGAAAAATTCAAAAATAGACAAAATCTGTTTTTATACTGGTTCTATTCTACTGGGATTAAGAGACATTTTTAGAGTTACACATACTGAATGAATCATTTTACTGTCTAAAAATCCAACTATTTAAAATTGAAAATATATTTTATTTAAAAAAATTTTTATGGTTTTTATTTATTTTTGAGAGACAGAGACAGTGCAAGCAAGGGAGGGTTAGAGAGAGAGGGAGACACAGAATCTGAAGCAGGCTCCAGGCTCTGAGCTAGCTGTCAGCACAGAGCCTGATGCAGGGCTTGAACCCATGAACTGTGAGATCATGACCTGAGCCGAAGCCGGACGCTTAACCAAATGAGCCACACAGGCACCCCAAAAATATATTTTAATTTCAATTAAACAAAAGTTTTTTGCTCCTAACATGTGTCTGACACTCACTAGGACATAAATTCCAAGATGAGTCTTCGCCTCAAGAGCAGAACTGGAAGAAAAACAAAAGTGAGGAGTTGTTTGCAGATCATTTCCATACAGCACGGAGAACACTGATGGAGGGTATCGATGCCCATTGACCACCCAAGAAGCAAATGTTGAATCTGGCACTATTTTTAATCACTATCTTAAAGAAAAAGAAATGAAACCTCTGGCCACCTGGGTATCTCAGTCAGTTGAAATTATGACTCTTGGTTTGCACAGGTCATGATCTCATGGTTCATGAGTTTGAGCCCCACATCCGGCTCTCTCTTACCGCACAGAGCCCACTTGGGATCTTTGGTCCTCCTCTCTCTGCCCTTCCTCCATTTGCATTCTCTCTCAAAAAACAAAATAAATATTTTAAAAAAAGAAACTGCAACTCAGACAGCGAGTAGCCAATATCATATTGGATTACGTCTTAACCCCAATGACTTCATTTTAACACAATCAACTCTTTGAAGACTCTGTCTCTAAATAAGCCACATTCTGAGATGCTAGGCATAAGAACGTCACCATATCAGTTCAGGGGGGTACCCAGTTTAGCCCATAACAGATGTTAGATATTTAAAAGCCCTAAGGATTGTTATTGCCTTTAAGAATTGTCCTGAAGTTCCCCCACCAGATACACTAAAAAAGTCAAGTTTACTATAGAATTACACTGTATATGCTTGACTATTACATTTTTTCTTTATTTCCCTTCATTCCTTTTAATGATCTTTTATAAAGTCAGTAGAGATTTTTGTAGTTCTTCATATGCTGACTAATTTCGATTTGTATCTTGGACTTTTGAAGTTATGGGATGCTGGGTCTCATTTATAATCTATGGAGAATGTCAGCATTTTTGTGGGCTGTGGTTGAAATGTCAGGTCTGTTTCCAAAGCCTGGGCAATGATATCTGTTCTGTGCTATCCCGTGGTCAGTCAGGGGCCTGGCCGGCAGTCCCCCTTCAGCTCAGTGCTGGCATCTCAGGAATGCTCAGCAAGTCAGATGCACCCAGAGTTCACAGACCTGCTTTGAGGGCCTTGTCCCAAGCTGCCCCCTTTCTGTACTTATAACTTCAGTGCCTACCCTTCCCAAAGCTCCTTCCTTTTTCAATTCTGCCGGAGATTTACCACTTCCATGATTGAGCCCCGCAGGGAGGGGGACACAGACAGGAATGCACACCACAGGGTCCATGCTTCTGTCCCACGGATGCAGCTCTACCCAACCAAGAAAGGCTGCCTTCCTGGGAATTTTCATTCCTGCAGCTTCGTTCTGGCAGCTCTTGCCTGGCCATCGTCTCTGCCTGCGACAACCCAGGGGCTGAGGCCTGAACAAAGAGAGAAAATGGAAAGAAGAAAATCCTAGAAAGTTCCCCCCATTCATTCTGAGATTTAAAAATTTCCTTTTCTGTTCTAGGAGCAGGAACTAGAAAATGTGTCCAGGATCCTTCCCACCTGCACTGCATGGTCATGCCTGGGTTTAGATTCTGTTTTGTTCCTGCTGGGAAACACTAGAAAGGAAATAATAGGCTCATCATCACTGTGGGCTGTACTTGAGCTCCGGTGATCCTGGAGTCACCTGACTACATGCATTGTTCAGAATTCTCCATAGCAGGCTTTGTAGTTGAGTTCAGTGAGAATTCAGGGTTATTGTTGTTATTATTTATCATTGTTAATGAAGGTTTTGTAAATGATTCTATTTACCTACACATCTCTCCTGACTCCCAGAGTTGTGTATCTAATTGCACATTCTAAATAGTTCTTCGTAACAAGGGCACGTAGGAGTCACTAAATGTTTGGTAAAAGTATGGATTAATGAGTGAAGGTGTGCATTCCTGTACCATGGGATTTTCTTCCATAAATTCATCCAATTCAGAAGTCTGGACATTTATTCTTCTCTCTCATTTCTTCCCCCATTTGAAAATGATTTAACTTGCTATTAAAATTTTTTTTGTTTTATTTTATATTTGAGAGGGAGAGAGAGAGAACACAAGCAGGGGAGGGGCAAAGAGATGGAGACAGAATCTGAAGCAGGCTGCAGGCTCTGAGCTGTCAGCAGAGAGCCTGATGCGGGGCAGTGAGATTATGACCTAAGCCGAAGTCAGACACTTAACCAATTGAACAACCCAGGTGCCCCTCTATTTGCTATTTTATATTTTCTCTTTTGTGAATTATGTACCCTCACTTTCACAGTTTTTCTGTTCACTCCTTATTTATTTTATGGGTTCTTTCTGTTTTGTGTAACAAAAAACAACACTTTGTCACATATATTAAACCAGAAGAATTACCCCTGCTCTTTTCTTTCTTTTTTTTTAATGTTTACTTATTTTGAGAGAAAGAGAGAGGAGCAGTGAGAGAGGGATAAACAGAATCCCAAGCAGGCTCTGCATTGTCAATACAGAGCCCAGCCTGGGGCTCGAACCCATGACCCGTGAGATCATGACCTGAACCAAAATCTTGGATGCTTAACTGACTGAGCCATCCAGGTGCCCTGCTCTTATTCTTTTCAAAGACCAAGACCTAACTCTGCTTTGACTCCTGTTCATCGTTGCTTTATTCATGAATTTATATCTGTTAAAATAAAAAACAGTGACAAGCCTTGAAAGTTCCCAGAACAAATAAAACCAGGGTAGCCATACAAACGAAGCTTAATTTAGTTTATTTTGCAAGACTAACTTGATGGGAACCTTTTATCGCTCTGCCTCTGGAAATCATAAGCAAAACTTGAACTGCTTTCTAAGGCTAACATGAAGTAACCACTGACCAGTTCCCTATCATGTAAGAAAATTCTGGTATTATAACCAACCCCTGTGAAGAATAAACAGACACTACATTCTTCACTAAATAAGCTGCTTTATCGCTCTGTACCCCTGAGCCTCATTCCGTGTTTCAGTTTGAGTGCTCCCAGTTTGCAAACTGTCTTTCTGGTGTGTGCACAATAAACTTTCACTGATTTCTACTGTGATGATTCACTGGTTTTACTTCTGGTTTTTATGAACTTTTGACACATCCATAGTTCTCATTCTTTCTCTTTTATCACTATTTGTGTTAGCGTCCTCCCTCACATCATGTCCTTCAGCGTGAAAGCAGACTGTGTTACACTAACAGCTCTGATTTTACATTCCCTTCTCCCTCAGGGAATCTCCCCTTTCTCGGGCCCGCATGTGGAAAGAAAGTCGGAAAGAGTCCGTAGTTGTCTACTGAACCCGTCCCACTCACTGCTGTCACACTTGACTCTTCCTTCCACCCACACAGCACTTGTCAAGGTTAAAAACCACCTGCACCTTGCAAAATGCAATGGTCACTTTTCATCCTTCCCAACCTCTTCTAACATCCTTCCTTTAGATTCCTGAACATTTCCTTCAGTTGCTGCTCCTACAAAGATGAGCACCCTCTTCTTCCTGAGTCTAAATGTTGGACCATCTCCTGGCTACATCCTCCCCACACCCTCTTTTCTTTCCATATTCGTGGTTAGAATTCTCAGCAAACTAGGAATAAAGATGGACTTCCTCAACCTAGTAGAAGCGATCTACAAAACCCTACCTATCCCATTATTCATAATAATGAGACACTGAATACTTTTCCCCTAGGACCTGACACAGCTGTGGTGGTCCACAGGTAACTCCTATTCAACACGTTAGTGGAAGTGCTGGGGGTGTCGGAGACAAAAAGAAGCAAAAGGCTATTGAAAGCTGAGAATGAACTGAGGGTTGGGGGGGAGGGGGGAGGGGGGAAGACAGGTGGTGGTGATGGTGGAGGGCACTTGAGGGGAAGAGCACTGGGTGTTGTATGGAAAACAATTTGACAATAAAATATTATGGAAAAAAAAAGAAATAAAATTGATTTTTGTATGTTTTATCCAATAATCATGCTAAACTTACTTATTAGTTCTGGTAGTTTTTTGTAGATCCTTTGAGATTTTTCTATGTAAACAATCATATCATCTGAGAATAAAGAGATTTTACTTTTTCCTTCCCAAAAAAAAAAAAAAAAAAAAGAAGCAAAAGGCATGTGGATTAGAAATAAATAAATAAAAGTGTCTTGTTTGCAGATGACATGATTGCTGTTTTAGATATTCATGAAGGACCCCAGAGAAAGAACTAGAACTAAAGCATTAGCTGAAGATCACACGGATTGTAAGGTAAATTTTCAAAGAGCCCACTAGCAATGAGCAATTTAAAATTTTAAAAATTTAAATTGAGACTTAAAAGACCAAATATAATGAAATTATTTTGTATAATTTTTTGAAATGTTTACAAGATCTGTATACTGAAATCTACAAAATAATGACCAAAAAAATCAAAGAAAATCAAAATAAATGGAGAGGAACATCACACTGATTGGTTAAGAGACTCAATATCATAATAGCTTCCATCTTCAAAATATCTATAGATTCAATTCAATTTGATATAAATATTAGAGGCAATTTTATATATTTTATATAAATTTATATACATTACCAAAATTTTTATATAAATTTCTTATACAAAAATAAAATGGCTAGAATAACCAATTTTGAAAAAGAAGAAAGTTGAAGAACTTATAATAACATCTAATTTAAATATTTACTATAACACTAAACTGATCAACCAACACAGTATATTTGGGAAAAAAATATGATATATAGGATCCATAGGACAGACAGATAGTCCATGAATAGGGCCATAGAGAACATCGCTTGATTTTAGATAGAGATGCAAAGATAATTCAATAGAGAAAGGATAGTCTTTTCTAACAATGTGCTAGAATATTTGGGTAACTACAAGAAAAAAAAAGTTTATCCATATCTTGCATCCTATAAAAATTTAACTCAAAATGGATCATAAATAGAAATGTGAAACTAAGAGAAAATCTTTGTGATCTTTAGTTAGGCAAAGACTTCTTAGACAAGGCCCTAGAAAAATGGCCCATAGAAGACAATATTGATTAATTGAACCTCATCAAAATTAAAAACTTATGTCTTTGGAAAGCACTCTTAGAAAATAAAAGCCCACAGATTGCAGAAAATAATTACAAGTTACCTGTTTGAAAAAGAGCTTGTATCCTCAATATATAAAGAACTCTCAAAATGCAATCGTAAGCAAACAACTGCTTTTTTAAATGACCAAAATATTTGAAAAGACTCTTCCAAAAGATGACAAATGGATGTCAAATAAATGTTTTAAAACATGCTCTACAGCTCTTGTTATTTTTGAAAAGAAAATAAAATGACAATAAGAAACTACTATGCATTTATTAGAATAACAAATAAAAATTAATAAAACCAAGTTCTGACAAGAGCAAATAAAATTCTTATCCATTGCTGATGAAAATGCAACACAGCATGCTTAGTATGAGAAAAACAAACAAACAAAAAATGTGAGGTCAAGAGAGGTGTAGAGTTTGAAGAAGGAAGAATGAATCAGCCGGGTCAAGGGCTACTGAGAAATCATGTGAGACAGAGTGTGTGAAGTGAAAATTGGATTTTGCAAAATAAATTATTAGTCAAGATTCTCCAGAGAAACAGAACCAACACAGAACCAATAGTCTCTCTCTCTCCTCTCTCTCTCTCTCTCTCTTAAAATTGGTTTACTCATCATGGAGGCCGACAAGTCCTGTGATCTGCCTTCTGCAAGCTGGAGGCCCAACAACGCCAAAGGCTTAAGTTCAGCCTGGTCGGAAGGCCTCAGAACCAGGGGCGCTGCAGAGCTCCGAGAGCAGAGCAGGGCTGTCTCAGCTCCACAAGCAGGCAGAAGGGAGACTGGCAGGAGAGGAAGATGACTCAGTTGACAGTGAAGCTGTGAACACAAGTCCAGGTAATGATTTCATTTTTGTGAGCCAGTGTATAGACCTACAGCTCTGTGTGCATTATATAATGTGCACATATATAATATGTAGATGCATATGTGAAACAACATAGAGTGAAAAATAGTAAAGATTTTCTTCTGCCACAGGTGTACATGACAACACGCTTTGAGAAGTGTATCATTTCTTTCTTTAATTAGTTTTTTAAACATTTTTATTGATTTTTGAAAGACAGAGACAGAGCACAAGCAAGGAAGGGGCAGAGGGAGATGGAGACACCAAATCCAAAACAGGCTCCAGGCTCCGAGCTGTCAGCACAGAGCCTGACTTGGGGCTCAAACCCATGAACCATGAGATCATGACCTGAGCCAAAGTCAGATGCTCAACCAACTGAGCCACCCAGGCACCCCTGAAAATGTATCATTTCTTAAAATCCATCATCTTTGAGCCTCTACAATGAGGCGAACAAATATATCTCTCAGAAAAGCCACGCATACTGGAAAGTTACGTCATTTATGGTCTCTGCTGTTCATGGACAAATGGGGTAACAATCCCATTGTTTTTCCTTTTTCTTCCTTCCAGGACAACAGACACGTTTTGAGGCATTTTTAAAAACTTTGTTCTTATGAGAAGGCACAAACATAAACAAACAAAAAGTAAAGTACCTAAGATAAATTACAAAAGCAAGAAAGATTGTCAGGATTTGAAGTGGACAAATTTTTTGCTATTTTAAAACTAAACTTTGATGCAAAAATCTTAGTGAAATAAGTTGAATGCAATATTTAAAATTCCCAATATCTAGAACTCACAAAATATAAGCCTATTATCATTAATTTCCTTTAACTAATTAAATAAATATTTTTAACCATTCACACAAGGCACTTGTCAACTTTCCTTTCCCAGGGATTCAGGAATCCATGGCTTTAGCTCAATAAATGTGTCCTTCCCCTTGTGCCTGTCCAATATGTTTCAGTTGGCACAGAACACAGTCCCCATTCTTACCAGTGAGCAGGTGGCAAGTGTGCAAATAGTTTCTTAGAGAGAATATACGTTAGAATAGTATGCACCATTCTGCTTACTCAACTGCTACTAGATTCTATTTAAAACCTTAGGGGCACGTGGGTGGCTCAGTCAGTTGAGCATCTGACTTTAGCTCAGGTCACAATCTCACAGTTCATGGGTTCGAGCCCCCCATATTTAAAATTTTAAACATGCCTCATGTAATGGAATAATCTTCACATAGAAAAGATTTTTGAGCCAATGTGTGCTATTGCATCTGTGACTGCACCACAGTATATTTAGTCAATCCGTTATCATTGGGCATTTGTTTTATTTCGATTTGCAATAGTGTAAATAATTACTAATAAATATCATTATATTAAACCACAGAAATCTTTACTCTAAATAATCTGGTCATTTACCAGGATAGGATCCATGGAACAAAGGAAAGAATTATTTTGGTATAACTCTGCATTTGTCAATATACATTTTTTCTAAAGTCAACATTTAATATGACAAATGTGTAATGCTTTTCCTTTAAAGTTCTGCTTCTGTAAATCACCAGAGAAGCATTCATTTTCAAGTACAAAAGCACATGCTTTGGGGCATAGGTGGGGGAAGAATCATGCAGATTTTAGCATTTAATGCAAAATCTTGAGGTAATAATAAATGTTAATTTGTCTGCCTATAGTACAGAACATGATAAATTCTCAAATTGCCTTTTTTCTCAAGAGAAATTACAGAATAAAAGTTTTGAATCTGTTAAATATGCCAATTGCTTCGTTTTTAAAGTTTTTTTTAATGTTTACTTTTGAGAAGGGGGAGAGACAGCAAGTAGAGGAAGGGCAGGGGAGACGGAGACAGAGGATCTGAAACGGGCTCTGTGCTGACAGCAGCAGACCCGATGCGAGGCTTCGAACTCACTAACCAGGAGATCACGACCCGAGCTGAAGTTGGACACTCAGGCACCCCTCCAATTGCTTCTTTTTAGGAAAATCACAAAATAAGAATTTGGGGTGCAAGGAAGGTCTTGATAATATTCATTAGGAGAAATAGAAGCTTTCTGAGCCTCACCTCTGATGTCTACAAAAACAATGTGTGAACATTGCCTCAGTGACAGGTGTACATAGGAGGCGCAGAGGGAGTGATTCATGGCCGAGTAAATGGATATCACGTGTTCACTTCCTCTCTCCTTTCACTTTTACGTTCCCCATGCTCTCGGAAGAAAAGATCCAGATAAATAATTGTGTCTTTAGCTTCTAGCTTCTCATGTAGTCTGACTTCTAGAACCACAAAAAGGTAATAAATAATATCATAAAGGGAATTCATGATGAAAATTCACCTCTCTCTGAATGCATCAGCTTGGTCTTTTCTACTGTACTGAAGAAAAAAGGAATTCATTGGGTAGTTGCTGCACTATTGAAGATTCTGAGGTTGTCTAAGAATTTTTTTAAAGTTTTTTAACATGTATTTATTTTTTGAGAGACAGAGCATGAGTGGGGAAGGAGCAGAGAGAGAGACACACACACAGAACCTGAAGCAGGCTCCAGGCTTTGAGCTGTCAGCACAGAGCCCGACGTGGGGCTCGAACTCATAGACGAGATCATGACCTAAACCAAAGTCGATGCTCAACCGACTGAGCCAGCCAGGCACCCCTACATGAGAACTATTTAAAATATTACTTTAAAGCATAATCAAAATTGTATGTAGAGAATGTAGCCTATGCAAGTGTGCGTGTGTGAATATGTGTGCGCACAGGTACACACACACACACACGTAAAGAATTACTGCAGTTTCTCCATGCTCAGACAGTGAGAAATTATCAGATGTTTTTGGGCAAGATTAATCATGATCAGGTGTGCATTTTAGCAAGAACAATGTGACATCACAGCAAAGGATTTGCTACAGGGAACATAGTGGGAGCAAGAGAGAAATTAGGAAATCAGGAAAAGAAATTAGGATCCCCCTTTGAGGGAGGGAATCAGGATTTGAATGAAAGCATGAGGGGAGTGGAGATGGCAGGAAAAGAAAGGAGTAAAGGGGTCCCTGAGAGGGTCAGTGGATTAAAATCGACTTTTGATTTCATCTTATGATCTCATGGTTCATGGTTCCAAACCCACATGGGAGCTGTGTGCTGACAGTGCAGAGCCGGTTTGAGATCCTCTCTCTCTCTCTCTCTGCCTCTCCCCCAGCTCTCTCTCTCTCTCAACAACTAAATAAGTAAATATAAAAAGTTTTCGAAAAAGAAAGGAGTAAAATGAGAACATGGCATTTCGCCTGTCCCTGTAGATGGCGAGAGGCTCACTACCTGCGTGCCTCGTGTGTCTGCAGGTGTGAGCGACCCGGAGGGGCACGACCCCAGCTGGCTGCGATCTCACAGAAACAACCCCCAGAGCTCAGCTCCTGGGAAGGAGGAGGTGTCCCAGGGACGCCTTCCAACCGGCACTTTGTCTTCTCGCACTTTGTCCCTCCAGCCTCCGGTGCGCCCGGGGCCTCGTCAGACAAGGATCGATGCTGCTGATTTGTAACTGGTGGAAGGAACGCAGCCCGGGCGCTCAGCTCCGGTCCCAAATGGGCAGAGCATCTTTGAGTCTTCCACGGTCCGCTTCCCCGGTCTCCTTTGCCAAAGTTCATATGCATGTCGCTTCTGTGTTTGACTACCCAAGATTCATCAATATTTGCAATAGGCTACATGGAGCCAAATTCTAAGACGGTTCACAGCATTTAAAATTGGGACAAATATGCTCTGGGACTAAGGGAACCAGGGAATTTCCCCAAAGAGCCTATTAGTTGCCAAGAATCCAATACTGGTCAGGAGCTGTAGCTACATTGCCACTAGTTCCTTCTTGTGAACGCTTCACAAAGACCAATTGCCTCCCAAGTAAGGAGGAGATAATCAATATCAGTCTCTCTCCCTGACTGGCGCCGGGCCTGTGAAAGTTCACAGCGGTCGAGTTTGACAGAACGTTTCACCTTGTCGGACTTAAAAGTTACTGAGTTTGATTTGTACCCTGAGACACACTATTATAAATGCTTTGGTTGCTACAGCACTTGCTAAAAATAGAGACGAAATCAGATGCTGGAATCAAGATGCTAGAAGTGTAGCCAGGCCAGGTGAGCCCAGGCAGCCTGCCGGTGGCAGCGCAGCCCAGGGGGCTAGGAGAGCAGAGGGGAGCAAAGGGTGGTGACAGAAAACCGGGCTTCAAAGAGACCGGAGGGACCTCACGCTAATAAAATCCAGGAACAGTAGAGCCTTATCTGAATAAATGACCGTATTTCTGGCCTAAAGAAACACTCATATAATGCTCCTTCTATTAACTTTAAGCAACAAATATAATGAAAACCATATTAAGTTTTCAGTTTAAATTAGCATTTTTTACAAAACTTTAAAGCCAGCCTGGGTGGCTTAGTCGTATAAGCAGTTGATTCTTGATATCAGCTCAGGTCACAGCTCATGAGTTGCAGCCCCCTTGGGATTCTGTCTCCTCTGTCTCTGCCCCTCATCAGCTCACTCTCTATAATTAAAAAAATAATAAAAATAAAAATAAACTTTAAAAAATTAAAATAGGGGTGCCTGGGTGGCTCAGTCAGTTAGGTGTCTGACTCTTGTTTTCGGCTTGGGTCATAATCTCCCGGTTTCGTGAGTTCCAGTCCTATGTTGGGACCCTGCTTGGGATTCTCCGTCTCTTTCTCTCTCTGCCCCGCCCCCACCCGCACTGTCTCTGTCTTCCTCAAACAAACAAACAAATTTTTAAAAACTTAAAAATAAAATACAACATCATTTACATTGTCTTCATAAAATAAACTAATGGATTCTTATTACTTAATCAATAATTCATTTTTATATACTGGATGATTTTAAATATTTTGTTATTTAAAAAAGTGAGACCATACAGTCTTATAATTATTGGAATATGTCTATGAATGTTTCCAGAGTATAAATACCTAGAGGCTAAATTATGAAATATAACCACTTTTAAGAATAAATATTTGCTCTTGGGGCACCTGGGTGGCTCAGTCAATTAAGTGTCTGACCTTGGCTCAGGTTATGATCTCACAGTTTGGGAGTTCGAGCCCTGTGCTGGGCTCTGCGCTGACAGCTCAGAACCTGGAGCCTCCATCAGATCCTGTGTCTCCCTCTCTCTCTGCCTCTCCCCTGTTCATGCTCTGTCTCTCTCTGTCTCTCAATAATAAATAAAAATGTTAAAAACTTTAAAAAAAAAGAAAAGTGCAGTGTAAGGCAGATGGTAGAGAGGAGTCCCTGGAGTAAACAGACATGGTTCCAAATTCTAGTTATGCTATTTATTTGCTGCGTGAACGTAGGCTGGTTACATTTTTTTTCATATGGACACTGGACAAAATAGTTTTGCCTTATGGAATTGTTAGACAAAATAAATAATACATATTTCTTGTTTAAAAGCCAAGCATGAAATAAATGCTCAATAGATATAATATTGTATCCATTCTTGAATAAAATGATATCCTTTATGAAACATGCAATGATCCCCAGATTTGACTAGATTCCCACATTTTTTATGTAATTGGAGATTCTTTTTGAGAGCTTAAAATGGTTCTTACACAGAATGCAGCTAAGGATACATTGATTTAGCTGATTCATTTTGGTATGTGTTCTGTTTTCTAAATTAGCTTAAAGTCTTAGCTTGGTAGCTAAAAAGGTAAATGTACCATATCTGCAATATAACACTATTGCTTTAAGTATATTTGAAAAGAATAAGGAATAGTTGTACAGAATTCTGGAGATACTAAATTCTTGATTCCAAGTTTTCTAGAAACTATATAAATAAACTTCTAATATCCAGCATTGTATTGTGGGGAGAGGAGAAGACATATCACATATAACAACTTCAAAGTTTCTTCCGAAGCTTTGATCTGAGAGTGTTAACGAAAGTAACACATAGTTAGTTGTGGTTATTTCCAAGAATCACCCAGGACACCCAGTGGTGCCTTTGAATCCGTTCTGGGACAGCACTGGCCAAGGCCTTAGAGATGTGGACCCACAAATCCCTGCTATAATCATGCATCAGCCTCATTCAAGGATATAGGGGAAGAGGCATGGGACAAGTTTATCATTTCAAATTTGATAAAACCTCTTGTGCAAATGATAAAAGGGAAAACCCAGCTTATCTTCCTTGCCGTATGTACTTAAACAAGGGTTTCATTTTACTTCTTATTTCCAATAGTAATGTTACTACTGGGAATCTATTTATCAAGAGATTTTATTTATGAAGCACCAATCTTCTACATTCTTTAGAATTGCCAGACAATTTCAATGTATTATTTTACTCTGATATCAATTAGACAATGATGAGAACACTAAGCGTTATTACCCTGTGCCCAACAATTTGCATTTGAGATTGAGGCTGACAATTAGGTGACAGAAAGAATAGAATGTCGGTTTAATATTTTGATGGTCTCTGTTACACAGGAAAGATCATACTGGATTTTCCAGCTCAAACTAACAAGCCTGATGATTGAGACAAGGACTCCGGAGACCAGTAGCCAGACCCCTGCAAATGTTCAATGGAAATATCCTGCAAACCACTCAGGGATCTGCAAACAGACCTCTGCCCCATTTCTGATGAAGTTGCCAATGCTGTTAGTTTCATTAGAAACTCCAGGTTCTGAAGTGACTCTGCTGAGATTTTCAAATAAGGAACTGAAATTCCTATCCAGCTTCCATAGTAGAGTCTTGAATAAATTGCCCAACATTCCTAATTGCTAATATCGAGAAATCAAGTGTGCGTGTGTATATCACATGCCTTTTCTTCAAATCCAATTGTTTCCTGTGCCCATAGACATCTACCCAATGGCAACACCCACCCAGTGGAAACTACTCCAGTGGGGTCACCTGTGCCTTTCCTGTAGATGAATCCAAGGGACACTTGTCATCACTTATATGACTTGTCAGTTACATTCATCACACTTGCCAACTACATCTTCTTTGAAAGCCTCTTCCTGAACTTAGGAGACCACAAATCACGGGAGTTCCTTGTTCCTCTCTGACAGCTCTTTTCCAGTCTTCAGTGATGGCCTCTCGAATAAACGTTACCCGAACCAAGCAATCAAAAACACCATCTCCACACAATCTCTCCCTGGGAATAATGCAGCTAACAGACTCTAAACACCTTCCTTTATTCGCTACCATGTACCACCATGAATCACTCAGAAGCCAACTTCCTCGTGTGTAAGCAGTAAATGGACATACTTGATTCAACATTATTCTGAGGTGTCCATTAGGAGGGCTCCATTATGTGTCCCTCCCCCCCCCAATTATTCCCCCATCTATCGCCTGGATTTGGAGAACTCACAACCTGAATAAGGCATGTTTGCAGCAGGCTTGAGTCCCATGACTGCTTTGTCATTCCAATGTCATTGGTGTCATTGATAGACCAGACTGTGTGTTGTGTACAACATCTCTGAGGACAGCGTTAAAGGCCGGCATAAGTGAATGGACTTTTTTTTAAATTTTATGTCTGAGGAAGAAATCTAGAGATGGGTGCTGAATATGACATTTTTCAGAACCCAAAAGAAAGCTCCTAGGAAGTTAAATTCTTAAGGGATGCCAGTTCTTGGCATCCCCTGAGTTCATAGATCAAAATCTCCCCTCATGCTCACACCTCTCTCGAAGCGCCTCCTTCCCGCAGCTCCCCTGGAGAGGTGGCCATGTTCTTCTTCAGGACCCGCCAAGGACCCAGAGGGTGAGCTGCCTCGGGATTCCTCTCCAGGCTGCCCTCTGAGAGCACATTTTCCCAAATCCCAGGCACTCAGAGGGGCTGTGACCCAGGGTTCTACTCTGGCTGCTAATGTCCGAATCTTCATTCCATAGTCCCAGGGAGCTGGCTGTGCCGCTGTGGGTCCCACACCTCTGCTGGGTGGGGTGTCTCCTCATGCTGGGTCTCCAGGCAATATTTCACCAGCTTTAGTGGCACAGACACCTATTTTTTCCCTCAAAAAACTTTTCCAGGTTTAACTCTCCTGCTTTGCTACTTCAAATGTATTCTCAGAGACTGTGCAGGTAAAGTTCATAATGTGGGAGAACGTAATTAATTCACTCACAGTCATATAACTTGACAGCATTCACCTTCTCTTCACTTCTGTACGGTGCCCCCTTTGGACTGGCTGGGACTGAGAAAGAAGTCACAAGCCTCCAGGAAAGTGTCCTAGTCTCACAAGGGGCACTCCATGTGACCTGTTTAGGGAGTTCTTTCAAAATTTTGGTCAAGGTCCCTAAGACTTAGGTCCCTAAGAGGTTCAGTCTCTATGCAAAGCTAATTTTGTCAGCTACATAAGTGAAATTTTAGATTTATGACAGTTTCATGTCTGTTGTGCCCACTTATTTGTGAGAACCATGAAGACACAGGTTGTGTCCATTTGCCCTGGGGCATCCTAAGTTCATAGAAATACTTGGTGCATTGTGGACCCCCAACATTTAATAAGTTCATGGTGACCTCTACAAGCCTTTAGATGATGCAAATGTTAACCTGAGAAGTAGGCTTTGATAAGCATCTATAATAATTGATTATTCTAAGAGTTTATTTACAGCTATAGACTAATAGTTTTACCTGGCTTTAAAAATAAAAAGTCCTATGTAAATCAGCTTTTTCTTGTCAGCTGTCCATGCCCAGCATGAAGCCAGAGATCTAGAACCAGGTGTCAGAGTATATGTTTAGACATCTGGGTAATACTCCTAGTGAAAAGTTTTACTGACAGTCCCAGAAGTATGGAAGAGAGTTATTCAGAAATGGATATAGTTACATGATCACAGTGAGACAATACTCATTGATAATAATGAGTGTTTTATAATCATCCTCAAGCCATGAGTAAATGATGATTAGTGTGACAGTTCTTGAGGCCTCACTCTGCATTAAGTGGCACTGAACCATTGCTTAAGCTTCCCTTTTGCAGCCAAACTCTTAAAAATGAACATTTACTTTGAGAAGGGGAGAAATCACCAGGCCATCCAAGTAGAATCCAAACAAAGCATATTAAAGATTATCCTACATGAGAGAGTTCTGGACAGACTTGGCAATGCACCAAACAGGAACTGGTTTTCTACTTACTTTGGCAATTGCACACCATCACTAAGCAATGCCACTGAGATAAGATGATCAGTCGATTGCCAGTGGGACCAGCATATCCTACTTCACTCCATGCACCCGTAATCTGAGAGCATTTAGGAATCCGTAGTTGAGACATTGAAAGCCATTGTCCAAATGAAAATCATTTGCAATATTGACAGTGGATGAGGAATTGTCACTCTTGTATGCAGGGGGTTCTTGTACTAAATTCTGGGAAGTCTTAAAATCCAAATAGATAACCACTCGATGTGGGTAAAACAAAGGGAAAATCAAGAATATGGTGTAACCTCTTTCAATGCTATCCAGAAGTTTTCTCAAGAGTCCAGTTAATTATAAAATCACTCCAATGACAATGTTCAGCAGATTTGCCTGATGTTTCTCATGGTGTGTGTGTTAATTTTAGATAAGAGTTCTGGAGCAACATCCGCATCAGTTGTAAGACTCTGGACATGTGGGTGTCGAAGCACTGGACCGTGGTTTGAGTCTTAGGTATGTCTTGTCACTGGTAGTTATATGAAGACTTTAGGGGAACAAAGGTTACCCTTTCAAGTTTATTCACTTATTTATTTATTTATTTATTTAGAGAGGGAGAGAGAGAGTGTGCATGAACAGAGCAGGGGCAGAGAGTGAGGGAGACACAGAAACACAAGCAGGTTCTGTGCTATCAGCGTGTGGTCTGACTCAGGGCTGGATCCCACCAACTGTGAGATCATGACCTGAACTGAAATCAAGAGTTGGACACTCAACTGACTGAGCCAACCAGGCATCCCAAGGCTATCCCTTATTGTAATGTGTCAACAAGAGAAATAGAGAAGCAGTGACTCTGGATACAATGGCTGCGGAACGAAGTCACCAGTAACAAAGCTCAAGACTTTGGAAGTCCTGGGCCCTGAAGATTTGTTTTCCATAAGGAATTCTTACTGGACCTGTCACGTGCCCAAAGTGAACCCAGTATCCATCCCAGTAAGGCCCTGTTGAAGTGGGTATCTGATCCCAAGAAGCAAAACAAGAAAGGGTCATTAAATCACAATCTCAGAAAACATGACCATTGAATATGGAGTCCAGCCTCTCAGATTTTACCAGGCACACATATCCTGTGGGTTCTTCTTGTACTGTGGCATCTGCTATAGCATATCTGGAGTGAGCCTGGAGGCCTCGATTTCCACATTTCTTACACCTTCCCAGGTAACACTAACTCCACACTTTTGAGCAGCAAGGGTGTGGAGGGCTAGGAAGTCCTCCTTCTGGTTAGCAGCCAAATGAGGTAAATTGCTCTTTGGAAGACAAGCCTTTGGTCTGATTATTAAATATAAAGGCAGAGCTATACAGTAGGGTACTTCTTTACAGCAACTTATTTAATGGGAATCCAATGGCAACATTAAAGCACTTCCATCAAGCTCCTAAAAATCCCGATTCTCTTGGCCACCCCCATTAGCACCTTCAAATACAAAGGCACAGATATATAAGCCATTCTGGTATTATAATATCCAATTTGAATTAAAATCCACTTCACATGAAAAAATCAGCAGGTGGTAAAAGAGCCCTGCATTTGGGAAAGTGTTCCGAGACAACCCTCCGGAAATGTGAGAACGATTATATTGCTGTGTTAGTTATACGTGCAGCCATTTCGGGAAACAGCCATCTTGTTGGCATTTAAAAGAATAAGGGAGATATCACCCCAATATGAAGCTTAGACATGAAAAGGAATGTACATCTAATGAATAACAGGAGTAAAAAGTCATCCATAAGAAGGATAGAGTTTTCTCTGTAAAGGTGCTATGCTTGGTTTGAGGTGAATTAAACTAACAGAGTCCATGCCCCCAAGAAGTTTATAATAGAAGATCAAAAAGGATAGAACTACTGCCTTTGCTGTCCAAAGAAATAAAGAGGTTAAGTTCTCTGTCACAGAGAACATCTATGACACAGCTTAAGGGAATTTACAAGAACGCAAAGCAAGATTGAATTGCTGTATGAAGAGATCAGTGCACACGATTGTATTCCTCTCCCCTTTCACTCAGAAAATCATTGTTCCCTTTAATCTTCCTCACTGATTCTAGCCATCAAAGCTGGAGTACCTTGAAGGCAAATGCTTTTTATCCACTAAGAAAAACCAGTGGCGCTTTGGGAACCTTGGGTGGTCCTATGAAACACATCTGGATCACATTACATTCAATCACTTTAAAGATTAACTTGGGTGAAAAGATGAGGAACCTGTACAACTACTGGACCATGACTCAAATGGTAATAAATTCTGCAATGTGCACCTGCAGCAACGGCAAAGCAGAGGGGAACTGGTCGTAGCCGTTGACCTCTTCAGCTGCAATACTTCGGAGCATGACTTTGAAACAAAGCTGGTTAGGTGAGTAGGCTATGACAGGCGGCGTTTCATTAGGAGTAATTATTTAAACACAACTAATGAGACCATTTTACGGAGGCCAAAATCATTTCCAACTCCTAGCCAGCTTAAACAATATTTAATATGAAATAAATTTACAGTGTAAGAGAAAACATTTTGTTTAGCTTACTACCCAGGTGTTACCTTATATATATCTCTTTGAACCAGTTTTTACAGATGGAAACTTGTGACCATTGTGTTTCTTTGAAAACCGGTGTTTATTCCCCTAGAAACTGGAAATTATTCATTAGAAATATAAAAATCTCTTAAAGAAAATTAATTGAATGGATCTCATTTGTGTTTGGCTGTTTCTCTTATCTCTCCATGCCCAGTCCTGTAGAAGCATTATTACCCAATTGTGTCTTCTAGATTTCTCCCCTGACTCTCATAAAAGATTCTTAGTTTAAATGCAAACATTTTAATTCAATATGTCTCTATATGTTTGTTTCATATGTAAAAAGGATTTAGGCTTAGTGTACAAATAATATTTGTATAACATCTTATATTTAGGAGTCTAATACCCTTAACATGTCAAAAAATATGAAACTAATATGTCAAATGAAAAACTGTTCCTCCTTTCTTTTTAAACTCATGACAATTACCATCATCATTTTTACTGAGCCAGGATGGACATAACACTATGCTGAATTCCTGGAGTAACTTGGCTTTCAACAACCTTTTAAGAAAATAGCATTAAAAATGAATAGATGGAGGGAAAAAATGAATAGATGGACTGCTCTATGTGGTCTCCAGTTTCTTCCAGACTCTTTGATCTGTGACTATCAACTGAATTCTCAGGAGCCCATTTCTTCTCTGTCTGTGTGCTTCTGGATTTGGACTCATGCTTATACCCTTTAATCAACTCTGTTGTGTCTGCCTTGCTTTTGGATCATTGCTCATCTTGACTTTGACTCCCATTATTGGAAAAAACTCAAGGACTCCTAATTGTCTATGACTTGAGTTGACCATCAGCTCTCTCGGGTCTGTCCCATCTGTCTCCAGCCTTGGCCTTATCCCATGTCAGGCATCTTGTCCTCCTTGTCTCACAATCTAGCCATGGTGCTGACAAATGGAGGACCTTGGTGAACATTTCTCAACAAAGAAATCACATGGCTATGTTATGCCCAGATTTTAATATCGCCCCCAAAACCAGAGATTACCTGGGAGACCGAATCAAGCATGCAGAAGCAAAGGGCTTTATTACGAATTTAGGCCCGGCCAGCCTAAACTCGGGCTCACAGACTTCAACAACACACTGGATCCACGTGGAGTGAGCCCCGAACAAAGGCAGGGTAGGGCTTTTACAGGAAATTGTGACATAGTTACAGTGACCCAATTATTATTATACAATATTATTGACAGCAGGTTTAACCATTCACATTGCCTAGAGTATTGGTTACTTTTGGTGGGACCCAATCACAACATTTAGAGTATTGACCAAACACAGAGTGGGCCCAGGACCCTCATGTAGGGCGCGACTAGTCTTAGCCTCCATCTTTAGGCCCGCCCTTAGATATGTTAAAGATGTTAGCTGGCCTTTCCTGATTGGGTGTTACAAGGGTGGTCCCTTCTGCCTTGGGCAACGTGTGCCCTTCTATTGTCTCATGGAGTCGGTTTCAGACCTGCTTCCTTACAGCTAAGAGTTTGTAATCAAAAGCAATTGAAGGGCAATGTGTAGGCTGTACTGGAGGCACACAGAGTGGAAGCAAGATGTTCACGGCATACTTCATTGCTACTCACTAGAAGTCCATTATATCTGCTTCTCAAATCTTAACCATGATTCCTACTCACGCAGAATGGTGAATGAAGTTTTCCTTCATATGCAGAAAACAAGAGTGTTAAGGTGGTTTGTTTCAAGCTAGCTCAGAAACTGTGATCATATAAAGTCAAAACAGTGGATTTCCAAATGTTACATTAGCATCAGACATTCATTAATGGAATTTGCTGGACTACATTTATAGAAAGCCTAGTAGATCCATATAATCATCTCCAATGCGGAGTATGGTAGGATCCAGTCATTCTCTCTACCAAGAGGACATATAACTGCCATGTCAAATTACTCACCCTCTGCAGAGGATGAACTTCTCCAAGAAACTTGAAAAGCATTTCTAGTTCTATATGGCACTGAATTTTTATGATAAAAAAAAAGTAAGGGAATTTTTTTTTTACCTTCTTTTAGGAAAGTCTATTACAGTACTCGATGCTCTGATTAGAGAGATGGTAACTTAAATCTCTCGAATATGAAAAGGGAGGAAGACAGCCCTTGGCACTAATCACTGCCGAGCTGCTCTGGTTAAACAGGAAACTCAGAAAGATTCTTCTCATCTTAACTCTTGGCTCAGGAAAGAAAATCTTTGATCTCATATACCTGCATCAGACTTCTGGGTATATTATGGACATTTTCACCTCACTATATAAACTAGAGAGGAGGTTTCCAGAAATGCAAAAAGATAACAAGGAATATTAAAGGGACTTTATATTTCATATCCAGGAAGGAGTCTGGCTAATACTTTAATTCCTATGTTTCTATCAATGTGTCAAGGACTGCCTCTTGCATATTGCCCAGGCAAATATATTCTATCTCTGGAGACCTGTTCATGAATAATGTGACCACTTCTATTTAAAAATGGTAGCTTCCATTTTATTCCTTCAATATTGACTCTATTTTTAAATTTTATGATTTTTGAAAATGTGTCCTGGTCCCACCATGTGTAAGTAAACATAGAAAATGTGAAGGTCATTCAAAGCAGCATGTAAAAGGAAAGAGTTAAGGGTAATGTAGGAGTCCTGCAAAGTTTCCTCTTCATGAGGTAGGAAGATCTTTAACAGGTTAGTTACACATATCACGGGTATCCACTAATCAATAGGCTTTTAGAAAATCTATCTTAAAAAAGATTTTATCGACAGTAAAAAAAACAGTGTATTGAAGGCAATAATGCATCTAATTATTAGGACAACTGCCAAGTTAATCCTACCTTAAGATATATATTTTAATGAGTAGTCAGTATGTGCAAATGTGATTTGTAACTATGTGCAAAGACCACGTGTTTAGAGGGCAGACATCCAGTCCTATTTACCTAACTGCCCCAGATGCCCAGGAGAACAGCACAAAGTCAGTGACGGTTGGTAATATGTTGAATGGATCAGATAAGTAATTAGCAACCATCTGCATTCTGATTGAAGTGGCCAATTTAACCTGTAACTGGACATAAACGGCTCTGCTACCTAGCTTAGATTTCAGTGAGTTATCCAAGTGAAACTGAAGAGAGTTTGAAAACATGTTTAGGCTTTTAGAGTGTATGTGCTCAACATCACAACCCCAGTGACTGCTGCTACTCCACTTGGTGAGGAGAGCGCTGTCAAAGAAGATATCAGAGCCTCCCATCCTGCTCAGTGAGTGTCTTTGTTTGTTTTTATTGTGGTTTCTTTCCCAGTACAAACATTAATACATTTACACCATAGAAATGATGACACACAGGAAAGCAACAGTGAGAAAAGAAAATCACTCACACCACTATCAAGGGACGTTCTCTGCATTTATTGCGTAGTCTTGAAATGTGCCTCTCAGATAGAAAATATGTATGCTATGAAATACTATCCTATAATATTTTAACTCAGTGCATTCTATTCCATGACTAAATGTGTTATTATTTTAAAAAATTCCTTTTGATAGATTCTAAGGTTATGTCAGTGTTCTGATATGATAAATAAATTTTAAAATCTGAAAATATTTTTTCAGTACTTCTTTAGATTATTTTTATATAAGTGAGAATTGCTTGGTAGACAATTTTAGTAAATATTATGATATTATTATACAGAAGGTTTGCATCAATTCTCCACCTTCCTAAAAATTCATAATATTTTGTTTTTTTACTTCACTGTCATCAACAATGTGTATCATTCATTGTAATCATTCCCAATTTGACTTGTCATGGACAACGTAGTAAACATCAACAATGCCTGCATATGGCCGCCATTGTTTTATATCTTCTACGGAGAGATGATAATGCATACCCTTATTTCATTGTTTCTGTTGACGTGTGTTTCTTTTTCTTATTGAGGGTGTTTCAAACATTTAATAATATATTATTATATATCAATATTTTATTAATTATCGCTTATTCAATGATTTATTAATTATTAAAATATTAATGTATTAACATTTTGTTTGTCATAAGTACAGAAATTAGTTCTGCACTTAAAAAAGTTTTTCAGCCCCAGAGTTTTACGGTAGATCATAAGTTTGGTAACGTTTGTGCCCAACAAACATTAAGGCATTGTCTTGGCTATGAGACATCATCAGCTTTGCACCAATAAAACTCGTGTTTGCAACTAATTTGAGATAAGTGAGGACCCATCACAAAATGCAAGGTGGCTTCTCAGGGCCTTCCAAATAGGTGCCTTAGTCATAAGAATGACCAGTAAATTCCCATATAAACATGTATTCCTTCATTTAACAAAACACACTGGACCACTGCTGTGTGCTGGGAATTATACGCTATGTGCTACTAAAGTGCACAGGTTTCAATAATCTAGCAAGTAAATATGAGTGAAATTAGGAAACAAATAGAACTTCATCAGTGAAATTGGTGAAACATAGATCATATGAATACATATAATAGGTCTTACTTTACTCTTTCCTATGGATGTACCATGACACTTTCCTTCTGAGTTTCTGCCAGTTATGCATTAAGGATGCATTAAGGATGACAAAGTCACATAATAGAGGTTAAAGAAAAGGTTTTATCAGAGAGAAAAAGAAAGCTGTAAAGGCCAAAGGATCCTGTGAGAAGAAAAGGTAGACTCGGCTTCCCCATCACACACAGGGAGGTGAGCTGAGGCCAGGCCCCCCACTCTGTGGACGGGGACAGCCCTGTGCTGCCCTCCATTTCTCTCTGGGAAGCAAGAAGAGCTACCCGGTCAGTGGGACATTTCACAAGCTGCCTGGCACTCACGGGCCTGTGGGGATGCCAACTATTTATAAGAGTTGTCTAGGAAAACCAGTCACTTAACATGTTGGAAACACAGAGCCTATAGGAAAGTGAAGCCCTAATGTTGGGGAGGAAATCCTGCTGTTTTGTGGGAGGCTGTAGAGAAAGCCCAATGTTCCACGAGAGGCTAAGCTCACACCAGGACTGAACACCAGGAAGGAGGAAACCTCCCTAGTTAGATCATTGCCCCAGAAAATGAGAGTGAGCTCAGGTTTTTCTGTTGCTTTTGCTTTCGGACTCTTGTATTCCTGGCACTACTTAGGATGACATATTGGTGTATTCAAGAATGGTTGTGATGGTCCATGTGGCGGACTACACTTTCCATGAAGTCCACGGAAGATCTCCCACATACAAGTCTTTTGTACCATGTGACTCGGGCACCCCTGCCATCAAGAGTTTGCTCAGTTTGGATCTGTGTAGGTTTGTGGCTACTGTGAAGATTACAAGGTGTGACCCTGAAGCTAAGGCAGGGAGTTTTCTGCAGGTTCTCTTGAGATACTCCTTCTTGGTGGCCACTGGCCATTCCCTGAGTAGGAAAAAGGCTATATGAAGCATTTATATATGAACATTCTAGAAGACTGTCCTCGACTAAAGTGCTAGATGACAGCTAGTATGAACCTCCAAACAAGTGACTGAGCCTCGAAATGACCTCAGCCCCACCACTCTCTGCTCTGCCTGAGAGACTAGCAAAAACCATCTATTAGAGTCTAGACAAGATCCAGAGCCATAGGAGCCACTTATAAAATAAAATAATTATTGTGGGGGGCTCAGTCGGTTAAGCGTCTGACTTTGGCTCAGGTCATGATCTCGTGGTCTGTGGGTTTGAGCCCCATGTCCGGTTCTGTGCTGACAGCTCAGAGCCTGGAGCCTGCTTCAGATTCTGTATCTCCCTCTTTCTGCCCCTCCCACACTCATGCTTCTCTCTCTCTGTCTCTTAAAAATGAATAAATGTTAAAAAAATTTTAATAAAAAAATAAAATATTTACTGTTTTTTAAAGGTACTATGTTGGAAGCATTCATTACACAGCTATAAATAACCAGAACAGTGATGTATTTTTCTAGATCTCAACAGAAAATTAAGTGAAAGTATCTTAATTATTTTGAACTTCTTTTCAGTTCCAATAACCATATTCTATGGTCTCAAGAGAGATTTAGAAAAATAATAACTGTTACTTTCTTTATGAATAACTATCACTTTGAATTAAAAATATTCCAAAGAAAATGTATGTCCACCAACTTTATCAGTTGTCAGATTCAATGCATATTAATCAAAAGAAAACCTGATTAAAGTATGAAAAATCTTCATAATTTTCAAATCAATTAAGACTTTTCACAGAGGTGCCTTGGTGGCTCAATCTGTTAAGCATCCAGCTCTTGATTTTGGCTCAGGTCATGAGATGGAGCCCTGCATCAGTCTCTGCATAGGGTGTGGATCCTGCTTAAGATTCTCTCTCTCCTTTGCCCTCTGCCTTTCTCTGTCTCAAAAAGAAAGAAAGAAAGAAAGGAAGGAAGAAAGAAAGAAAGAAGAAAGAACAAAAGAAAAGAAAGAAAAAAGACACTTCACATTCAAAGTAAATTTTATTTATTTTTCTTAAAGTTTTATTATATTTGTTTTTGGAGAGGGGGGAGGGGCAGAGAGAGAGGAAGAGAGAGAATCCCAAGCAGTCTCTGCACTTACAGCACAGAGCCCCATGTAGGGCTCAAACTCACAAACCATGAGATCATGACCTAAGCCAAAACCAGGAGTCAAATGCTTAACCAACTGAACCACCCAGGTGTCCCTCAAGATGAATTTTAAAATTTAACTATAATGGTACTTTTGGGTCTGACCAAGATGGACACAGAGGCTAAATGTTCCCTCCCCCCAATACAATTTTTAAAAATAGATGAAACCATGGTCTTCAAGATGCAGAATGTCAGGCAATGAAAGAATAAAAGACAGTGACACTTAATACATAGGAAGCAAATGAGATGAAGCATGTAACCACCATAGCTCAATGCCTTGAGGAGTTTGCAGGGCACAGCCCAGGGAAGGGAAGCTAGGCAGAATCCAGGGTGTCACATGGTGAAGTGACAGAGAGGTTTTGGGAGAACAAGCTGGTTTGAGTTTATAGGACTGAATAATAGAGACAGGAGAGAGACAGGGAGAGAATAGAGGCACACAGAGACCAGAAAGAAGGGTAAGGACAGAGAGAGAAACCTGGAGCTCTGCAGAGGGTCCCCTCAAGCCTGTCTGCAAAAACCTGCCTGATGCTGAGGACAGAATCATCCAAATGTATTAAAGGGAACAGAGGAATAGTATGGAAGGCACTGCATGAGAGGCAGGGGAGTTAAGAGTTACAGGCCATCCCACATTATAGGTGAGATGTGAGCACTGTCTCTAGAATCCTGGAAGAAGCCCATGCTCCTAGAAATCTACATCCAGAGAAAACCTTTGTCAAAAACAGAGAGAAAATGAAGACATTTTGAAACACATTGTAAACACTGTAGGGATGAGTAAGTAAGAACAGAAGGAGTTTTAGCTAATATACCAACAAGGAGATAAAGCAGAATCATGAAAACATATTCAATCCAAAGGAAGAGGGAAAGAAGAAATATAGAAAATAGGAAAACTCAAAAACAGAAAAATGATAAACTTAAATGTAATTATATCAATAGTCACATAAGATGTGAATTTTACTTCAATTACAAACACTTCAATTAGAAAGCAGGGATTGTCAGAGTGGATAAAAAAGCAAGGCTCAATTATATGTTGCCTACAATAAACCCATTATAAGTATAAATATAAATCTCCTGAAAGGAAAGGAATGGAAAGAGACATATCAGGCAAATTCTAGACAAAAGGAAATCTGATATGTGGTATGAATAGTAGACAAAGATTTCAGATTGAAGAATACTACCAGGAAGAAAGAAGGTCACAGTATAACAATTGCTCAAAAACAAAACAAAAAACAAAAAAATAAAACAAAAACTCTCAGTGGCCCTAAATATTTATACACTTAATAATAGAATATATTCCACATGAGCTCATTAAGAAAATTAAAAAGGAAGGAATTCTTCCCAATTCCAGAAGCCAGATAAACCAGAAAATGGCATTATAAGTTAAGAAAACTGCAGTCTAATCTCTCTCAGAATATAAATGCAGAAATTCTTAACAATACATTTCACAAACTGATCAAATAATATATGTATATATGAAAACATATCCTAAGTATGGTTCATCCCATGAATGCAGAGTTGATTTAACATTCAGAAATCAAAGAATGGAATTCAACATATTAAAAAACAAAAAAGGAAAGAACACGCATTGTCATCACAATATA
The DNA here is from genome assembly GCF_006229205.1 of Suricata suricatta. Taxonomy (NCBI): domain Eukaryota; kingdom Metazoa; phylum Chordata; class Mammalia; order Carnivora; family Herpestidae; genus Suricata; species Suricata suricatta. The sequence continues at coordinate 141,723,942 of NC_043706.1, forward strand.
TACAGTAGAATAGGTACAGTGTATGGTGAAACTCCAGGAGTCTTTCCACATGCGTACTCTCAGGAAATTAGGAATAGAAGGGCAGACCATCCTCTACCTGCTACAGGACATCAACAAAACTTGAATCAGCATCATGCTCAATGGTTGAAAACTGAGCAAGGATATTCCTCTGAAAATCTATATTCCACATTGAACTGAGGCACCAGCTAGTGCAATCAGACATGAAAAAGAAATAAAGGTTATCCACATTAGAAAAGGATAGAATGATCTTTACACATATATCACAAGATCACCCACACAGGCAATCTGATAGAATCTATAAACAAAGTCTTAGATCAAATAAATAAGTTGACTAAGTTGCAGAGGAGAACAACCAAAAAATCAGTTGTATTTCTATAAAACAGCAATTAACAAATGGAAATCAAAATATATAATATACCATCTATAATAGCATTGAAATAGTACAATACTAAGCAATGAATTTGGCAAAAAATAGGAAATATAAAACCTGGCTGAGGAAATGTAAAGAAAGCCTACATAGTATATCCCAAGAACATAGTTTGGAAGGTTCAATACTGTTAGGATGTCAGTTCTTTCCAAAATGATCAATAGAATCAGTGCAACGTCAGTCAAAATCCCAGAAGGATTTTTTTGGGTCAAAACTGACACTAACTGAACAAAAGAGCAGTAAAAGTATTTAGGATACCAATACCAATGCCGAGGCACCTGTGATCTTACAGAAGGGGATTTTAGTGCTTGGGCTTTATTTTCTTTGTGGAGCATAGTTGTAAAAGAAAGAGAATATGCACACCTTTGTTACAAAACATCGAGCAGTATGTAAAGTATAGCAAATAAATGAGACCTAAGAAAATAATTTTGTAATATAAAGTCAGCCTTTGAAGAAAGATAGGAGAGAGAAAAAACAGTACTTGTTTAGAAAGCCAAAAACAAACAAACAGACACGTACCACGTCCGCACACAAAGAAGGGAGCGTGTCAGTGAACCTAGCGATTACTCTTGCTCTTCGGTTTGCTATAAAGCATTTTCATCTCTATGTCCTCTGCAATCTTAGTAAACAACCAGATCAACTATATGCACATGTTTGAAGAGCAGAAATGGGCTCTACTTGTTACGGTTTCTTTTGTGAGTATAGCTAACTTGTCATGAGAACAACCATAGAAGTTTGGAGGAATCGGGGCGGGGCTGGGGGGCACCTGGGAGACTCAGTCAGTTGAGCAACCAACTCTTGATTTTGACTCAGATCCTGATCTCGCAGTTCGAGCTCTGTGTGGAGCTCTGCACTGATGATGCAGAGCCTTCCTGCTTGGGATCCTCTCTCTCTGCTGCTCCCTTGCTCCTGCTCTCTTTCTCTCTCTCTCAAAAGAAATAAACTTAAAAAGAAAAAAGGAAGTTAAAAGGAATCTGGAAAAAAAAAAGAAAAAAGAGGATAGAAGGAGTTCCAACTGAATGTAAGAGCAAAAGGGAGGGTTTTTTTTAATGTTTTATTTATTTTTGAGAGACAGAGAGAGATGGAGTATGAGTGGGGGAGGGGCAGAGAAAGAGGGAGACACAGAATCCAAAGCAGGCTCTTCTGTGAACTGTCAGCACAGAGCCCGACAAGGGGCTCAAACCCACGAGCCGTGAGATCATGACCTGAGCCAAAGTCAGACTCTTAACTGACTGAGCCACCCAGGCACTTCTTAGAAAGGACAGTAGGGCCACCACCCTCCTTCACAGAACTGCCTCTCGGTTTTCCAGATCCCTACTCTTTCCACCTGCCCTTTAAATATCCTGATCTAGGGTCCTGTGTGTGCCACAGACTCTTTCTATACACACTCCCCTTATGCCCCCTCCTTATGGCTACTTTTTAGTGTTTATTTTAAGGTACAGTAGCTGACAGAAAACAGGTACTCAATAAATATCTGCGACCATTGGGTCAAATTCCCCAAATGAATAACAGGTGTGCCAAGGGACTAGCTGCTTTTTGTTGAAGTTAAATACGAAAGGTTTGTGGTGAACTTGATCAAAACAGTTACATAATTTTTTCAACCTTCTCACTCTGGTGATTGGGGAAAGTATTTCTGTTCTGTGCATCCTGGGAACTTGAAGGAGGGGCTCTCAAGTGTGAGACGTCAGCGAAAGTGTTTCAAATAATTGCAGTGGCGAGCCCTTGGCGTGAGACTCCTGGAAATAAGCGCACTGGAGAACTGGAGACGTAAAGGCAACGTGACGGAAGGTGGGGGCAACGCCGCTGAGGGACGTGCTCCACCTGCCGAGAGCAAATGCAGTGTGACCTGCGGGTACAGTCCATGCATCGTCTAGGCAGTGTTCCGCTGGTCTCGGGTGCCTGACAAAACCTGATTTCTGGTGAGACCACTTAAATGTCTCCAGGGAAGACAGTGGCGTGGAACCTGTGTGGGCTCAGGCTGAGAAAATGGCTGTCTTCCTTCTTCCCGCCCCCAAAAAGTGTTTTCTTTTCTCTCCTTGTTTTGATCATTAAGTTAATCTACTGGAAAATGAATATGCGTTCCATATTTCAAGTATAGAAAAATGACCTTTTTTAGTTGTTCACAGCTGCAACTGTGAGAAACTGAAATTAATATTGCTGCTAAATGTGTCCATGAGCTGGAGAGATGACAGTGCTTCTATATAAGGGGACAGAGATCCTTTCATGGAGAAGAACAAGGCAGCTGCTCAATCCATTTCCCAGAAGGACAAGTGAATTTTAAAAAAGACCCTATGAAATTTGAGCATGTGCTTTTTTCATGTGGATCTCCATTATTGTCAATATTTGTGTGTGCACCTTGGCGTAGGCACTCTGTCCTGAACTCGCCGTGTTTCAGGAGAGTTGAACTGGCGCCCGATCCTACACAACCTGGGAACTGAGCCCCACTGCACACCTGGGAACCCGCCCTTTCCTGTTTAAGCCAGGTTTTGTCCACCTCTTGTCCTCCCTGTGACTACCTGGCTAGCCGTGACCATCCGGGGAAACTGAGCTCACTCACTTCATGCAGAAGAAGCAGGCTGAGCTGGAAAAATGGACGACTGACCATAGTTTGCATCCATACATTTCTCTGCAATGTGAGGCAGGCCAGCAGTGGAGGGAAGCTCAAATATTTCCTCTGTGTCCGGAACAGAGCCTGGCTCTTACCAATTCCTTCTTGTGGGATGTGGCACAGCGCATAGTCCCTTGATATTATGGTTCCAGAGCGTTCTGGTTTCATACCAGGACTGGACTCATTCACATCATCATGGCTCTGCTGAGTTTAACTGAGCCTCCTGGGCTTCCTTTCTCTTTTCTGATCCACAACAGCCCTGCTCTGACTGCCCAGACCTCCCATCCCCCTGCTCATGCTGCATCAGCAGGCACACCTCTCATGGAGAAGCCACCGGCACCCAGGCTGGGATCTGCCCCTACATGCGGACTCTTTTCCAAACCACGTATGTGTAAGGGTTAGTGTGAGTACAAGGGCCCCCCCAACTGATGGGACCAATAGCCAGCCAGTACCATGTGGTGTAATTCTAATGATAAAGAAGAGTTTCCCCCAGCCCCCACATCTTCTGACACCCTGGACATTCTCCTCTTGAACCCAGATGGCGCCATGACCGAGCAGATGGGAAGGACATTCCTGGCCAGGCAACTTGTCTCTAGAACCCTGTTCCTGAGTCACTATCAACATTTTTCAGGATTCGTTTGAGCCTGTGCCTCCATGGTTGTCAAATGTTTGTGTGCTAACACAGCACAGACACTGCATCTGCTCCTGCACAACTGCCGAATCTTACCTCTGCCTCTCACCCTGACGCCGCTGCTCCGTCAGAATCCCCCCATATCTTCCACAGGGCTTTCCTCCTCATCTACGCTGACCCCTGTGTCTATTTAGGACTCTATCTCCTCCCTTGCTCCCATAGTTTTCTTTTCCTGTGGCTTCCATGACATCGTTGTGTTCAAATGACTTGACTGCCGTGGGGTTCCTACTGTTCCTTGTGCAAGGGGCCCATTTTCTTTCTTCCCCTGAGTGCTCGTGTGTCCCACACTGCCCTCCCATGACCCTGGCAGCCTCTTTTCCCTCCAAGCCTCCAACTTCATACTACTCAATCAGAAATACCAGTCTTTAGTCCAGAATTCCCTTTAAGTCTAGGTCATACACAGCTGGTTAAGCATGTCAATCTTGGAGGTCTCCAGCACCCATCAGACTTGTATTCCAAAATTAAGTCCCTAGTGTTTCTTTTCAGCCTTGACATTCTTCCTATGGCCCATTACTGATGAATGGTGACACTGTGATCCAAACCACAGCCCTAAATCCTGGCGCCTTACCTTATTCTATCAACCCAGAGATCAACGGTGCCCCTGGGATTCTTTCTCTTTAAAATTTCTCTTAGAAGTACTCTCTCTGCCTTCTTTACCATTACAGATTAGACTCCCTGAAGTAAAAGCTAAGACAAAAATTTAAGTGTGAGTTCTTTGCTTTGGAGAGAATCCCCATCAAATCAGTGAGGGAGAAAAAAGAGATAGAAGGAACAGTAGCCAATAAAGCATGGATTTCCAAACATGCTACCATTGTGAGTAATTAGAGTTTACTCAAAAAAAAAAAAAAAAGACAAAACCAAATAAGCCAAGAGCCTTTCATTGGGTCTCTTTCCACCTTGGAATACAGATCAAATGCCTCAGCCAGGCACATGCAGGTATCAGATATGCCACTGCCTGCCTCTCTCACATCAGTGTGGGACCCCCATGCCTGCTGGGAACTCACTTATAACATCCCATGACCAGGTTCCTCACCTCTCCAGGCTGATTTTCCAAAACCTCATGTCTTTTCAGACTGTTGGTTGCATCTGCTTTGGTGGCATGTAGACAAGGTTCAGCTCAACAGATGCCTCATCCATAATACTTCTCATCATCCTTGAGGTAAAATTTCAGAGATTCTAGTGATGTCCATTTGAAGAGCCATATACTTCTCTACTTATTTGTCCTCCTCTCCCACTAGATGGCAACTCTTTCAGAGGAGGACCAGGATGGGGCTGTCCCCTCTACAGCACAGGTCCTGACAATGCCTGCACCATGCCTGATGTTTGTGAGCCTGGGGAGGTGTGGACCTGCGATGTGCAGCAGAGACAATGTGATTTTATTTGATCTTGAGGCTTCTAGTGAGTGGTAGGTGAATGTGTGTGAGCGTGGATGCACAGAAGGAAGATAATTAAATGTCTGATGCAATTTAGCATGATTCCTTTCCTGTTATTGTTCTGGTTTTGTTCTCTGAATGGATAGCATGCCTTTGGCCTAAGCCCTGTGTTAAGCATTTCTGATGGTTTTGGCAGGTTTCCTGATGAGGTACCAGATGCACAGGTAACTGGATAGGCACTGCCAACTTAGATCCGTGGAGAAATTAGGCAGCTTATAAAATCCACACCTTTAAAATGACAAAAGCTGGTATTTTACTCCTTAGGAGGGGATTTTCAGTATATGTGTATGTTTACAGAGGGACAGAGAAGAACCGCTTAAAAGCAGGACCAGTAACACGTAGTTATGATACACCGAGATATAATATCTTTGACTGCAAAGTGAGGCTGGCTACGGGCTACGTTTCTAAGTACATCACTGTTCCCGTGTGTGTATTTCTCACACCCCTCCACCATGACAGCAGATGTAGATAATGCCCTCCGCCGAATAATCAAATAACGTTTTGGGAACCACAGACTTTCCGTTGGTAAAAGGCTTGGACCCAGGGAACAGAAAGTGCCTGGGCTGAGCCCCTCATCCTTCTCCCCAGCACTGGGTCTCACCTCCTCCCAGGATGAATCCCCCAAGAGTTCTAATTATAGGAGAGGGATAACAGCCAGCAGGAAGGAGATATTTTATTTTTATATCTGCTGCCAGTAGATTGCTATTCACATTGCTCTAGGGAAAAAATGTGTTTACAAATGTATCATTATACAGCAGATCTTAAATTGCACAACTATTAGCTGTTACTATTGACTATTGTCAGAGTAGCACTGCTGTCTGGGAAAGGTCAGGCCTTTCATTTGTGTTTTTTCATGTGATGAATAACAAATAATGAACCACAGAATTTATCGGCTGCTGAGATTTCTTTCTCATAACTGCAGACTAGTTACTGGGTTTATACTTTCTTGGCCAGCATCAGACAAATCGGTTCAGACTTATTTCATTTTTTAATCCCAGAAAGGAAACCCTGATTGGGGAAATTACTGCTCAGAAGACCAACCACAAGCCCACATATTCGCATGCTATTTCCTGCCCTTAGCCAAGAGCAGAAAGGTATGTTGGCTCTGATAACAGGAGTCCAGGTGATGGATGAGCCCAAGAGGTGGCAAATGAGAGCCTCTTCCATGTCCACACGTGTCAGGGCTCATGGGGGTCGGAAGTGTGAGAACAGAAATGTGATACTTTCCCCACTTAGCAGTTCACTGGCTGAAGAAAGGTGTTAGCCCAAAGCAGGAGAGAAATAGCCATCTTACTGGTCTACCACTGACCCTTCAGCCCCCAGGAAAACATCACAACCCCGTGGCAGGTCCAAGCCAAACACCCTTTGCAGATAATCACCTCCTCACTAGGCAAGTACATGTGAGTTACGCCAGTGGCTCCCAGGCGCCTCACCAGGACACTGAGCCCTACTTCCAGGTGTGAGTCTGGATGCGGATAATTAGGTTCTAGGAGGGCACTAAATCTTCAGGGGACCATGGGCTCCACGGCAAAACAAAACATATAATTCTAAGATTTCAGCAGGAAAGACCTTTGGAAAAGAAAATACAGGTGAAAATAAAATGGTCTTGTTGCAAGAATTAAGTGCAAATGTGTTACATGCTAAATGACTACTTAATTCCATTTCTCCTCCTCCTCTTCCTCCTCCCTCTTCTTCTTCTTCCTTTTCTCTTCTTTGCCTTTTCCTTCCCCTTCCGCTCCTCCTCTTTTATTACTCCTCCTCCTCCTCCTCCTCCTCCTTCTCCTTATTCCTCTTCTCTTCTTCTTCTTCCTCTTCTTCCTCTTCTTCTTAGTCTTCTTCTGGCTGAGGAGGAAAAATTCATCATAAATGTGGAAAACATACAGACAGAGCTGGGATTGCAGATCAGTGTGTTAACGATGTGCCAGTGTTGACACGAAGACAATTTGCTGTCAGAGAGTGGGAAAATCAAACTGGATTTGTACATAAACCCTACACAAAAGTCATATTATGATAGATTAAAACATTTAAAGAAAGGCACATGGGTGGCTCAGGTGGTTAAGCGTTCAACTATTGATTCTAGCTGAGGTCATGATCTCATGGTTCATGGGTTCAATCCCCACATCAGGTTCCATGATGACAGTGTGGAGCCTGCATGGGATTCTCCAACTCCCTCCCCTCTACCCCTCCCTCACTCATGCTTTCTCTAACTCTCAAAAATAAATAAATAAACTTTAAGAAAAAAGAAAAACTTTAAAATATTAGAAGAAGTTACAGGACATATCTTTAGAAGTTGGAGAAACAGTTGTTAAATATTACACAACAAACCCCAGTGAGATATCACTTTACATCTGATAATGGTTAAAATCAAAAACACAAGAAATAACAAGCATTGGCGAGGACATGGAGGAAATTACCCTTGTGCACTGTTGGTGGGAATGTAAACTGGTAAAACCACTGTGGAAAACAGTATGGAGTTTCCTCAAAAACTTAAAAATAGAAATATCATATCATCCAGTAATTCCCCTATTTGGGTATATACCCAAATAATACAACATCACTAATTCAAAAAGATATTTGCATCCCAATGTTTGTTGCAGCTTTTACAGTAGCCAAGAAATGCAAGCACCCCAAGGGTCCATTGATAAATGAGTGAATAAAGAACATGTGGTATGTATATACAATGGACTATTACTCAGCCATAAAAAATGAAACCTTGCCATTTGGAATATGTATGGACCCAGAGAGTATAATGCTAAGGGTAATAAGTCAGACAGAGAAAGACTAATACCACATGGTTTCACCCACATGTGGAATTTAAGAAAGAAAAAAAATGAATAAAGAAAGGGGAAAGAGACAAACAAAACATTCTTAAATACAGAGAACAATTTGGTGCCAAGAAATGTATAGAATTCTTAAATCATTATATTGAACACTTGAAATGAGTTTTAAACATATTACACACAGAGACTGATAAATGCAGCTTCATGAATACTAACAAAATGAAAAGATAGCACTCACTTGTAGGGAAGATATTGACAATGTGTATGACTTATGGGAGAAAACTGCACTCTGCGCTGTGAACAACAGTACAGTAGGTCAGTGAGAAGAGATAAGCAGCGCGGTAGCAGACGGGGTGGAAAATATAAATAAACGGTCAGAACATGAGAAATGAAGCCAGCTGACAACCAACTTTTCTTCATAAACATATGAAGAAAATGTCAACATCAAAAGTAATAATCTTTGCAAAATATAACTCATTTCTCACAAATTAAAATACTAAATGTTATCAAGAATGTGGGGCAAAGCTATTTGCGTAATTGATGATCATACAACTTTATACATTACACTGGAGATTCACTTGGCGACACTAACTTATGTTGAAGATAACAAATACCAATACCGGATGGCCCAGGAAATCATTCCGTAATCTTAGCGCTTAGAGGAAACCCTTTTACGTACTCACCAACGAGCATGTACAGCGAACGTTCATGTGGACTTTTTCTCACAGAAATGACAAAAATGCTAACAAGAGTACACATTTTGTGATAATTTCACAGAATGGGATGGTATACCACACATCGAGTGTATAGACCACAGCTTCATACCAACACGTATCTCCCAGTGATTGGAAAAAAAGGCTTTTATCAATTTTATAAGGTTTTAAAATATATACAATTATATCATATACTGTTTAATGATACATGCATTTTTAAATAAAACTATAAAATGTATCGATATGATGAACACCGAATTCCAAAAGTTATTTTCCCCAGGGAAAAGGGATCAGAGAATATGATCAGGAGGGTAGATCCTTAAAAGTGGGGTCTCTGTCCATATTGATAATATTCGATTTTCAAAGGTAGAAATTCTAGTCTTCTGTCCACTGGTTTATATGTATGTTTCATAATAAAAATTTAAAAATAATAAAAGAAGATGGGAACTGCACTTGAGGTGAGGACACCATAACGCAGACTTGAATCACTTTGTTGCACCCCTAAAACTAATGTAACACTGTATGTCAACCACACTTCAAGAGCAAAGAAATGAAAAGTTATTAAAAATAAAAAAAGAAAGAAACTTTTCCTCAGAGCAAACACAGATCTCTTGACATCTGATAATGAAAATCAGCGCAAAGCAATCTGTTAAAATGTGTTGCCCAGGCTTGGGATAAGCCTTCGTTCATACAAGGAAACCAGGTCTCCAGGGGAATAAAAAAGACCTTCCTGGACAATGGCTTCATTTGACCTGTAGGCGGAGACCTCTTGTCACACGGTCACTGTCACGACGTCCCACCTATTTCCCCCCAAATGCCTGACTTATTGTTCCATTCATGTCCTCTTATGACCTTCCATGATGAAACCGTCCATGATGAAAAGAAAAATAAATTTTCCCTTATTTGGAACCACTTTTATACAAGTGGGGGATCCCATATGTAATCTACAAGTATATTGTAGCTGTAGATTTCCATCTGTGACACTCCAAAAGCCAAACTCCACGTTTCATAACTTTAGAGCTGATGAAAATGATGTGTGCAAAGAGGTGAAGATACGGATTTTCTTTCTTTAATGTTTATTTATTCATTGGTTGGGGAGAGAACACATGTGTTGGGGGAGGGGCAGAGAGTGAGAGACAGAGAGAATTTCAAGCAGGTTCCACAAGGTCAACACAGAGCCTGATGCGGGACTCCATCTCACAAACCATGAGATCATGACCTGAGCTGAAATCAAGAATTGGACACTAAAGGACGCCTAAGTGGCTCAGTCAGTTGGGCATTTGACTTCGGCTCAGGTCATGATCTCATTGTCTGTGGGTTCAAGCCCCCCGTCTCTGCTGACAGCTTGGAGCCTGGAGCTTGTTTTAGATACCATGTCCCCCTCTCTCTCTGCCCCTCCCTCACTTGCACTTTATCTCTCTCATTCTCTCAAAAGTAAATAAACATTTTTAAAAAAAGGCACATGAACGATGCTCAGCGTCACTCATCATCAGGGAAATACAAATCAAAACCACACTGAGATACCACGTCACACTGGTCAGAGTCGCTAAAATGAACAAATCAAGAGAATATAGATGCTGGCAAGGGTGTGGAGAGACAGGCACCCTCCTACACTGTTGGTGGGAATGTAAACCGGTGCAGCCGCTCTGGAAAACAGTGTGGAGGTTCCTCAAAAAATTAAAAATCGAACTCCCCTATGACCCAGCAATAGCACTGCTAGGGATTTACCCAGGGGATACAGAAGTGCTGATGCATAGGAGCACATGTACCCCAATGTTCATAGCGGCACTTTCTACAATAGCCAAATCATGGAAAGAGCCTAAATGTCCATCACCTGATGAGTGGATCAAGAAGATGTGGTATATATACACAATGGAATACTACATGGCAATGAGAAAGAATGAAATCTGGTCATTTGTAGCAAGGTGGATGGACCTTGAGGGTGTCATGTCAACCCTCAGTTTGTTCTCTGTATTTAAGGTTCTATTTATGGTTCACCTTCCTTCCTGTCTGTAAACGTTTTCCCCTTTCCCTTCCCCATGGTCTTCTGTTAAGTTTCTCAAGATCCACGTATGAGTGAAAACATATGGTATATGTCCTTCTCTGACTGACTTATTTCACTTAACATGACAACTTCGAGTTCCAACCCCATTGCTACAAATGGCCAGATTTCATTCTTTCTCGTTGCCATGTAATATTCCATTGTATATAAATACCACATCTTCTTGATCCATTCATCAGCTGATGAACATTTATGCTCTTTCCATGATTTGGCTATTGTTGAAAGTGCTGCTATGAACATTGGGGTACATGTGCCCCTCTGCATCAGCATTCATGTATCCCTTGGGTAGATTCCTAACAGTGCTATTATTGGGTTATATGGTGGTTATTGTTAATTTTTTGAGGAACGTCCACACTGTTTTCCAGAGTGGTCACACCGGTTTGCATTCTCACCAAAAGTGCAAGAGGGTGCCCGTTTCTCCACATCCTCAGTAGCGTCTGTCTTGATAAAAAGTGGTGTTCACCAAAGCCAGCATGGTAACACTGGTTTAGGGTCACCAGTGAAGTAAGCACAAGTGAGGTCTGGAGTATCATAGAGTGCAGTTAACAGGATTTGCACACCAGTTCCCAAGTCGGGTGTGCGCAGGTGGCGCATGCAGCCCTTAGCATTCAAGGGAGCGGCTCTGCTTTATGTCTTTTCCCCAGAAACCCATCTGCCCCCAACTAAATCCTTAACCCAACTGAATTGTGCCTTCAAACTTGGTCAGCGTTTTGACTGTGGATTTGACCACAGACTCCCCTATAACCCCCAACCTATAATCAGGAGGGAACTGATCTCTGAAGACTAACTTTCAGAGAACTGATGAAGAGTCAGAGTGCGTTCAGCTGATTCAAGAAATATAGTGGCGAATAAGAGTAGACTAGTCTTTGAAGAATGTTCTCTGCAGGCTTTATGGGCCCTCTCTCAGCAGACACTGTGTGTGGTGATCGCTGGCTTCTGTGGTTAAGCCCCCAAGCCTGTGATTCCCAGAAAACAGTGATGAGTAGATAGGCTTTCAGTGAGCCTTCGATAAATGAATTAATGATAGTGATGAGGTGGGTAGAAGCAGAGGAATGATCCAGAAAAAAGTTTTTCATTCGTTGTGTTTTTTGGACATGTTCCTTTTCAATAGAGTAGATTTTTCCTGGGTATAAGACCTCATAACACACTTGTTAACAGCACAGGATTTTGAATCAGATGAGGCTCTATTTTTAATTTTTCTGTTATTTGTGGTTTAGAGCCTTTGGCAAGTTACTTAGCCCCTCAGAATCTCAGTGCCGTTATCGGTAAATTGGGGAAGAATTACACAGAGGTTTCAGTTCAGTCCCGTGGTGCAGCATTTACCTGACGGGATCTGGCCCACAGGGGCGTGCGTTCAATGGCGGCTTGTGCCTGTGTCTGTGGGTTTTGAAAAGAAGGGGATTGTTCCGCGATAGAAAAGGGAAGGATGGCATTTAAAGAGACTGATGACAAAGTAGGATTTTATTGGTCAGTGGTGAGTGCGGGGAGGTGGGCTGGAAATAACAGAATCGAGAGGTAGATGTGGAGTCCCCACGGCACACGGACGTGCAGTCCCCACGGCACACGGACGTGGAGTCCCCACGGCACACGGACGTGCAAGCCCCACGGCACACGGACGTGCAGTCCCCACGGCACACGGACGTGCAGTCCCCACGGCACACGGACGTGCAAGCCCCACGCACATCTCAAACAAGTGCTCGGCCGCCGTGAGAACACTAAGTCAGCGGTGGCCCAGTCAGCAGACGCAGGATCGAAGGAGGAACGCCCTACCCCAAGGGCCACGTAGGCATGTAACTTATGAAGAACTTTTCCTGACCAAATATCGCTTAATCTCTGTGGTTTTGTCCCCTGTCCTCGCCCCACTGAACCACAGCAGGAGAGATGTCTTAAACCACCCTGTTCACTGGAAAGGCAATCACGTGCTTTTAAAACAGCCCACGGGGCATCGGGGTCTGCGGAGACGTGGCCCACGCGTGTGCAGGCTTGTGCGTGAGCACCTGTGTCTGAACCCATGGGCGGCGCCCGGTGCAAAGCGCCGCTTCCTCACTGGGAAGCAAGGAGGAGGCACGTGCACACACATCCCTGCATCGCACATTTGCACATAAAGTAACTCGGAGGAAAAGAGGCCTGGCCCCTCCTTCGTGACAAATCATGTCTCCTTCTATGTTGCCGGTAAGTTTCACGAGTATCTCATTTCCAGTTAGCATAATTCATTAATGCCGCAGCATAATACCACCAAGTCCTTCCAGAATATTTTGACTGTTAGACTCAGTTGAAAAATGTTCTAAATATGGGGTCTCAAATTAAAGGCATGCATGACACCCAGCTCATCATCCCAAAACTCGGAGGTTTCTCGTTGCGTTTACAGTATTTCCTTTTTCCTCTGTAACTTCTCGTCTTAATGTATTTCCTGACGCAAGCACCCCAGATGCCCTAAAAAAGCAGGAAAAAAAGATTGTAGTAACGGCAGTAAGGATGCACAGGGTGACTCCGCAGCACCATCTAGAGGCTTCTGAGATCATGACAGACTAATTAGCAAAACATCTCCTGTCCCATAGGCTTAGTGAGATTTAGGGAGATTTGCGGGGAAATAACTGTATTTTCTCCTCACACCTGCTCAGGTTAGCCCTGAATTACCTGAACTTGTGGTGTCACGAATACTTCTCTCTCCCATCTCATCATTTCCCAGACACATCTCTACTTTGCCAACAGGCCACAAGACTCTCCCGGCAGGGACTGGGATACCATACTGCCTGTTTTTACTCTGCGACATTCAGTCCTAGGCGTCAGTTTGTTATTGTATGTTCTGGGGACAGGGGATTTAAAAACATCCCATCAACTAGGATCGCAGTAACTACAGGAAAAGATTCAGCTGCCCCTCTAAGCAAATGCATCCGAAAGGACATCTATGTGTCGAGTCCAAAGTCAAACGGGCTCAAGAAGAGGAAGAAATGCAAAGCGTCTGTTCTTTTTCTCGTGTGCTTCCCCGGCTCCCTGAAAACCCACTTATTTCTCTCAGGCAGGCTGGCGTCTGTGCGGTGTGTCTGCCTTTTATGAGTATCTTCTTTATGCAGAGCGTTGCCCAAAGCTATCAGCGGTCCCGTGTCCTCTGAATTAATGCCACTGATAAGCGGTAAAAGGGAGGAATGTGGGCAATATGTGATTATGGATGAAATGATGCAATTTCAGGGTCCGTTCTGCAGAAAGCACTTGTGAAGGATCTGACAAGTGGACCCGAGTTACAGGGAGGGAAGGGGGCACGTTCGGAGCCAGGCAGGGCCGCCATCCCGGGGCTCTGCTGCCACCTGCCGGCCACGAGGGGAACCGCGCCCGGGCTGCTTCAGCGGCTCCCTGCTTAGATGGTTCTTAGTCCAGGCCGCAGCCCGGGGTCAGCTCCCAGGCCCGCCAGTGAGCCTTCTTCCTGGTATTCTTGTTCAGCCCAAACGCAGACACGCCCAACACTGGCAGCAACGCTGGGAACAAGTGGCACGTGGTACTTTCAAAGTGCCTTGGTACTTGTATAGTTCACGACGTAACCGGTCAATTTAACCGATGTATGCAAGACAGCAAGGCACACTTAGTGGGGAGAACAGGTGATAACTTCGAGGGAAGTGTTAGATTGTTACCTTACGATGTCTCGGCTGCCGCATGAAGTAAATAAATGCACACTTTGCGTTTGGGGAGGAGCACTCTTGGGACCGTGTGCAGTCAGTGGCCCTGGGCGCCCGCGTGTGCAACACCGTGTGCACATTGAGCCCCTTCCTGCTCCCTTCCAAATCTCGAAGCTGCTGAAAATAAATTTGATGCAGTTCCTTTTTTTTCTTTTTATTTTTTTTCCCAAATTGACTCGGCATTCGATTTCTCCCGGAGACTGCCTGCTGCCTGGGGCACTAGGTGGAGATGAGATTTCTGTCGTGCATTAAGCTCATTTGGATTGTGGAAAAGTGCAAGACCAGGAAGTCGGTTTAGAGGCCAGATACCCTGAGATGGGCCTGTGGGATAATTAATTAGCGCTGCCTCAGGCATGGCACCGAGGGGGGCAGGGCTGTGGGTGCGCTGGTCAGGATGTTGAGCCCAGGAGTGGCGGCCCAGCCTTGCCCTGCCGTGTTGCTCCATCCTCCCCCAGGAGAGACGGAGACAGCGCGTGTGTGACAACACATGCACAACAACGCATGTGCAGCAAGACCCCGGAGAAGCGCAGGACGGTTGGCAAGGCAGTAGACTGATCACAGTGCAGGAAGCTGTCTCCTGAGCTGCACTTGCAGCTGGACCAGGAGGAGAAACGGTTATATTTGAGGTCTTCCGATGGCACACAGATACTTTACAGCTGTGACTGCTAGTTAGGGCTGAGGATTCCAACTCTGAAGGGCTCGGGTAACCACAGCTTTCCTCCTGTGAAAGAGAAGCAGGTGGTCAGGGCCCCTCTAGGAAGCCATGTTTTCAAAGGGGATGAATAAGGTCAAATCGTCCTTGCTTCCGGTGTGGCCGCCACATCTCTGGTAGCAGATTTAGCGGCTTACTTCGTCACTTTGTGTCTTCATCTTGTTTGCAATTCCCTAGATTGTTGGGATCATTAGTAAATAAATATGTAAATGCATAAAAAATAAATATTTATACTGGGACAGAATAAATATATTCTTTCTTTGTCATCCCAATAAAACAAATTGAATACAATATCACAAAAAATTCACGTATTTCTAAAATTAATGTCATGAAAGTCAGTGCCGTCAGTGGCACACCTCTTGCATGAGAAACAGAGGCTTGATCACTGAGTGCCCTGCGGGCTGGGACACGGGCGCCGGGACGCTTCTGGTCACCAGCAAGGGCGGAAGGACGTGGAGGAGAGCCAGTTGGCCGAAACAGCCCAGCAAAGCGGTTTGTACAAGGAATAACGCTGTGATGAATGCATCGGGCTTGCTTCCAGCCGAAGAGTTAAAGAGGAAAATGAGAGGGGGCGGGACTTAGTCCTCACGCCACCTTGTCCTGATAGAATAACCAAGCACTTCGCAAGGCCACACGTGCGTGCCGGGGACTCTGGGATGAGGTGCAGGCTCACAGTGCTGCCTGGCGGCCCGTGTTTGCGAACAGGCGGGGCGTGGCTGGGGACGGCCCGGCGAGTGTCCGTGCTCAGATATGGACGACCCCGGCTGCAAAGAACTCCCGCAATGCTGTCTACACCTTCCAGAATGTGGCAGCCCCAGGGTTCTTTCTGGGCATGCCCAAAGCAGTTGCCTAAGAAGGGCACCGGGGGTAAAACCAGCCCCTCTGCTCTCTCTGGGGGCCACAGGGCTAAAGGCGACTCGGGGCAGGCAGGGTTGGAGAAGAGACACCACCTGGGTGTGATGGGAAGTGCAGGGTCCGTCACCAACCCCAGGGGAGGGGGCACTGACCTGCCCTCACGGCCACGTGGCCCAGGCGCATCGTATTGTCTCTCTGTGCCCCACTTTCAGTCTGTGGCAGGTTGGTGATGCCAGGCCCCCTGTGGGGCAGCTGTGAAGAGCAGAGCAGCTACGACACAGCAAACATCTACTAGTGCCGTTTAATGATGTCGTAACTCATATTTACTTACATTTGTCACACATCTGCCATAGGCCAGGAACGAGACAATACCGCTGTTGTTCCTTTTTTTTTTTAATGTTTATTTATTTTTGAGAGAGAGAGAGAGAGCATGAGCAGGGGAGGGGCAGAGAGAGGGAGACACAGGATCCGAAGCAGGCTCCAGGCTCTGAGCTGTCAGTGCAGAGCCCCACGCGGGGCTCAAACTCACGAATTGCAAGATCATGACCTGAGCTGATGTTGGACACTTAACAGAATGAGCCACCCACACGCCCCAATACCAGTGATTCCTAACAACAACGTGGTGAGTTTGATCTTGATTTCTCCGCTTCACAGATGAGGACTCGAGGCTGGGGTCAGTGAAAGCGCTCTGTCCAGGGTCACACTGGACACGTGACAAGTCCGTGTGTAGAGTGAGGCCTCAGAAGCCATCCATGCTGCGTGATGCCGCCCGCACTACCGTGCAACAAGGTGGCGCCACGGAAGGCTTTCTCTTGAGAGCATGAGAGGTGGGGGCCCTGACCCCCCTGGGGACAGACGACACTGGGCCCTGCGGCCGAGTCCTGGGACGTGTGAGATCCTGGGAGGGCCGTCCAGGCCAAGAGAGGACCTGCAGGACGAGCCCGGAGGCGGGGAAACAGGTGACGTCTGGGAAGAGGGAGGGAGGTCAGTGCTTGACTGATTTGGAAGGCCCGTCGGACAGTGTGCGAGGGACGAGGTGTGCGGGCCACCTGAGGGCACATCCGGAGACATCGGAGGCCCTGCGGGGTGAGGACGCCAGCCTCCCGGCCGCTGATCCCTCTCCTGCTGGGTCTGGGCTGCGTTCTGGCAATGGGGTGGGGTTTCCTGCAGGGCAGGCAGTGACCAGTCACCAGAATCTCTGACGTGTGCCCTGGAGGAAGGGAGGCCAGTGCATGCTGTCCCCTGGACCGCTGACCCCCCTGTGACCACCGCCCCCACCCCCGGGTGCTGGTGCCACTCCCTCCCACGAGGGGCTGCGAGCTGGAGACCTTATCCTGTGTATTATACCCCCCAAAGCAGCAAGGAGCGAGGACAAGGACCGGGCCTCCCGGCTCAGACTTGTCGTCTATGAGCCACGAAATCGGCTCATCTTCCCAGAGCCCCCTTTCCTCAGTAGTGAGAGGAAAGTAGCCCATCCAAGTGGCCAGGGGAGTGCGGTCTTCCTGAGGACAATGAAGATGAAATGCCCTGCGGAGCCTTCTGCTGTCTCTCTCCCTGGGCTCCTGCCGGTGGTCCTCCCCCACGAGCTCCTGGCTGGGCCTCCTCTGCTCCTTGGGTCTCTCAGAGGGAATCTGCAGGAGCTGCGGCAGGACGGGGCAGCGCGGCCACCTCCATGCACCCTCTAAAATGGGGCTGGAGACCCTCAAGGAGGACGCCAAGACGGGATCTCGCCTGGCGGGCGCGGCTAACTCTGGGCTCAGCAGATGCTGGCGAGGATGTGGAGAAAGGGGAGCCCTCTTGCACGGTTGGTGGGAATGCAAACTGGTGCAGCCGCTCTGGAAAATAATATGGAGGTTTCTTAAAAATTAAAAATAGAACTCCCCTACGACCCAGCAATAGCACTCCTAGGAATTTATCCAAAGGCTACAAAAATGCTGACTGGAAGGGGCACGTGCCCCCAGTGTTTACAACAGCACTATCAACAATAGCCCAAGTATGGAAAGAGTCCAAATGTCCATTGATTGATGAATGGATAAAGAAGACATGGCTTATATATACAATGGAATGCTACTTGGTAATGAAAAAGAATGAAATCTTGCCATTTGCAACAATGTGGTTGGAAATTGAGGGTACTATGTTAAGTGAAATAAGTCAAAGAAAGACAGATATTGTATGATTTCACTCATATGTGAAATTTGAGAAACACAACAGATGAACATAAGGGAAGGGAAGGAAAATTAAGACAAAAACAGAGGGACACCTGGGTGGCTCAGTCGGTTAAGTGCCCAACTTCAGCTCAGGCCATGATCTCATGGTTCATGAGTTCAAGCTCTGCATCAGGCTCTGTGCTCACAACTTGGAACCTGGAGCCTGCTTCAGATCTGTGTCTCCCTCTCTCTCTGCCTCTCCCCCACTCACACTCTGTCTCTCAAAATGAATAAACGTTAAAAAAAATTTTAAAAGATAAAAACAGGGTGGCAAATCATAAGAGACTCTTAAATACAGAGAACAAACAAACAAATACAGAGGTCGCTGGAGGTGAGGTGGGTAGGGGGATGGGCTGAATGGGTGATGGGCGTTAAGAAGGACACTTGTTGGGGTGACCCTTGGGTATTATATGTAGGTGATGAGTCACTGCGTTCTACTCCTGAAGCCAACACTACACTGTTTGTTAACTAAATTGAACAGATATAAAAAGAAAAGGAAGGAATATTGGGCATGGCCATCCAAGGAGCAGGTGCTACGTTCTGTTCTTTCCATTTTCTTTGGACCATTTTTTTTCTTTTCTCTCTCAAAGTGAGAGCTACAATGTGTACTAGGGTGTCTGATGTATGAGGGCCACTAAATAAGCACCAACATAATAGCTCTAAAAATATACCACAAACAAACCACAGGGTACACTGTTGGAGTCTCCCACCGTTCAGGTTTGAACAAAAGTATTAAGAAAGCATACGATCTGTGTAAAACACAGCATCCAAACTGTGGGACTACCTTTCTGTCTGTAGTATTTTCATATGTAATTTATCAGAATTATAAAACACAGCATAAGAGAAATGCATAAAGAAGAAAATAACAACTGAAAATATCCTCATTTCCAGTATAACATAGTTAGCAATTCAGGCATTTGAACTACAGTGTTTTTCCCCATGAATATGTTCAAGGTGCTTATATGTGTGTTTATTTTGAAATAGTCATATAGATGAATTGTGTTCACTATTTTTCACTTAACATTATTATAACTGGAATTTCCTATGTTATGAAAAAATATATAACCAATACCCAATAGCTCTCCCTGCTACAAAGAGGTAATGTAATAAATGAAATTTTACATTAATATTTGTCCCCATGCCTGATTCTTCTAGTCTGGAATGACAGCAATAAAAATACTGGTATAAATATTAAGAATATCTGAATGATTTTGATACATGACCCAAAATACTTTAATAAAGGAATTTCAATTCACATAGCAGTATAGAGATGGACTAACTCATTGTATTTATCAGCCTTCATCATATTTTTAAGTCTTTGCTAATTTCATTTGGCTAAAATTGATCTGTGGGGAGAGATGAGCAGCTGAGTTGTTTTCCCTGCTCTCCCGGATAGAGAAGAACAGTAACAAGTCAAGAGTATGGCCCTGGAGCCTAGAAGAATGTTCTGGGCTGCACATTATTGATCTTGGAGGTGCCAGGAAACAGGAGTGAGTTGAAGCCAGGAGCTTCTGGTCCACTACACCCAGATTACGTGCTCAGTCATGTTCTTTAATTCCTCCAAAGCTAAACAGAACATGACTGAAAGTGTCAAAGAGCAGCAAAAACACTATAATTGGCCATGGCTACAAAGCCACTGATGATGAAGACATCAATAACACGGTATTTCCACCACATATTAGGCTCCAGGCTACCCACGTGCAATATACTCACAGTAACGCATCACACATGGAGAGTGCTATTAATATTTCCATTGAATCAAGAAGGGACAGAGGCCCAAAGCCATGGTCCAGCATAGACACGAAACTGGCTCCCAGGTTGTCTTAATCCAAAACATGTACACTTCTCCATCAAGTAAAGGCAAATCCGTAAAATAGTCATTGGCCGGGAAGATGTTGGCTGGAAAGGGTTAAAAAAACTCTTCACCCTCATTCAACCCAGTGCATATGATAGGTTTATGGACGTATACCTTCATAATTTTCTCCTCTTGTAGAAGGTGATAAACATTGTAACTATATGTGAGACTAAATGTATAAAAATAAATGAATAATATAAAATCTTAATAAACACATATATGAATTGTATATGTATAATAAACATATATATGAAACCTATAAATATTAATGTACATGAACATATGAGTACATCCTGTGTTTATATAACACATGTATAACTATGCCCTAATTTCAATTTTATAAATTTTGACCCATAGTTGAAAATTGAACAGTGATATTCCCAGACGCACATTTCATGAATTTCTGCCCTAGTTAAACACTTCAAAGGATAATCCAAGTCACGCTCCGGTTCCATGCATGTATGCCAGCTGTATGCCCCCTGATCCTACCACTCCGTCCAGGTTACTAAGATGAGGACAAGACACTTATTCATGGCACTTACGTCTTTCCTATCATGCAGCCATGTGGAGCGCTTGCGTGGTTTCTGGTCTGGTGTGTGTAAAACTCTAAGTCACCACTCACACTCCCATAACCAGAAAGAAAGCTGAACAAAATGGAAATCAACAGTGCTCTCTCTTTCTCTCTCTCTCTCTCTCTCTTTCCCTCTCTCTCAAAATAAGTAAGTAAATTTTCAAAAAAATTTAAAGAGAGCATATTGGTATTTAAGCAAGGAGATGGAAACTAAGTAAAAAACAAAAGGAAATCCTAGACACAAGAATACTGTAACAGAAATGAAGAGCCTTTGATGACCTCCTCAGTAGACTGGACATGACTGAAGAAAGAACCAGTGAGCTTGAAGACATGTGCACAGAAATGTCACAAACTGAAATGCAAAGAGCTTTTATTTCTTTATTTATTTTACACTTTTATTTATTTTTGAAAGACAGAGACAGAGCATGAACAGGAGAGAGGCAGAAAGAGAAAGAGACACAGAATCTGAAGCAGGCTCCAAGCTCTCTCTGAGCTGTCAGCATAGAACCTGATGCAGGGCTCAAACCCAGGAATCGTGAGATCATGACCTGAGCTGAAGTCAGATGCTTAACTGACTGAGCCACCCAAGAGCCCTGCAAAGAGATTTTAAAAATGAAAAATATGAACAGAAAATCCAAGAACACTGAGCCAATTGCAAAAGGTGTAAAACACACATAATTGGAATAAGAAGAAGAAGCAGGAGGAAGAGGAAGGAAGGAAGGAAGGAAGGAAGGAAGGAAGGAAGGAAGGAAGGAAGGAAGGAAAAGAGAGAGAGGGAGGGAAAGACAGGGGGAGGGAGGGAGGAAGGAAGGAAGGGAGGGAGAGGGAGAAAGAAGTGAATTAATAATGATGAAAAAGAATGGTAAATAATGGAAAAGTAATGACAGGCACCAAACCACACAAATAAACAGCTCAGAGAACACCAAGCAAGATTAATACCAAAAATCTACACTTGGTCATATGACCTTCAAACAGCAGAATTGGAAGAAAGAGAGTATCTTGAAAGAAGCCAGACAGAAAACACATGTTACGCACAGAGGAACAAGGGTATGGATTACACTGGACTTCTCTTAAGAAATCATGCAAATGAGGAGAGACTTGTGTGGAATATTTAAAAGGTTCAGAGAAAAAGAAAAACACCAACCTTCTGTATTTGATGAAATTATCACTTAAAAAATAAAACAAGGGGCGCCTGGGTGGCACAGTCAGTTAAGCAGCCAACTTCAGCTCAAGTCATGATCTCAAAGCTCATGAGTTCGAGCCCCATGTCACGCTCTGTGCTGACAGCTCAGAGCCTGGAGCCTGCTTTGGATTCTGTGTCTCCCTCTCTCTCTGCCCCTCACCTGCTCATGCTTTGTCTCTCACTCTTTCAAAAATAAATACACATTAATTTTTTTTTAAATAAAGAGAAACAAAGACTTTCTCAGGATAAAAAAAAAAAATTGAGTGACTGTGTCTGCAGTAGACCTGTCTGCAGCAATAAGTAAAAGAAGTGTTTTAGAGAGACAAATGATATAGGTCACACTTAGGTCTACATAAAGAAAGGAAGAGCATTAGATAAAGGATATCAGAAGATAAAATAATATCTTCTATCTTTCTTATTCTGAAATGATTGAGCAGATAACAGTTGGTTCAAAATAATAATAGCAACAGTGTATTCAGTGTTTATAGCTTGTGGGTAAGTCAAATGAATGACAGGAATGTTATAAGAAGTGGGAGGGAGAAACTGGAAATCCTGTTATAAAGTATCCACTAACCATGAAACAATCTAGTGTTATTTGAAAGTGACTTGGATTATTTGTACAAGAATATTACAAACATTAGGGCAACCCCTAAAATAGGTTTAAAAAAATGTAAAATTGTCATGCTAAGAAAATAGAGAAAATAGAAATCATATAAATACTCAAAGTTAGAGAAGGCAGAAAAATGGTGGAAGTCATAAAAAAATGAAGAAAAAGGCAATGAATAAAAAATTACAAATATGGTAGCTATTAATTCAAATGTACCAATAATCATTCTTAAATGTGAATGGTCTAAATATGTAAATTAAATTGGAGTCGTTCAGAGGACACCCAAAAAACCCACTTAAATATGAAGGTTCAGATTGGCTAAAAGTGAAGGGATAGAGAATTCTATACCATAGTAACATTAATCAAAAGAAAGTTGGAAAAGATATATTAACCTCAGTCAAAGCAAATTTCAGAGCAAGGAAAATTATCAGAAAAAAAGATGAGCATCAATTCTCCAAAAAGACATAAGAACTTTTAATGTGTATGCTCCTAACACCAGAGCATCAACATAGGTGAGTCAAAATTGCAAAGAGAAATAGGCGAATCTGCTATTGTGGTTGAAGGTTTCAACACCCCTATGTCAGTAATGGACAGACCCAGCAGACAGAAAGTCAGTCAGGATATAATTGAACAGAATACTGCCGTCAATCATCTGGGTCTCGTTGACATTTCTAAGTGACTTCATTCAACAATAGAGCATACATTCCCTTCTGAAGCACACAGAGAACTTCAATAATATAGAACACATTCTGGGTATTAAAACACATCTTAACAATTTCCTAAAAATAGATATCATGAAGTCTGCTTTCAGACAGAGATGAAATAGTCTAAAATCAGTAACAGAAAGATGGCTAGAAGATCCCGCATATTTGAAGACTAAACCAACGCACATCTAAAACACATGCTTGAGTTCAACAAAATCTCAAAAGTAAAAAAAAAAATCTTCAACTAAGTGGAAATAAAAGCATAACCAATAAAAATTTTTATGATGCAAAAACAAAGCAGTCCTAGAGTAGGAAATGTACAGCCATGAATGCATAATTAAAAATGTTGAATGGAATAAACTAAGTTGTCTAAATATTCATCTCAGATATAAATAGAAATAAATAAGATCTAAATAAATAAGATCCAAATAAATGGAAATATATTCCATGTTCATGAGTAGGAAGACTCACTAATGTTGTAAGTTCTGCCCAACTTGATCTTTGAAGAGTGAGTGAAATCCAAATCTAATATCACTAAGCTACTTGGTGAATATCGACAAACTGGCTCTAAGGTTTATTCCAAGAGGCAAAAGAAATGGAAAAGCCAACACGATATTGAAGGAGAAAATGAAAATCAGAGAACTGACACTATCTGACTTCAGTCTCACCAAACTTCAAGCCTTAGTAATCAAGACAGAGTGCTACTGGTAAAATGATAGACAAAGAGGTCAATGAAACAGAATAGAGAGACCAGAAATAGTCCCACACAAATATAGTCAACTGATCTTTTCACAAAGGAGCAATGACAATTCTTTGGAGAAAGGACAGTCTTTCAACAAATACTGCTGAAACATCAGGGCATTCACATGAAAAAAAAAAAAAAGAATCTAGACACCGACTTCACACTCTTTACAAAAAATAACTCAAAATGGATTATAGACCTAAATATAAGACACAAAACTATAACACTCCTAGAAAATAACATAAGAGAAAAAAATAAAAGACCCTGAATTTCATGCAGTTTTAAATACACCATCCAAAGCATGACCTATAAAACATAACAGGTTGAACTTCATTAAAATTAAAAACTTCTGTCTTGCAAAAGACACTTTTAAGGGAATGAAGAAAAGCGATGGATTAGGAGCAAATATTAGCAAAACACATGTCTAAGAAAGAAACTTGTATCCAAAATACACAAAATATACAAAGAACCCTTGAAACTCAACAGTAAAAAAAACCAAACAACCCAATTAATAAGTGCACAAAACTTTGACCAGACACCTCACTGAAGAAGATAGACAGAGAGCAAATCAGCATTTGAAAAATACTCAACATCTAATGCCATTTTGGAATTACAGTCAAAATAACAGTAAGATACAACTACTCACCTGTTGGAATAGTTAAAATCCAGAGCATGGGCCTGAATACTGGCAAGGATGGGGTGCAAGAACTCTCACTGAGTGGTGATGGGGATGAAAAATGGAACAGTCTCTTTGGAAGATAGTCTGTCAGTTTCTTATAAAGCTAACTGAGCCCTGCCCTATAATCCAATAATCACACCTCTGGATATTTACCCAAGTGAGAAGTATGTTCACACACAAACTTGCACATGACTCTTCATAGAAGCATTAGTTGCCAGAGTTTGGAAGCAATCAAGATGTTTATCTGTCAGTTAATGGATAATCAAATTGTGGTTCATCCATACAATAGAATATTATTCAGGAATAAAAAGAAATGAGCTACACTTACAAAAAGAGAGAAGAAAGAAAGAAAAAGAAAGAAAGAAAGAAAGAAAGAAAGAAAGAAAGAAAGAAAGAAAGAAAGAAAGAAAGAAAGAAAGGGAAAGAAAGGAAGGAAGGAAGGAAGGAAGGAAGGAAGGAAGGAAGGAAGGAAGGAAGGAAGGAAGGAAAAAAGGAGCGAGCTATCAAGTCACAAAAAACAAAAAAGGAACCTTAAATTTATACTGCTAAGTGGAAGAAGTCAGTATTAAAGGGCTACATAACTATATGATTCCAACTATATGACATTCTAGAAAGGGTAAAGAGATCAGCAGTTGCCAAGAATTGGGGGAATGGAGAGGGATGAATAAATGAAACACAGGTGTTTAGAGCAGTGAAACTATTCTGTATGACTCTATAATGGTGGCTACATGACATTAGGCATTTGATAAAACCCATGGAATGTACAATTCAAAAAGGTCAACCATAATCAAACTGTAGATGTTAGTTCATAATAATGTATCAATATTGGTTCACGAATCATAACAAATGCACATGAATGCAAGATGTTAATAATAAGGAACCTGAAGAGGGGGGAGAGACAGTATATGGGAATCCTCTTTATTTTATGATCAATTTTTTCTGTAAGCCTAAAACTTCTGTATAAGTAAAATTTATTGGGGCGCCTGGGTGGCTCATTCAGTTAAGCATCTGACATTGGCTCAGGTCATGATTTCATGGTTTGTGAGTTCAAGCTCCATGTTGGCTCTGCACTGACAACTCAGGGCCTGCAGTCTGCTTCAGATTCTGTGTCACCCTCTCTTTCTGCCTCTCCCCCACTTGAGTACTTTCTCTCTGTCTCTCAAAAAGACATAAACATTAAAATTTTTAATTTAAAAATAAATTTTATTTTTTAAAAATCCATGCAGATTAAGCTAATAGGAACCCACCCACCCATCCACCCATCCACCCATCCACCCATCCATCCATCCATCCATCCATCCATCCATCCATCCATTCTTCCATACATACATACATCTACCCATCCATCCATCCATCCATCCATCCATCCATCCATCCATACATACATACATGCATACATACATCTATCCATCCATCCATCCATCCATCCATCCATCCATCCATCCACCCACCCATCCACCCACCCATCCATCCATAGTTGCAGAACACCAACTACATGACTGTGCTCATCTAGACCCTTCTCCATCTAGCAATGAAAAAGACAGAAGAAAACCTCATTCTTACAGAGTTTGCAAAAGAGAAAAATAAAGAGAATTCTGTCATGTCAAGGAGGAGGAACTGCATTTTAAGAGGAGTCACAAGTGTAAAGGGCCAATTACTGTTTGAATTTAAAAACGACCAAAGATCTTTGAGTCATTTGAATACATGGGAAAATGGGTGAGATAAATGTGCATTACCTTTCTGTATATCTCCAATATTGTAATATTTAATCTCTTTGACATGGCAAAGAAAAAAGTCTCTTCTTTGGAGTCAGCTTTCCTAATCACATGATTTAACTATGAGACATGTTAAATGAATACCAATAGTCAATGCCAATCATTAAATTAACAATATAGAAAAAAACTAGAATAATAACACCAAGAACTACACATTTGTGTTTTGATTTGAGATAATTGTTTAATATGATTTTTAAGCCAATAACCATAATTAGTGACCCATAACCTGGCACTTTCTTTTTTGTAATACTAGAATTGCTATTAAGTATTTTTAAAGACCAACCATAACATAAATATCACCAGCTGAAAAAGGTAATCATTCTGAGTTCTGTTATCTAGAAGTCCTCATGAGCCTTGAGTCTAGGCGAGACAACGTATAAGTACTTGTAAATCATAGAGAATAGTCTGCATTTTCCTAGACTTAACCAAGGTGAAAGGAAATAAGGAATGCCCAAGTGACTCAGTTCGTTAAGCATCTGCCTCTTGATCTCGGCTCAGGTCATGATCACACAGTCGTGGGATCCAGACCTATATTGGGCTCTAAGCTGACAGCACGCAGCCTCCTTGGGATTCTCTCCCTCCCCCTCCCCTGCTCATGTGCACACATCCACACCCTCTCTCACCTTCTCTCTCAAAATAAATAAATAAATTTTTCAAAAAAAAAAAAGGAAAGGAAATACAAAAGTCAATGCAGGAGAAACACTCTGAGTGAATGTACCCTGAGTAGACTGATACCAGAAAGATAGTATGTTAAAATGTTTTAAAACTTTCTCTTAAGTGGACAAAACAGACAGCTATTTATTTACTCAACTATATCCTTGACTTGACAGGCATTGTCTAAAGTCCTCAGGGAATCTTTTTGTTTATATTAAAGTCATACCACAAATCTAAAGAAAAACAACTCTGGAACGTGTGATGTAACCACTGGTCACACATGCCGCTCCATGAATTAATCTACAAGTCTTTTCTGAGACAAAGCTGTGATCGAGTAAAGAGAGGAGGCCATCATTTCCTAATTTCTTAAAATGGGATGAGAGAGAGGGTGATGAGTTCACAGACTTTCCTTTTCTCGCCCAAACTCTGGCTTTCATTCAGGGATAAATAAAACATAAAGATGGCAAACCTCACATCACACCAACGAGGCCAGGGAAACTGTGTCACACAGCTGCACTCTCTGTTAAGCATATAATAATCCAACGACAAATTGCCTGGATTATCTAGAACTATCTCTCGCTTTGAACACACTCTGTCAGGATATGCAATGATGACAGAGATTATCTTTAAAGGATGGAAACAAGAAGATTTCTTGGATCTAAAAGATAATGTTCCATCAATTCCACTTCCTTGTGGATGAATTGATTTTCAGTTTCCGAATTACAAGGGAGGAAGATTGATGGGGGTATTAGCTCTCCATCCTTGGAGACCCGAGACACTGGGTGGCGGCTGTTCTCTGTGGACAGTGAGCCATCTGCACGGGCCGTGTCTGGGCTGGAGTGTACTCTGGGTGAGACATTTCCAAATGTTAACTCCGAGAAGCAGAGCTCTGCTCCTGTCACCCGCTCCAGAGAGCTTGCCTGGTCCATTCTGATTTGAGTAAACAGGAGCCCATGGGCCAGCCTCATGGAACAGAACGTTCAGCTCACAGTGTGTGTCACTAAATCTCTTAGTCTTACTCATCAAAAACTACACTCTACTAATTAACAGTAAAATTATCAATGGGTGAGAAAATCTTCAACAAAACGGATTTATTCATGTGAAAACCATTCTTGGCAAAATCAGTGTGAGATGCAAATACAGGCATGAAAGGAAGCCACAGGGGACATTAAAGCTTAGCTGCCTTTGGCAAAGGTGACAGGCTTGACTCTCTGACGGTGATTTAAGCCACCAATGTGTATCTTCTGGCAGAGTTGCATCTGGATGCTACCGAGGGTGGGAATAATAGGTGACTCCACAGCAAAAATAGAGAGGGATTGTTTCTTATCTTCCCTGCATAACCTTTGCGAAATGCCACGTGTGTAAGGAACATTCAAAGCCAGATTAGCCAAGAGAAAATGTTTCCAATGACTCTGCCTATCTCTAAGTAGCCCTGGGAGAAGCAGCCTGCGGATAGATCAATGTCCCACGCCACGTGGGACATCTTTCTGGGTCTTTCTTAAGATTGGTTCTGTGATTTCAATTATAGTAAAATGAGCCTCACGGTCCTTTGTAAGGGTTAACCTGTAGGCAGAATAAGTATCGACAAGGCATTTTATGGAACACCTCTCAGTGTCTTTCCAACATCTTCAGTGACTTGTATGGATATAGACAAGTATTGATAAACTACGATAGCGTATCATTATAAATTTAGTAGAATTGGCTCTTGTGGACACTTATACAGATTTTTATCAATGAGATATATCAGAGCACTTTTGGGCAAGTTTCCAGTCCACTTTAGGACACTATGAGTAGAGTCTTTCTTCTTGCAGCCTGAGAGTGAAGAGGAAGAAAGGTATATTATAATAGAGAAGTGTGTTATAATTGAAAAGATTTCAATTCTAGGGTCAACGACTTGCTGATGCTGTGTACTTCAATGGGTCACTTTACTCTTTTTAAAACTTCAGTTTTTCTCTTGAATGGATAATTTTACTTGCCCAAGTCCACCTGGGACAGGCTAGTTGTGATTCCCTTGGAAAGCACCAGATACAGTATCTGACACATAATCGTCTTTAATAAATATTGGTTACCCACGTTTTACCACAACTGATTTTCCTGTTTGCAAATTCTTGTTTTCACTTCCTAAAACACATAAGATAGCTAAGCACATTCAGATTAGAATACAGAGCTATGGAGCATATAGGAGAAGAAAAAGCTACATAAAGGGGACCCCTCCTTATAAAAATAAGTTATGAAAGAAAAGTTTCCTCCCCATAAGATTGCTCATTATCTATAAATGTTAATTGTTCTAGTTTCTAGAATGCTTTTAGAAATTTATCAACGCATTCTAATATCAGATTGTTCTAATAGAAGAATGACCCTAGACTTTCAATTCCACCAAGTGAAGATTAACCATTTTTTCCCAAGAAGATTTTTGCACACACACCCCAGCATAAGTGGAAATGGTGTTGTGAAATGGGCAGAAATCTAATGTGCAGCATTGCCCCCAAGCCCAATCTCACCACTTAGCACCTACCAAATGTCAACCTCTCTGGTTCTGTTTCTTGAACTAAGTATTCAAATTTTTGAAAACTCAATGATATGCACTTTATATTTTTATAAAAAAAAAGACCCAGTAGCCAAATCAAAGAGACTCTCATCAACCAAAATGGTCAAAATCTGAACATCAATAAGTATAAACCATTGTCGGTGGAATGCCACAAATGTTTAAATCTTTTAGTCCTAAAAAGCACAAAAATAAATGCATAACTAAGTTTTTCACTCACCTTGTCAAAATACTTAGAAACTTATTCACTAGTTTGAAAACTAATAAAAAGAACTCAAACGCTTATTTTGCCTTCCTTTTATGACCTTTACCACAGCATGACCAAATACAATGGAAGCTTTTCTTCATGGAAGTGTCCCAGCTAATTAATGAAGAGTGAATAAATAAATAATGATTAGATTATTAACATTTTATGACACCTAGTGAAACTGTGGACCAAGGTTATAAACATCCTAAGAGCAGTTCTCATCACAGACAAAAGCTAACCATTTATGTTTCCCGATGGAAAGGAGCAGAAAAGACCCTCTAAGAAGTATTCTTGTCAAAATCTGATTTCAGATTAAGCCATAAGATCTCACTACCAGCTCACAAAAGTTCAGAGAGGGGATTAATGTACAAAGGGTATCACAGGGATGCAATGAGTGATTTCCACACAGTCTGTATGCAGAGGACTCGGTTTCATTGACAAATAAAATTGCCAGGAAAACATGACTTGGGCATGCCTGTCAACCCTAGAAGCTGAATGACTGACCTTTATTTTTATACCAATTCCAGAAATAACTTTAAAAATGATGAGAAAATCGAATATCAACCACATGACTGTTAATATTGCAATTTACTTTTATTGTTTCAGGTAAGATCGTAGTATTGTTCTATTCTTTCAGCATCCTTATCTTTTAGAGGTACATGCAAAAATATTAATGAATAAAATATATTGACACCTGTCTTTACTTCAAAATGATCTTGGAGATGGAGAAAATGTGTTTTTATTGTTTTGTATAGATGAACAAGATTACCCATTAGTTGAGTAATGTGATATGTATGTAGTAACTTTGCCCTTCTTCTGTGTTTTTGAAATTTTTCATCATTAAAAACACTACAAAGAGCTGTTAATTTTTTCCAAAAATAATAAAGAGACTCATTAGCATTTGTCATGCTCTTTGTGACTTGGCTTCAGGTCACAAAAGTCACCATTCCTCAGTCAACTTACACATTTACCGCTTGCTGTGCTCACAAACACATCTGACTCCATGACTTTGCCCTGGTTATATTCCAGTGAGAATGTCCACTCATTTACGGAGCTCACCTCCAAATAATATTTCTGTTTTCAGTAACCCTCCTCCACATCCTGCAAGTAGTAATTGTTTATGTACTTAATTTGCTTAGCTCTTTATGTTATCCTTGGTTATAGCATTTGCTCATCGCACCTTACTTACATAGTCATACATATGCCCTGCTTGAGTCTGACCTCCCTAACAGCAGCGTGATGCAGACATCACCGATTCAAGTACGTAGAGCAGCCATTCAAAGGTGCAGAATCAGTGTGAGCCATTTCCAGAATCAGTTTCCCTACCCTCAGACACCTGGTGTACCCCCAACAATACTACCGTGTCCTGGGAGTTCCTGCCTAGGGTCTTCTGCTCTAAAGAGAGCTGCTCTCCATGATCAAATAAATGATAATACCCCTTTATATGATGGGTTTCATGCTTCTGAAAACAGTTCTTGGGATGTATGCCAATGGCCTTTGAATTCTCACAACAATCCTCTAAAAAAATCAATAGGAAAAGTACTAGCCTATTATAAAGATGAACCAGCAAAAGGAACAAAATATGACACAATCGGTAGAGACTTTTGTGGTTCTTCCTCTGTTCTAGGAGCAGCGCAGGTGGAGGAGTCTACCTCTGAGCAAGTGCTGGGGTTGCAGCCGTTGGTCTGGAAATACTGTGCACTTGGGTTCCTGAGTTCCAATGTGCTTGTGACAAGACTTCTCTGCCTACGAGTAATACCCCAAATACTTATTTGATGCTGGTCCTTTAACTCTCGTGATATGGAGGCGTGCAGTCTTACCTTCAAGATCTTTCCCTGTAGCTGGCACTAAATTAGTCAAAGACTTCAGTCAAGGAGCAAAGTTAGGAAGCTTAGGTGTGGAATTCAAAGCATCTAACCATACATAAAATCAGAGTCGAGACAGAGACGGAACAGCTCTGTGAGGGAAGCAGCTATCTGTCCTCATCGGCCCCATTACTCCTCCTGGGGAATGGAAGTCTCAACGCCGTAGGTGATATAAGTGACACTGCTCAACTGAGTGACGGCACGATTGTAATATTGGGTCATTTCTAAGCACAGCTGCTGATAAATGTGTGCACTTTTCTATAGGATACAGCTCCTCACTGATTATCAACGAACAAATATTCGCTAAATGGTTTTGGGGTAGAGATATCAATACGTAATTCACTAAAGCAAACAAGGAAAGAAGTGAAGCAACACACATTTCTGCACTTCAGTGGTATAGTTCTAAATTTATTTTCTAAATAAGAGATATTTTGAGCTGTAATTCACAGACTATAAAATCCATTTTGTCAAGTAAACAATGTGGCGGGAAGGGATGACCCATTAGTATGTTCACACAGTGTGCAACTGTCAACACTATTCATGACATTCCATCATCCCCCAAGGAAGTCCCGTACCCATTAGTGATCACTCCCTATTCTCCTCCTGTCTCTAACACTAATCTACATAGTGTTTCTCTGAACATTCCATAGAAGTGGAGCCATACAACATTTGTTCTTTCAGGAAGCCCGCATGGCTCAATTGGTTGAGCGCCTGACTCCGGCTCCAGTCATGACCTCTGGTGCCTGGGTTCAAGCTCCGTGTTGGGCTCTATGCTGGCAGCTCAGAGCCTGGAGCCTGTTTCAGATTCTGTGTCTCCCTCTCCCACTCAAACACTGTCTCTCTCTTTCTCACAGAATAAATAAACATCTTTTTAAAATGTTTGTTCTTTTGTTTCCGACTTCTTTCACTTAGCATAATGCTTTCAAGGTTCTTCCATGTTGTCACATGCGCCACTATTTCATTCACTTTTATGGCTAAATAACATTCTGTCTCATGGATATACCACATTTTGTTTATCCATTCATAAGTTGATATACATTGGAGTTGTTTCTTCTTATCTGTTATGTATGGTACCCCCATATATTCTTGTGCATATATTTTGCGTGGATATAGACTTTCAATTATCTGGAGTAAACAGCCAGAAATGGGACCACTGGACTCCATGGTAAATGTATGTTTAACATTTTGAGGAACCCCCAAACTGTTTTTCAAAGTGGCTGCATCACTTTTCAATCCCACGAGCCATGTCTGAGATGTTTGATTTCTCCACCTCCTCCCCGGTTCTTGTTATGTTACTGCATGTTGTGTTTTGGTTTTCAAAAAATTATAAGCTGTTAAATTGAGGTATTTGACCATATTCCTCAACACACTGAAGGATCTGAAATATAGTATAGGTTGTGACTAAAATGTATGTAGTGGCTGGTTTATAAATTTAAATACTGACTGTTAGAACAATAATTGTAACCTAGTTTTTAGAAGGGTAGCTATTTCTGATTTATATGATCTAGACATACAACATATAAGCAAGAAGAAAGTCACTCTCAGAGGAGAAATAAAAATAATCCCAAGAGAAAATTGTGTGTGTGTTTGTATATAAATATAGATGGATGAAATTTTACACAAATATTTAAGGTAACTTCGTGAGTGGCGCCTGGGCGGCTCAGTCGGTTGAGTGTCAGCTTCGGCTCAGGTCATGATCTCACCATTTGTGGGTTCGAGCCCCGTGTTGGCCTTTGTGCTGACAGCTAGCTCAGAGGCTGAAGACTGTCTTTGGATTCTGTGTCTCCCTCTCTCTCTGACCCTCCCCTGCTCACGGTGTCTCTCTCTCTTTCTCTCTCAAAAATAAACACACAAATACATAAATAAATAAATAAATAAATAAATAAATAAATAATCACACAAAATTTTTAAGGCAACTTTGTGAATCCTAAATCAAGCAATGTATGACACATCTCCAATCAATTTTTAAAATATTTGTCCAATACCTACTACTTGCTGAGAACTGGCAGAAAATTGAATTAGAGTACAGTATGCTTGACACAACTCAAACTTGAGTAAATTAATGTTATCAACACAGATATAGCATCAGTTATATAACTTACATATGTGGGAAGTAAATATGTAAGGAAATAAATCTGAATGTTAAACATCTAATTCATGATCATGGGTCATTTTAGAAAGTCTGGAGGGACTAGGACTGATTGTGTAATGAGAGCTCTGAGGTTTACACAGATTGTTTTAGTAGCTCTTTGCATTTATTATTTCTTAATCTGGATGATGGGTTCACTAGCATTCTTTATTTTACTTTTTTTTAATAACACGTTATACATCTGAATGTTTCCTAATGAAAATAAAATTAATAAGAAAAATGCTAGCCTATTATAAAGGTGAACAAACAAAAAGGACAAAATATGGTAGAATTTAAAGTATCGCCTACTTGAGTCTCCAAAACAAAATTTTGATCGCTATCATTCTGTGCAAATAAAGCAATGCCAGGGAACGTTTACACTTCTCTTAGTGGTGAAGGTTCTGGAAATAAAAATAGAGCTGGCGTGGCTACTTGGAGCAGTGATCTTATTTCCTGCACCACTTGAGAGTTATGACTGGACAATGTTGTTGGACCGTCCAAAGGATAGTAGTACTAACTTTGCATGGTGTCAACTGGTTGTTTTCTTTTTTTTTCTAAGTTTTATTTGTATGAATTACATGATATATTTAAAATTGAAAGTCAGACAAATATTTAACATAAAATTTGATGTGCAAATCCAGATTAATTTTACCTGCCAGCATGCCTGAATCTCCAAACATCAGTAGCTTAACAAAGTATAATTGTATTTGTCATTCATGCAAAGTCCAAATTAGGTAGACCAGCTGTTCACCATCTCGTGCCTCTGCCATATGGCACATGCGGCCTCCAAGATCCTTGTGAGCAAGGAAGAGAGTTACAGAGAAGCCCCTGGTCTTCACCACCTTGGACTCTCACAATCCAAGGGCTAGAGCCACACCGGAGTTCCCTCACAGGAACCTGACAAAGAAACAGGAGCACACGAATCTTTGGTGAGAATGTACTGTCCCTCCCACAATTAGTGACTGGCTATTTTTAAAAATAGGGAATGAACGGAAATGCTAATGACATGTTACTATAAAAAGATTTCCTTTCTCCTTACCTGAGGAATGTTTCTTTAAATCTTTTTATTATAGAAATAGAAAAATTTCTCATTTTATACACTAGCAGTTAGCTGATGGATGTGTTTTCCATATGGAACTGTGAAAGCAGTGAAAACAAATTGTATGCAATAGCAATAACTCTCCTCTTCTCAATTTGTATCCACTGAAAATCATTTCAATAGGATTTTTAGAAGTAGGTATATAATATGAAAGACTAAAAAATAAACTCAATAACAAAAACAAAATTAAAATGTGCTTTTTACTTTGTATCTTCAGTCTATGCCTCTTTTTTACAAAATATATTAAAGGAAGAATGAACTAATGTATTTTGTACCAAGAAGATGTTTATTATATTTTAATGCCTTTTTATACATTAATATTAAAATCTAGAGAAAAATAATGCATATCAGTGACATTTGATGTAATTCTACTTACTGTATAGCACAAATACCAATGCTGCAAAATTTGACCAGTCAGTCCCCCCAAAACCTAGTCTTGCTTTATCTTTTATCTCTACTACTGCTTTCTGTATATTCTCTTAGGACACTTCCTTGATACAATGGATTGAACACTTTAGTAAACTAAGAAATTAGAGAATAGGTAATGTTATATGACTTCATAACAGAAAGAGAGAAAGCATGAGTAGTCTAGTGACTTCCCTAGGATAAAGGATACTTGGGGAATTGATCCAAGTATAGAGTATGGAAAAAATAGACACTAAATTGTCATGTATATAATAATAAATTCTCCAAGTGTTAACCTATGCCCTATCAGATAAAAATACAAGAACAAGGTGATCATAAGAGAAAGTCAAGTCCAAAACGGTGAAACCTCTCACACAAATGCATGAAAAATATGAATATGCTACACATTTTAACTAAATTTACAATAATGAAAAACTAGACCATTTAATTTTCAAGTCACACTGGAAAAATCTCTAAACACTGAGCCTTGCCTAATATGTAAGAGTTTTCCAAAAAAAAAAAGAAAGAAAGAAAGAATAATAGTGAAGCCAGCTTCTCATTTGATTTTTCAACAGGGTATGATGAATGGAAAAGAAATAATAAAATCCATTATGGACATGAATTTGAATCCACTTATTTCTTTAATACTTTTAATAAAATGAACTTTTCTTGCAGACTTTCACAGGTAACTTCTCATATTATCAGTTACTATTCAATAATGATAGGCAATTCTTTAACAATATAAGCCAAAAACTTGGGCTTCAAGCGCATTACCCGTAAGCTATTTGGTTTCTCTATCAAAACCAACATTCATTGTCCTTTATTAAGTTAATAGATTTTCTTTTAGGAAACAAGTTAGGTGTCATGGTCACCCAGGCTGGGGCTACCACACCAGCCAAGGAATGGAGAATGTCAGGGCGCCTGGGCGGCTCCGTCAGTTGAGCATCTGGCTTTGGCTCAGGTCATGATCTCGCAGTTTGTGGGTTTGAGCCCCACATCGGCCTCTATGCTGGCAGCTCAGAGCCTGGAGCCCACTTCAGATTCTGTGTCTATCTCTCTCTTTGACCCTCCCCTGCTCAAAAATAAATAAAACATTAAAAAAAATTAAAAAAAGGAATGGAGAATGTGGCACAAACCTGATCAATGAAACATGAACCGCCCCGTGCCCTCGGACTTGATGAGAGATACATGGCGTGGTATCTGCCACAGAATGTGATTTCATCCTCCAGCTCCAACTTGATCATTTGAGAGCAGACCCAGGATTTTTCTGAAGGAACCGAGTAGAGGCAGAATCTTCTCCGTTGTACTTGAACTTCTGGCCACAGAGCTTGAGTGGAGTCACGTAGTTGAAAGTAGGCTGAGAAGCAGCGACAAGAGCAGGGTAGCGTTTGAATCCCTCGGTCAAGCCAGGCCTGAAGCCAGACCCTTTGGTCATTTGATCTGATAGATTATGTTTTCACCTAAACCAACCTAAATTGATATTCAATCATTTACAGCTCTATTTAGAGTATAAAAGATTATGCACTGGTTACAAAGAAGCTGCCATTGTTCAAAGTGGTTTTATAATGTTTCTGAGTGAATAAACTTCAGGAACAGTTCAGAAGACACAAATGAAATAAACTTAATTATTTTATAAGCACATCTCATT
Organism: Suricata suricatta; assembly: GCF_006229205.1. NCBI lineage: Eukaryota > Metazoa > Chordata > Mammalia > Carnivora > Herpestidae > Suricata > Suricata suricatta. The sequence continues at coordinate 141,760,829 of NC_043706.1, forward strand.
TCTGTTCCCAAATAATATATTATATAGGTTGACTGCCAATCACAGTTAATAGGTTGTTTCCACACAGACACACAGATACACACAAGACAAAAGTCAATTACCACTTAGAATATTCAGACAACAGTATTCTAGGCTCCAAAACTAATTTGGAGGTATCCTAAATATGCCCTGAATGACGGTGAGAAAGTTAGTGGATGCACGTAGCATCCTTAAATAAGAATTCTATATGTAGAGGTAACAATTATTTTAGTGTATAATTTCTTATATTTATTTAAACATCTCTTCTTAAAAATGAGCTCAGGCAACAGAATATCAGTTCACCTGGGAATTTGTTAGCTCTTTCTGGATTAGAAGAATTGGATTTTTAAAGGCATTTTCAGGTTTTACTAAATGATTATGAAAAATAGGTTGCCAATAAAGGTCAGAAGTCAAGTTTTTACAAGGAAAAAATTAAGCAAAGATCAAAGAAAAATGTTTCTGGAGAATAGTTCCATAGCTTTTAAATAAAATTATTCTTTATTATTTTATTTGTTGAATATTTATGAAGAATTATTAAAAACTAAATAAATAGCTACTCAAGGCCCAGATGCTTGAAACTTCATAGCTAAGTATTGAGTCATAGAAGGATGCCACTATCTTTGTTATAATTCAATTTTTTAATTACCAAAGAAAATTCACAGATATAATAAAAGAGAAAGTCAAAACAAGTCCAGGATAAACATGTGCAAGGTTTACAATTATTTATAGGAATGAGGTTTCCAATTAGCCATGGTTAAAAGTGGTAATATTTTTAGAAAATTTCATTCCAAATATGGAACAGAATTCTTTCACTTCAAATGCTCACATACATTAATAAAAGTAGAAACGTGTCTATATAAATAGATTAGTCCTATTAATACTCATATTCAGCTTGTGAATTTTTACTGAGAATAACCTTTTGTAAATTTATCAACTTCGGTTATTGGATTCCTATTGGCTGTGGTGCCTGCGTTATTTGAATTTTGAAAGAAATTTTCAAGTATGTTTAATTTCATGAGAGTGTTTAGTATATTTTAGTATTTTACAATTTTATATTTTTAAATGTCTATTGTAAAATAAATGGAATGACTCTTTACTCATCAAAAATGAAGGACACAGATCAAGATATGACATCTACTGACATTATTTTATGGATCAAAAAAAACAGGTCCAGTTGTGGGGAAAAGCACTGGGTGTTATATGGAAACCAATTTGACAATAAACTATTCAAAAAAAAAAAAAAAAAAAACAGGTCCAGACCAGGGGAAAACACAGTTCAGAAATGGAAGGGACAATCCGAGCCCACTGTTTGTTTCTCTCCCTGAACATAGCTGTTTATCATTCACATAACTAGCTGTGGGAGACACACATAAACTATCAGACATCTCACTCAGAGTGAAAGTCCATAAAATGCAAGCAAATCCTAAAGGTCTAAGAATAAAAGTAAAAACTAGGACTAAATATTGTGAAAAGTCGTAAGTCTTGCTTCATGTGAATACTTAGCTATTTACAAATGCACACAGGCACTGTCACAATGCTAATATACCTGTACTCATTTATCTATAAGAAACACGATTAAAGAAAATATTCATACGTGATGAATAAAAACCTTCAACAATAATACAGTAGTGCTATTCCCAAATATTAGGAAAACATACTGCTTTTTCTAGCTGCCATGGCACACTGCTCTAGAAAATGCGCCCATGCAATGCATCCAAGAACAGGAGAGTCCTACCTCCAAGTCACTAGCATGATGAATCACCCCTCGATGAGTGGTGTGAGATACCACTGAGGAGCCTGCTCCCACCGCGCTGCTTACGGTGCTCCATGAAGAAGTGTATGGTCACACCAAGAACTGAACTCAAAAAGCTCTACACGTTCTTCCTTGAAACCAAACTTTTGATGAAAGGTACACAGAAAAATGATACCCTTGCTACTTGCACTTCAAGTACATACTAGTCAATAGAGCTGCTTATGCACAAGCCGATGTAGTTTCAATCCTAATTTTAAACTTAAAACAGCAACAAAATGCTGCTCTGCCAATTTGATTACAAATGAAATTTGTATACACGTCGCATGAAACCTGGAGTTCCAGAAGCTGATGAAGCATTTATAACGGGTTTATAGACACTGTAAACTTTCAAAAAGAAAGGAATTTTTGAGAGAGAAAATTAAGCCACTCTGAATGGGATGAATAAATTTTTTATTAAGTTTTATTTATTCTGAGAGAGAGAGAATCCCAAGCATGCTTTTTGCTGTCAGCACAGAGCTGCACTCAGGCTGGATCCCACCAACCCAGAGATCAAGACCTGAATGAAAATCAAGAGTCTGAGGCTCAACTGAGAGATCCACCCAGGCGCCCCTTTAAAAAATGATTGAAACAAACAGGCACAAACTCAAACAACATTTGCAAAGAAGAGCAGAGAAGCCTTAGTGTGAGTCAGTAGGTCCACTTGGTGTGAGCAAAGGAGCAGAGGAGATGCCCGGAGGGCTCTCCTTGGTAGTTAGTCAGGGTCCCACAGGTGAAGGAAGCCACCATGGTCTCCAGGAAGTGACAGCCCTTGGGTTATGAGAGATGACGTTTTTCTGCTTGTTGACAGGCAGACAGGACAGGCTGGGGTGGGGACAGTGTGAAGAGGTGAGGGCAGTGGCAGAGGGAATAAAGACTTCAGATCATGGCCTGAGCTTCCTTCCTGTCAGTGTACCTGGACAGGACCATCTGAGGACCACCTGCAGTCAGAAGGTGTCCCTCCCCACAGAGGCCCAGCAATCTCACTGTCTTCAAAGTGTCTTTCCAGGACAATGAGGTCTTCTTCCCCCATTCTGTCCCCACATTGGTATCCATGTGTGACATCTGTTTTCATTCTTTCCAATGCAATGACCAAATATAAATAAGAGAACATGACATTAGAAAGAGCAAATTTGGGGGGAAATGGGCATAAGCATGTCACATGCTGCAGCGCCTAGGCAACATGTTGCCCCCAGAGTCTGTCTCCAGGCCCGGAACCTCATGGAAGCTCCTTCTGCAGAAGGACGGAGTTTCCAGGCCGTCCCACCAGGAAGAAGTGGGAAAGCCGCTCTTCCGGCTGCACCAGCAGGAGGCGGGACTTCCTGAGCAGGTGCCAGCCGAGCACCAGGCAGAGAGAGGAAGCGGGACCAGAGAGCCTGCTGTCCTGTGCAGCTTGTGGTTTTCAGAAATAGATGTATGGAAAACAATTTGACAATAAAATATTATGGAAAAAAAATTTGACTAGGTAATACATGTAGCCAGTACAATTTTCCTAAAGTACAAAAAAAAAAAAAAAAAAAAGAAATAGATGCTCTGGAAGAGAGTCACCCCGAGTTCTTTGTAATTCATGGTTAGGCTACCCAGCGAAACACAAGCTATTTAGGAAACTTTAATTACTTAGCCAAAGTAATAAAATATTTATGAGAAAAAAGAACATCCCTCAAGTCCATAAAGTAAACTAGCTGACAAATTAATTAGTGCTTAATAACAAGAAATTTCTATCAATTGCCAAAACACCACAAATTACTTCTGGAATAAACAGACTTTATTTTTTCTGTTACCACTCTCAGTAACTAATTTGGGGCCATTATTCATAATTTCTTCTTTGGAGTACACAGCATGATTAGTACCATATAACATTAATAATCTAGGAAACTGATTTCAGAATGTGACTTTCCTCTTTTGATATAGGCCTAGTAACATGCTCTGATGTAGACAGAATGGCCAAGCACTCCCACTGACCTCTTTTTAGTCCCAAATATTAACTTTAATGGATGAGAATCAAATACAAAGGCAAACACAGGCAGTGTTTATTTAATAACACCAGGTACTACATGCATTTTAGGGAGTTGAATTATTGCTTGTTGAATTAGCAAGCCTATTTATATAACATAGGTTATTACTAAGGGCAGGCATAGAATTAGTCTTTTAGATGCTAATATTAGCATTTTTAGCTCCTGCAGCACCTAATATGGGAAACTAGTTTCTTATTGTGGAATGTGTGTGTTAGCCTTCTCAAATATACACTCACATCTGATGTAAGGTAATCAAAAACACAGCAAATTCAGGATTTCAGAATTAAGTCCAAGTATCTACTCTATATCAGTAAATAAATATATAATAAACCCATTAAAATAAAGTTGACACAAAGGCTGAGATAACAAATATTTTTAGGTTTATATATGTGAATATAAATATGTACAAATATTTAACAAATATTATTATTTGTTAAACACAAAAGATTGCCAAAAATCCCCAGAAAAAGTGTTCACAAAAAGAAAGCTTAGTGGGTTTTCACATGTGGAACGTGTGCAATGAGATCAAGAGAAATACTGTATAATAGAGAGGAACACAATGTCAGTGAGGTGTTCTGCATAAATTAACATAGCAGGGAGTAACAATCTAACTCAAAGAATCACATATTTCAGGTATTGAAGCAAACTTCAGTTTTATTCCCCAGGGGAGCAAGAACACAAAAGAAAGAAAACATGCAAGGAATCAAAAGAGCATAATTTATAAGGTTAAATTAATAGACATTTAATAACAAATATCTTAATAAAATGTACTTTCAAGTTTTTAAAACACTGAATCAAAATTGAAAACATATATAATTATAAAGAAAAGCCAAATAAATTCCAAAATGTAAGAAGAATATAGTGTTTTCTGATGATGGGGAACAAAAATTGTAAGATGATGATAGAAACAGACCAAAGTTGGTTATCTGAAAGTTTCAAAACCTTAGTAAACAATCCTTAGACTAAAGATACATAATTTATTATCACTTGGTAATGAAAACACTATGAATTAAAGCTTACTGGATATGGATAAAGTTATACTCAGAGGAAAATTCATAGTCTAAAATTATTACACGAATAAATGGGGGTGGGTTTTTTAAGCTGTTCTTTCCATGTAGTGCATAAGTTTTGAGGTGTTTCTCCTTTTAAAGAGCAACATTAAGGCACAGAAATCAGAATAATTGGGAAAACCAAAATAGCAAGAAAAATGAAACAGATTTTTTAAAAAACCTGCAAGAAATGGATCAACCACAAGCTGAGAATAATTATTTTTGAAAAGGAGAAAGCACAATACAAAAATCACATCAGTAAAGGGGGATATATTTATGGCTACAAAGGAATTTTTAAAATACATGTGTATATTTTATAAAATTTAATTTAAAATTTCTGACACAGATAATTCATGGGAAAATATCAAAATTGCTCCAAGAGGTACTAGAAACCCCAAACAAAACAGAAATAATGTAAAGTATTGAAAAGAATTCAGTGGGGCCCCTGGATGTCTCAGTTAGGCATGAGACTCTTGATTTCAGCTCAGGTCATGGTCTGCATCAGGCTCTGCACTGACAATGCGGAGCCTGCTTAGGATTCTCTCTCTCTCTCTCTCTCTCTCTCTCTCTCTCTCTCTCTGCCCCTCCCCTCTCATGCTTGTGCACTCTCTCCCTCTCAAAATTCATAAATAAACATTAAAAAAAAGAATTCTGCTATTCATTTTTCTTCAAAATCCAGATGGTTTCATATTAAAATCATTTGAGGGAGTACGTGGGGGGCTCAGTCAGTTGAGCGTCCAACTTCAGCTCAGGTCATGATCTCACAGTTTGTGGGTTTGAGTCCTGCATCAGACTCTGTGCTGACAACTCAGAGCCTGGAGCTGCTTCAGATTCTGTGTCTCCCTCTCTCTGCTCCTCCCCCACTTGTGCTCTGTTTCTGTCTCTCTCTCTGTTAAAAATGAATAAACATTTTAAAAATTTAAATCATTTGAAACTCCCAGCAATGAAATCATTTCAATGCTAATTTGGCTACTTCATACCATTGGAAAAAGGTAAACTTTTGATAGTTCTTTAAAAGAATCCAGCTGCCATTGATCTCAAAAAATTTCAGATCAGTACAACACTGCAACCAAGCTCTTGTAGGGTCACCTGGGAAAAATTATGAATAAAATGCAATGGAATTCGACATTATCTAAAAATTAACTCATCATGAGTGAACAAGCTGGATTCATAAAATTCAAGAATGCTTTATTTTTAGAAAATTTATTAACATGATGCTTTTACTATTAAATCAAAGAAATGCACTATGACGAGATTCTGTGAAGGTTGGAGAAAATTCTTGCACAGAAATAACAAGAAAAAAAAACCAAACAAGATTAAAACAGTTTGATAGTTTCATAAACTGTGTCTCTTTCACACTCACATGCATTTATACTTACTGATACATAAAATTAGCTAAACTAATATATACATCTATCTCCTATGAGATAAATATATATATAAGCCTGAGAGAAATAACCAAAAACTACTAGAAAAGTTAGGGCAAGTAGAAAGGTGATGCACTCTAAGATTTTATTGCCATTGTTTTTAATACACTGGAAAGAGCCAATTAAAAATATATTAAACCCTCCAAAGAGACACTGAAAAAAATGAAAACATCTCAGGTAAGTACTGTAAATATTGTACCAGTATTGTACCATTTAGCTATAAATGTAGACAGTGGAATCTCAAACAAGCACCACACTTTACTCTTACATTTAACTTGCTCGAAGATTCCTGAGTGTGCAATGTCACCCAGCATGCCCCCTACACATGGTAGGTGAGCGGTGGATTGGACCAAACTTTAGAAAGCACAGTTTGCCCAGATCAACTACAATGTCCATTACAAGCACTTTTCAACATCTGAAACGTATCTCATTGATAGAATCCTAATTGTGTGGAGTTATGTATTTATTTATTTAAATCATAGTTTAAATTTATTGATTTATATGTATTATAAATTTAAATAGTATAGATTTATTTATTTAAATCATAGTTTATAAAAGCAAGCCAATTAAAAACTGTCAAGTGTCATTCAGAAAGAGACTGGTTAGTAATAATGTGAGGTGAGCTACTGAAATTAGGGTCACCTAGGGAAAATTAGGAAGCCCTGATCAAAAATGACACACAAGTCTGTGTTTTATTTCCCAGTTTTCTGTTCATTTTATCACTTTTTACCTATACATATATCATCTAGCGTTTGTTTATGTGTGTGCTTAAAAAGAATAAAATGGGTTTGTTTGTGACAAAATGGAAAATTCTTTCAAATACATTAAATTAACAAAGTAAATATTTAATATAAGTTTGAAAGGACAAATAGACATTAGAGACAGATAACAGCAGGTGGGTAGATGCATGGACTGATAGATATGCTGGAATCACATCAGAGGAAGAAAATACAGAAAAGCAACCATAGTCCTGGGCCGGAGACCGGAATGGGAAATCGGATTTCTACTCTGACACTTTCACTTTTCAAACTGGACACCTGTGTTGTTTTCATTTAATTCTCTTTAGCCATTTGTAGATCTAGCATTAAGTACCTTTTTTTTTTCTTTTTTAGGCTTCTTTCTCTTAAAATATATTCATAGGACTTTAAA
>NC_043706.1:141768375-141769736 GCF_006229205.1 Suricata suricatta
GGTGGCGGCAGCTCAATCACACACGCTGGGTGAGATGTGTGTGTTTCTTATTGCATCAGTTCTCTGATCTATTGTCTCCTTCCACTGTCATTCATTGTACTGTCTTATGATGGTCGGTTTTTTTTAAATTATTGTTTTAAATTAGTGATGTACATATGGCACAAAAGTCAACAGGCATGTACTCATGGCAGACAAACTCTTAGTAGTTGCCTGAGATTCATTTTCCCCCTTTTTTCACTCACAGAACCCCTACATTGATAAGAGTCACTATTGGCTCAACAGATACTTTGCTGATCTCCCTTTGGAGCAGAAATGTCAATAAAATATAAGCTGTGGCCATAGAGTGAGGTGTTTGGGAAAGCCCTCGGGTTGTCCTACTGAAAGGCTCCAGCACTGTTTGTCTTTTCTTGGCTCCTTCTTCATGCCTCAGCATGGTGGCAGTTCTAGCATCTGTCTCGTGGACCCCGCAGTGACCTGGGGGGCAGAGGCAGGAACAAGGGTGTAGCCATCTGGCCCACCAACTGCGTCAAGGACCTGCGGCTCGCTCAGGGCAACCTGCTTCCAGGCTTCACGCCATCTACAGGTCATGGTCCTTCCTTCCCACCAGATCGAACACACTCATTCACATACCAAATACCTTCAGGAATAGCGTGTATATGTGTGCGTGTTTATGTGCCCAGACTTCTGTGTGCATATACTGCTGTGGATTCAGAGAGAGAAGAGGAGGGATGAGAATCTAAAGCATTTATTGTATTTTAGTCATTTATTCCCCGATGTTTCCCGACAAGATAGCAGTTCCTGGTGGAGACGTTGGAGAGGAGGAACTGAGGAAATCATGCATTTTGTTTATGTTTCAAAAAGAAACTTGAGTTCGTTTGCTGATAGTTGCTGGAGAACTTTGGAAAAGCACGGCCTTCTGTGAAAATTCCCTAAGATTGTGTTGATCAGAGAAGCATTGGAGAAAGCACTCACAAACCCAGAGTTTTACACTTCACATTCTTTTGTAAATCATAGCCCCTTTGGCCTTTTTTGGTACATAAGCCCACGCCCTGGTGGTGATCTACAACGCTGATGCCTTACAATTCCAGGGAACAAGAGTCAACGCCACACAGCAGAAGCTGTCAGGTAAATAAGCAGGGCACACCCGGTGTGGTTCAAAATGCCATCACACAGCTGCATTGCGCCTCGAGAAAAGCAGTCATCTTAAAGGATACAAACATTTTGTGTGTGACACAGACAACAAGCACAATTGAATCAAAAGAGGAAGAGAAAGGGGAAAATCCTAGAAGAGAAGACCATGGTTTGGTTGAAAATCAAAACCTGCTGCTTCCTGAGTTCCGTAGTGGCACCCCCCCGCCCCC
>NC_043706.1:141769836-141770906 GCF_006229205.1 Suricata suricatta
ACTGTCAGTGCAGAGCCCAGTGTGGGGCTGGAACCCTTGAACTGTGAGATCATGACTTGAGCTGAAACATAGACACTTAACATCTGAGCCATTCAGGCACCCGTCCCTTGTTTCCTTTCATATAGCCACACAGAATCTAAAATTATTTGTGTCATCAAATCTATGAGCCTTTTGGTCTAAGATTTCTTCCTGGGGGGGCGGGTCACAGTCCCCCATGGCCTAGAAGAAACCAGAACACACTCAGTTTCGCAGGTTTGGCCTCTACTTATTTAAAATTGCCAGGAAACATCTGTTTTTGTGAAAAGACTTCAAAATTATGATACATTTAAACCAACTGTGCTAAATACTGATGTGGGCAACCAAAGATTAGTGTAGTTTTAGGGGTCAGCTAGGAAGAAGAACATTCCCAGGTATTAGCCTGAAATATCGTGGTGGTAACTTTTTACACTGAGGTCCACCACCTTCATTATGGATTGTGCTAAATCCAACATTTCCAAGCATCTGGTCAGGTACATAGATTTTTACCTAGAGGACGCCGGAGTTTCTGATTGAACCCAGTTTGTCAGGTTTCCTGTTAGTTTTGGAAGATATCTGGTGTTTTCAAAAAACTCTTTTATTACTTAAGATAAATAAAAGACATAAATGGACAGATATGTGAACAGACATAGAAGAGCTGACTAAAAATAACCAAAGGTAAAGAATACCCCAACAGACAAACAAACGATTATATATCGATCATCTGTAGAAATAAATGTACAAATTCACCATTTACACATAGGAACATGTATTATTTTTAAAAGCACATGGAATATCTGGCAAAAGACACAAAGACACAAGAGAAACAAGACACAAAATCCCAATATGAACAATGGAAAGAGGATGTAACACAGAGGGCGTCGGCATGAAAAAGACCGTAAGACGATATTATGCCAATTACATCAATACATTTGAAAGTTTAAAAGACATGGACAAATTCATAGATCTGGCTGGTTTCACTGGTAAAGTTTTATCTTCTCGGACTCCATAATTACTGGGAAAATGAAAACGTGTTCTGCCATTTAAGTGGCCTC
>NC_043706.1:141771006-141792320 GCF_006229205.1 Suricata suricatta
TTTGAACGTGGATAAAATACTAAACTCTACAACATAAGTCGAGAAATCAGAGTCCCTGGGATGTGTAGGCCATCTGAAAAACCATATTAGCTTTCTGTGACCGCATTTATTCAGGGATTAGAACTCCTATGTCACCAGTGAATTGTAATTGTACTCCCCCCTCCAAATTTGGCTGGCAAGTTCAGAAGAGAAACAGCTTCACGGCTTTGAATCTGGCCTTCTAGGAAGGCTTCTACATGTCAATGCCTCCCAGTTATCTTTTGTTTAGGAGAATGTCACTTGAAATATGAGGAACAGGCGCATGTAAGTTGAAAAATATTTAACTAAATCGATGAGCAAAAATTCACCGGCCACTTCTTGGTGCGTGTTCACGCTGTGGAGGAGGGAAGGTTGTTAACTGCAAAAGCTCAAACCTAGCTGACTTTTTCCACATTCTCCAGACCATTTCTTGCCTTTGCCACTGCAACCTTTAAATGACCACCCCGAGAAGGGGAAGAGCGGGCCACAGAGGCGCCGTGTGTGGGTTTGTTCCCTGGGAAAGGAGCCCTTGGCCGACAAGTGAAGGTGGTGATTTACTGTCCATTAAAAGGTGCTAATAAGCAGGATGAAAAAACCTCTGCCCGGCGCCTGCCCTGGGCCCTCCGCCCCGGATCTCTGCATTGTGGGGTGCTGGGAGCTAATGAACCTTCTTATATTGCCGTCGTAAAAAGGGCCAATGGCTCTCCATGCAGTAATGGACTCTGCACTGAAAGTTGCCTAATGGGCTTCATAAGGAACGATGAAAAAATCAATTGCCTCATTGAGGTTAGTCTCACATAGCTCTGCAGCAAAATAACCTAGTACAGGTCAGTCTGCTGCTGTTTCACAAAAATTTAAAAATGGCTTTGAAACTATGTGTTACCCTCAGTGCTAAAGAGGAAAAAAAAACATTTTCCAAGCTGTCTGCCCCAGTTGTCTACCCCACAGTTCAAGAACAACCCGAAAAAGGACGGGACCAGAGAAATGAAAGGGGAACGGAATGGCTGTTTTGCTCCTAACCACATAAAACCATAATTTATATTTGCGTGACATGTTCAAGTTCATTGATCATTGTTTAACAGCCTTGTGAGGTGGGGATCGCCATCCCTGACTCACGCACAAAGCCGCAAATCAGTCAGCTGGGGCAGAACCTAGATTTAAACTCCGATCTGTTGCTTCCAACGGGAATAAGTTGTTTGAGTCTTTTCTCCCTACTTTTCTCTCCCTCCCATTTCAAGCAGATGGTCAGCCAATATGCTCCTTTGTCTCAGCAAATGTTTATGGCGGATAGAAAAGACACAGTGCTTGAAGTCGAGTCCTTCCTTCCTCCCTTCCTCCCTCCCTCCCTTCCTTCCTTCCTCCCTCCCTCCCTTCCTTCCTTCCTTCCTCCCTCCCTTCCTTCCTCCCTCTTTCTTCCTTCCTTCCTTCCTTCCTCCCTTCCTCCCTCCCTCCCTCCCTCCCTCCCTTCCTTCCTCCCTCCCTTCCTTTCTCCCTTCCTTCCTTCCTTTCTCCCTTCCTTCCTTCCTTCCTTCCTTCCTTCCTTCCTTCCTTCCTTCCTTTTTCTCTTCCTTCCTTCCATCTTTTTCTTTCTTTTTTTTTGGAGGTAAAACCCAGATGCATTAAAGAGATGATTCTGAATATCCTCCCCAGAAGACGTCAGGAATCCCTTACAAACAGGAGGGGGAGACAGTAAGAGAATTTTCCGAGAGCGGGAGAGCAGAATGTAAGAGGATGCTAACGGTTCTTGGAGGACAGTGTTTCCATTAGAGAGATGTATAATAAGAGAAGTGTCAGCAAAAAGTGCTATGGATGTAGAGAAAACAAGCATACAAAAACCCAGATGAAAAGGAGCAATTCATTGAAGCAGTGGCGTTGAGGCTGAATAACGGTCCCCCAAAAGTGTGAGTGTCTTCGTCCCCAGAACCCAAGACTGGCATTCTCAAACATGACATGGCAGAAAAAACCCACAGAAGTGACTAAAGATCTTGAGATGGGGTCATTACCCTGCCTTATCTGGGCATGCTCTAAACATAGTCACACGTATCCTTCCAAGAGGGAGTCAGAGGGTGATTGGGTAGAGACAAGGGGTGGAATGAAGGAAAGAAGAGGCAAGGTTATGTGAGGGACAGTCCACAAGCAAGGAATGAAGCTAGAAAAGCTCTAAGATCTCCAGAAGGAACACAGCACTGCCCACATCTTGATTGTAGACTCTGAGCTCCAAAACTCTGAGAGAACAAATGTGGTTGTGTGTTCCAGCAGCAGTGTTCTGACTGAGCCTTAATCGTAGGCAGGCATCACAGTTCTGGGTCTGTAGGTGTGATTTGGACAAGATTCAGGTTCAACGGTGGACCAACCAAGTCCTTTCCCCACCACTAGACATAGAGCTTTGGTTTGTCTCTTCTCTTTCCTTCCTCAGTGGGATTCCCACCAGTGATCTCAGTCAACAGCTTCATGGTCTTTCCCCCGCAGATTAAAGCTTTGTTCCTTGAGAAGAAGGGGAGATGGGGCTGAGAATATCTATGGTGAGCGCCCTTCCCTTCCTCAGGAGGCACCATGGGGGAATGTTCTCAGGATTCCCCCCGATGTCCTCTGAACGCTGGCCGAGGTTTCTGAGGAAAAGGCTACAATACTGTGGAAACAGTCCCATGTCTGTGACCTGAAAGATTGTCACCTTCTCAGGTGAGACTATACTCACCTTTTGGCAACTCATTAAGAATTTCTGACCAATTTATTTCAGGGACAGCTGTCTAGGTAACCAAAGATTAGGGGTTAGTTTCTCCAGGCACCTGTCTCTCTCCAGATTTGAAATTAGTTGTTTTCTCTGTGACTTCAGATTTCTGATGAATTCGAGAATATCTTTAATTTGCAGTTACCCAGTTTTTTGTTGGTGTTGTATGAGTGAAAACAATATCCTTGCTAATTGCACTCAACAGAGAAGGACTCTCACACTATTGAAGGTCATTGTCCCCTGCCACAGCAAATAATGCATATTTGCTGATGCATTTTCTTGTCAATAGCAAATACAAGTCCACTAAAATGTCACCAAACTACTGTCACTAAAACCGTTTACCTCAAATACTAATTGAAAATTGCCACGTTAAGCCAGGTGGAGAAGGACAGATACCATATGTTTGCACTCATAGGTCTAACAGGAAAACAGGAGAACCTAATGGACGACCAGAGGGAGGGGAAGAGGGGAAGAGAGTTGGGGAGAGAGAGGGACTCAAAACCTGAGAGACTATTGAATGCTGAAAAGGAACTGAGGGTTGAAGGGGGAGGGGAAGTGGGAAGGGAGGTGGTGGTGATGGAGGAGAGCACTTGTGGGGAAGAGCACTGGGTGTTATATGGAAACCAATTTGACAATAAACTATTAAAAAAAAAAGAAAAAGAAAATTGCCACCTTATTCTGATCATTGTATGAGAAGAAATTGTTTTTCATTTTTTGTTTTGTTTTGTTTATTTTTAGTTTATTCCTTCAAGAAATTTGGGCACCATATGTTAAAATAATGCCCCAGTGCACCAAACAGTCCCCTGAAGGCCAGGACAAAGGAATTTATCTCCAAATAGGAACCAAGAGATTCCTGACAGCCAGGAAGAATGAGCCACTGTTTTTCTGCTCTAAATAATTTCTGCATGTCAATTATTATTAAAAAATAACTCAATTTTCCACTGAATTTATACTCACTACAGTTATTTTAAGCTTAGTAAGAGGTGCTTCTTATGAAAAAAATAATCAAAAGACATTTCAGTGACCCAATTTATCAATCTATAAATTCTTTATGTGAAATTACTTGCTTATAAAAAATGATATTCTGTAAACCAACACCAATATTCTTTTGGTGGCTATTTATTCTGTTTGAAGAAGGCAGAAACTCATTTTAGAAACTAGCTGGTAATGTTAACATCAAAAGGGAAGCAAGCTGATGTTATCTCAACTAATTGCATTAATTAGAAGTATAAAATGCATATATGTGTAAAAGTGTATATATGATCAGATGCAGTTATTATCTTGGGAGTCAGGTTATAATGAGAAGTTCAATACATTCGAATTTCAGCAAACAGGGGTTCGAATCCTAGCCCTGTCGCTGCCCTGCTGGGACAGGGAGCTGGACTCTGGGTCCTTGAAGCCTATTTTGACTCTTCTAAATAGATCAAATTAATGGTGCTCACCCCTCATGCGACTATTGTGCTGAAAATACGGCAGTCATTGTTGATCATGATGAGAGCTGAATTTCTGCCAGCTAATGGTGGGAAACAATGGGTCAGCAAGTAAATATGAGACAGTGTGAAAAATATTCAATGAGGTTAAAAATACATAAGAATAAAATTTTCCATTTAATACATGATGTTACTGAAGGTTCAGACAGCAACATTCTCTGAAACAGAATGGGGTGATACACTTCATAAGGCTGTCTCTCTGACAGTTTTTTTAAATAAAATTTATATGTTAGAGCAATTTTAGACTCACAGAAAATTATGAAAATAGAAGGATTTTTTTATTACCCCACACTCAGTTCCCCTATGAGCAATGTCCCAAACGTACATTTGTCATAATTAATGAACTAATATTGGCATATTATTATTAATTAGAAGCCACACTTTATACAGATTTCCTTAGTTTTCTCTAATGTCCTTTCCTGTCCCACGACTTCATCCAGATATCAAATCCCATTTAGTCTTCGTGTCTCCTGAAGCTATCCTTGCTTAATGCCAGGTTCTCAGATTTGTTTCTGACATTCATGACAGTCTTGAAGAGTACTCATCATCTATCTTATATAAGCCCCTCTGATTGAATGTCTCTGATGCTCTCTCAGTATGAGACAAGGGGTCTGGTTTGGAGGAGAAAGATCGCAGGGATGAAGGCCGTTCTCGTCACACCATCTCAAGAGTACACACCCTGGGCATGGCTTCCCAGGTCCACGTGGACCTTTATCGCCTGGCTGAAACCAGGTCGTCAGATTTCACCACTTGAAAGTCTGCATTTTCCTTTTTCCTGCCACACATCCTGGAAAGAAATCACTGCGAATATCCCACATTTAAGGAGGGAAGAGTTACTCTTATTTCCTTAGGACATACTCCCAAAATTTTCACTCTAGAGATAGCTGTAAGTTTCAATGAGATGGTTTCCAGACTCGGTCCTCTGTAATCAGAGTTATTTTCTACTGCTAATATTAAAAGTATCTCATCTCATCAGTAAAATAAACCCTGTCCTCATATTTTATTGCCTTTCCAGGAGGCAGTATAAAAATCTGTTGATGTTTGAAAGGAGAAACAAGAATCATATGCATGAAGAAATTTACTGCCAGTTGCGAGATTTGGTGAGAACTGGCTGTAATATCCTCCAGCCCTGAGGTTCTGAAAGTTTGGGTCTGTTAGTCATGACACACGCAGGGTCAGTTTTAATTCCCAAAGTGAGAAGGCTGAAATGATCCCTTCTCTGAGTGTTTCCAAAGTTGTTTCAGTGGACTTTCTAACATTAGTTATTATTTATGTTCCAAAATGAATCGACAGCATATAGTCAGGACAACTCAATATTAATCCGATGTGGGACTGGCCAGGACATGCCAAATGGGACTACTTGTGCATATTTTTAGAATTTGACCCAGTTGTTTTATAAATGTGAAGATGAGTGAACTCAATTTATAGGTCAGAGAGGCTTACAGTACTCGGGACGGGGGAGGGAGAGAATGACACACAAAAGAAGACAGAGGAAGAGTTGGTCATGAAAGACCAAAAACCCGCACGTACATCAATGCATTTTTAAAGTGATTCTGCATCTCCAAGAGTGGTTGATTAATTCAAAGTGCACTTAAAGGAGCTAATATGCAGCATTTTATTCCTGAACTGCTACCTAGTTCCTTCATTTCTAAAATGCCATCAATTAAAAAACACATTGATGTAGTAATAGCTTCATGGGGGAAGCAGACAACTAGCACATTAGAGAGATGTATCTGGATTTTACTCATTTTAAAGCAAAAATAGATTATAGAAGTTGAGAAATATAAGAATATTTTAAATTGTCACAATGTAGGGGCATCTGAGTGGCTAAGTTGATTAAGCATCCGACTTTGGCTCAGATCATGATATCACCGTCTGTGGGTTCAAGCCCCGTGAGGGGCTCTGTGCTGACAGCTCTGAGCCTGGAGCCTGCTTCGGATTCTGTGTCTCCCTCTTTCTCTGCCCCTCTCCTGCTCACACTCTGTCTCTCTCTCTCTCTCTCTCAAAGACAAATAAACATTAAAACAATTTTAAATTGTCACAGTGTTGTCACATTTTTTTTCCTTCACTCATCCCAATAATAGCATGGGTTCTTTAATGGTAAATATGTGACTTCCAGGAAATAGTCAATATTTTATTGCTAATTGTTCATTTTAAAATTTACATCATTTCCTCATAATCAGACAACTCTTGAGTAAATTAAAACCAACATAAAATAAAATGATACTATTTTAATTAACAAAAATGTTTAGTACTTTGGTATTTTGTTTTGTGTATAAGATTTTGGAATACCGCTTTTACCTATATGAGATTTTTAAGTGAGGCTTAACGTAGTATATTTTACACTATCTACATAGTCCCCTTTGAAGATCTGCAGTTTGAACCCTATCAGCAAAGGCACTCAGCTGTGTCACAGCCTCACAATCAACCTGAACACACTCATGTAAAGGTATTTGTGTGGATGTATGTTTTCATTTCTCATGGGGAAATACTTAGGAGCAATAGTGATGGGTCAGTTATTATTAATAATTATGAATTATTATTAGTGTGATTATTAATATGGTTGCAATAAAAGGTATTGTTTTGCTGTGTTCTATTTCCTTATCCATTCATTCTTACTTCGTCTTCTTCACATATATTTTTAATTATCAATTTAAAAGTTTTATGATTTCATGGTGTCTCTAGTGGCTGATCCAGGGCTTACAAGAGACCTCTTCACACGCCATTGTCTAACTTCAAATAGTACTCATGTTACACAGGGGTAAGAGCTTCCCCTCAACTCAGTTCCACTGTCTCCTGCCTTTTCATATGTTTTCCTTCTACATAGGTCATAAACTCTACAATCTATTATTGCTATTTTCTTTTAGACAGTTATCTTTGGAGGTACTTAAAAATAACACAAACTATGTTTTTACGTATACCTTCGTTTTTACTGTTTCCCACAACCTTCATTGCTCTTAAGACCCAATTTTTCATCTACCATCATGATCCTCTGCCTGACGGATTTTCTTAACACGAAAGTCTACTGGCAATAGATTATTTCAGGGTGGCTTTTTTTGTAAGTAGTTTATATTTCACTTTAATTATTTAATCAAGATTTCTGAGTGGACTGTTTTTCTCCCCCCACCTGGAATACTTTTGGGATGCTATTCCATCCTTTCGGCCACCCACTGTCTCTGATTAGGAGACTACTCTGACTCTTCTTTGCTCCTCTGCCCCTAAAGTTCCTCTGTGCTTTGCCTTTTTTATCTTTGGTTTCCTGGAGCTTTCCTCTGGTGTGGCAAGTCATAAAGCCTCACTTTCTGTGGTGCGGGGGTGGGGGTTCTGAGCCTCCTGCATCTGTATTTCATTTCTTTCACTAATATCACGAACCTTTCACTTGTTAACCCTTCTGTTTTCTTTGCCTCTTTCTGGAATTCCAGTTACAATTATCTTCAACACTGGGCTGTCCCACCTTCCTCAAAATGTACTACTCTGTTTTTTTCATATTATTTTTTCTTTGTGACTCAATTTGAAAACTTTACTAGCTCAACTTCAAGTTCACCAATTACCTTTTCATATATCCAGTCTGCTGGTAGGTGTGTAGAATAAGTTCTTCCTCCCCTGACTTTGTGTGTGTGTGTGTGTGTGTGTGTGTGTGTGTGTGTGTGTGTGTTGCCATGGTGGTGATGGTGGTGGTGGTTGTTATTGTTATTTGTAACATTTCTATCTGATTATTTATTATTTAAAAAGATTCTAAGTTTATTTTTGAGAGAGATGGAGATAGCGCGAGTGGGGGAGGGCAGAGAGAAAGGGAGACACAGAATCCCAAGCAGGCTCTGCACTGTCAGCACAGACCCTGAGCCAGGGCTTGAACTCATGAACCATGAGATCATGACCTGAGCTAAAACCAAGAGTCAGACTCTTATCCAACTGAGCCTCATAGGCACCCCTCTATTCATTCTTTTTTGTAGTTTCCAACTCTTTGTGAAATTCCCCATTTATCCATACCAGAAATGGTATCTATTTTTTTGTGAAAATTCCCGATTTATCTCTACAAGTTGAACTGTATACTTTTTCCACTATGCCTTTTTAACATAAATGTGATTTCACGGTGCCTGTTTGATGGCTCTAACCTTCAAATCTTCTCCAAATCTTGTTCTGTTGATTGCTTTATCTCTTGACACTTGATTTTTAAAAATTTTTTTTTGTTTTCTATTTTATATTTTTGATAGACAGAGAGAGAGAGCACGAAAAGGGGAGGGTCAGAGAGAGAGGGAGACACAGAATCCGAAGCAGGCTCCAGGCTCTGAGCTAGCTGTTAGCACAGAGCCCGACGTGGGGCTCGAACTGTGAGATCATGACCTGAGCCGAAGCTGGAGGCTCAACCAACTGAGCCACCCAGGCGCCACCACTTGATATTTTTTTTAACCATCTTTGCTTTTACTGTCTTTCTCATTAATCAAATGCAGGATTTTTTATTGAATGTATAGAATAAAATGATAGAGACTGAGGTCAATTTTATTTATATACAAAAACTGGCACACCTCTTCTGCTCGAAGGCCGTTGGGCTGGAAGTTCGCTTCACTGTGGTTCAAGAGTCAGGCCTGGGCTTCACTGTTGTTCCTGTTGTCTGCAGCTAATTGCTTCTATTGTCTTCGGGCTCCAAACTTCTGCAGCAGCAGTTGCTGCAAAGTTGTGCTTGGCTTCGGGCCTTGGGTGACAGAGGGCTTGTCTCCAAAGTTCTGCTTTCCAAAGTCCCCTCTGATCGATCTTCGGTCTCAAGCAAGCCCTGTGTGCTCAGGAGTTGGGAAGCCGAGCCTTCTCCACATTTCTGGGTTTCACGTCTGTGGCAGTTACACTCTGCCTTATATCTCTGGAGGCACCCGGACAGTGCCAGCACCTGCTTGTGTTGGGCATGGTCCTGGGCCTAAGAGAGTTTCCTCCTTCCTTCCTCAGCGATGGAAGCCTTTCATTTTTTATCTTCTCCCATAAGCAGTGAATTAGGTCCATGGGCAGGAGTGTTTCTGCTCCCTCTTACAGCTACAGGTGCATTTGGTTTCTACTCTTTGCTTATACTCTTCCTTTCTAGAAGTACCAGAGGGTGGACAGTTACTTGCCCCTCACCTCAACGTTTTGACTCCAGCTAGAGAAGGGTGTGAGGAAGTGAGTGAGGTTTCTTAGCTGGCCCTGGAGACAGTCAGTCATCACTGGGATGTCTGCCCCATGCATGGAGGGCTCGCCCAGTCTTCAGCCTGTCCCCTCTCTTCCTCATGAGCACCTAGCAGAGGAACATACAGAAGAATTTGGACTCTGAGCTTCTCTCATGTCTGGGGATAGTTCTCTCCTGGATTCTAGGCTTGTGCCTAACCCACACTTAGCCTTTAAGAATGTGTTAAAATTTTATCTGCTTTCTTCTGACCCACTTTGACAATGGCCACTTCTTTCTCCCACCTGCTGCTAAAGGTAAAATGGCTTCTTTCTCTTCTGGAAAGGCCTGGGCAGTCTTCACAGTTCAGAACATTGGCTGCTCTCTGATGGGCTTGAGGAATGTTATCATTTGTAGATTTCCAGATTTTTCTCATCATCAGGGCCAGAGTGGAATCCCTTTGATTCTTTCCACATACAAAGCTGAACTCCTTATCTGTTTTGTCCTGGTTTTTAACTATTGTCATTGAGGAAACACAGAAGCCTCACTTCCCATGTGAATATTACTATTTTAAGGTTTCTCTAATTGTAAGGCTTTTAAGCCACAGACTCCTAGAGAAATGATTGTTTTGAGACTTCAGAGGAGAGCTCCAGAGTACTTCTTTGGTGGTAGTTCAGCAGAAGAGTAGTCCTCTGATATGTAAAATGCTACTTAATAAGGTAATTTTTAAATCACAAAAATATCAGAACTAGTTTGATTCCATTGCCATGGGAAAACCCCATCAAATTGTAGCCAGTTTAAAAAGATGTATTTAAGATCTAAAAATCTGAAAAGCATTCCTTTTTTGCTCACCATGTTCTTTCACTGAGCACTCCCAGCACGTCCCCACCTTCCTGTCCCTGAAGAAATTCCATCAGATCTGCTATCTTTCTGGGCCTTCTAGGGACCATCATGTTCAATGCTACATAATAAGTCCATAAATCTAAGTCCATTCATGGCTAAGCTCCTCTGCCTTTCCCGGTGTCTGTGGCTTCAAAGCCATTTGGGGAGAATCCCTTCCATTCCCTTTCTTCCCCTTCCATCCTCCCCAATGTACTAGTGGTTTTCCTGGCTCTCTTCAAGGCCAGGGTGAAAGAGAGAAGAGCCTAATGAGCAGTGTGCTTTAAACATGACCAGCTCTCCGAAGAACAGAGAAGGCCTTGATCAGCGTGCTTGCCAATCTGACCTGCATGCGGTAGACACTCTGACGATGTTGACCTGGAGTTGCCCATGCCGCATCACCAACTACAAACGTGAGAAGAGGTACACACAGCCGGCCAACACCCCCTTGCTTGGAAGAAGTGTGGTTTTCTCTTCCCACCACAGACATAATGATTCCATCACAATGGAAACGGTGATAAGGGTCCCTTCTTGTGCAGTCTGGACAATGAAGCTTCCCAGCCTAGCACTCCCCTCTCCTGGGCCTTGACTTTTCTGCCTTCTTGCCCTCTCACGTGGAACAAACAAGCAAGATTTTTCCATGGAGTCCACCGAACATGCATCTCTGGTGGAAGTGCGGCTCACTCCTGGGCTACCCTCCTCATTCCAGGTTCCCACGCCAGCTGGCCGGCTCAGTCCTGTTAGGCATGAACCGAACACCAGTTCTTAAATAGAAAGTATCAAGGAGGATGCCACAGGCTCTCTCAAGGAAATGCTCACCATCAACTCATCCACAGAAGTCTTCCATAGGCTGAGTGTGAATAACAGGCAAATCCTGGCGGAACCAGAAAGACCATCTCTCAGAGTGTCTCGGTAGAGAGATGGTCCATCCTCTTTACTAAAGACCCCCAGGGCACCTGGCAGGTCTCCCAGTGCTTTCTCATGTAGGCACCTTTATACAAACCAAGACAGAAAGAGCCCTGCTGTGCCACTCAGAGCCTGTCACTGTAGGACATGTCCGATCAAGGTAGACAGAATAAGACGGAAATACCATAAAGAAGAAAATGTAAGCAATCTTTGTAAAGACATAATCCAGGAACCATTTTGAAAGCAGTAGCTGTGGCACATGAGGCAGATGACTGTCCTGCTCCCTGGAGACTGAGCATCTTCCACAGACACTAAATGGGCAATTCCTGCCTTCTTTTATTTTGATTTTTTTATTTCAGTTAAAGACACGGTGGTAAAATGTGATGCTAGGTGAACTCACACGGCCGCCTGCCTTTCCTTCCATCCTGACCATGACACAGAGCCCAGCGCCTTCCCGGCCCCCACCCTCCTCATCCCCCTCGTCCTGGGCACCTGCCTGCACACTCAGAAAATCCCACCTTCCCCTCTCCGGACTTTTTCTTGCCTTCCGCATCATCACCCCCTTAGTGACTTTCCCTCTGCTGCCTCATTGACTGGATTCTGTGTCTCCCTTTGCTCATGTGCAAAATAAAAGTACTGATAGTACGTTACTCCGAGAATGTTGCGCTGCTATTTGGAAAGAACTGAGAACAAGCCCTTTATTCAGCAAAAGCTGTACACCTGTTACCCGTTCCTGTATTTAGTGGGGGGGGGTTATATACTTATAGCTGATACTAATTGAATGTTTATTATACACCAGGCACCGTTATCATTTATTCAAGAATAATTTATAAACAATATAAGCTATGTGTTGAATTCTCATTGTTGTTGTGAGAAGCGCCCAAATATCCCAGTTTTTCAGAGAAGGGCTCGGGTCCTCCGGAAGAATGACAAAGCCTGTGTTTGCAGCAAAGCTCACCTACCTTCAGGCCCCGTGCTCTTCCACGGGCCACAAGTGCCGGCCTCACTGTGATGGCCACAGTCCCACACTTTTCTCCCCTCTAAATATTTCACATTCCCTTCAGTGCACAGTATCGGGGCTGCTGACATCGCTGGCCACACGGCTACAGTATCTAGAACTACCCATGCCTATCTAGTCTTCCCGTGCACTCACATTCAACTAATGAGTGAAGTTCGATCATTTGATGTCTGCACTGTTCTCTCACCCCACCCTCCGCTGTCCAGATCTCAGCTCCTGGCAGACCCTCATCGCCTCCTGCACACTAACTTTTATAAAATACAGATGTGGTCATGAGGTTCTTTCTCACTCTGTATAAAGATGGAAACTGGTTCCTTACTGTCCCTAGAATAACAATTACAAGCCTGTGTACGCCCTTCACGAACAGCCTGAACGTGCATAGACAGGCTGAGGCATTGAGAGATGATGTGGAGATGGTGTTCCGGACAGTTTTGTGTCCCCTTGAAACCCCCTCCTGGATCGGGCACCTGGGTGGGTCAGTCAGTTGAGCGACCAACATCAGCTCAAGCCATGACCTCACAGTTCATGAGTCTGAGCCTCACCTCAGGCTCTCTGCTGTCAGTGCAGAGCCCACTTCAGATCCTCTGTCCCCGCCTCTCTCTGCACCTCCCCCTCTCATGGTCATTCTCCCTTAAAGATAGATAATCATTAAAAAAAAAACCTTCCCCTTGGAAACCCTGCTCCTCACTGTGACCCTCTTTGGAGGCAGCACCTTTGGGAGGCACTTAGGATTAGATGAGGCCACGAGGGTGAGGCCCCCTGGCACGTTAGCATCTGAGGAGAAGTGAAACAGAGACCAGAACCTGCTTTCCGTTCTTCTCCCCACCCCACGTGAGACATGGGCAGAAGGTGGCTGTCTGAGGCCACAGGGAAAGCTCTCTTGAAGAACCCAATCTACTGGTCCCCTGATGGTGGACTTTCCAGCCTCCGGAGCTGTGAGAAAACCATTTCTATTGTTGAAGCCACCTGGCGTGTGGCATTTTGTTAGAGCAGCTGGAGCAGACAGACGGAGAGAGAGCACGAGAGAGTCAGACAATGTCCTGGTGACACGTACGCACCAGAGATAAGCCACTGCTCCCCACACAAGCCAGTCCCTTTCTGGCCACCCCACACTGCCTCGTGGTCCTCTTCCACAGCCTCACTTCTCCTCAGGAACAGGCTCAATCATGTCTCAAAATCAAAGTCCCCCCGGAAGCCACCTTGGCCTGTCCCCAGCCTCCATCCATACCAGCATCAGCCCTTTCCCACCCTGCGTGTTTCAGTTGTGACCTGATGTGACCAAGGGTGCTTATGGCCGTGTTCCCATTGGAACCCCAGGCCTTAGCACAGTGACCGACACGCGGTGACAAGAAAAACAATCAGGATAACTGCAAGTGTCTGTTTTGGGCCAGAGGAGGACGAAGCCGAGACAGAAGAAACCATGAGAAAGGGGTCTTGCTCCCACACAGCTTCCCTGGGGCCGCACGACTAGTGAACACGGTGCAGAGACTAGGCCACCTGGGAAGCAGCGTGATGTCATCACCGTCCCCGGTCAGGGACGCCGAGTGGACGGAAGGGTGCGCAGCTTTTTCAGCAATGACCTGACCCCTCCCAGCCCCAGCGGTGAGCAAGGAAAACAATCACAGGAAGTGAAAGCTCTTTCAGGCAGAAGCCATTTCCAGTAAACTCACTGCCACTTCCCCCTTCCTGGTCTTTGTCTCCACACGTGTTCTTACAAAGCATTTGACTTTTGTACGATGGGTTCCTTCCCCCAGAGAAGTTCTGTAGTATCTCTCTCACACACACACGCACACACATACACACACACACACAGGTATGTGCACACGTTTGCACACACACAGTTACACACAAACACCATCTACTCTCTCTTGGGTGTGCACAGTTTCTCACATGCGCACACAAACACTCACATATGCACATGTTCACAAAAGTGTGTACATGCTCAAGGCACACACTTGCACACAAGCATTTGCACGCACACACTCTCACACTCTCAGGTCTGTGCACACACTCCCTCACATGCACACACACACACATTCACACACATGCACACCTGGCTACTGAGTCCTTGTGGAAGTGAACTCCCCATCTCTGGACACACCCAGAAAACAGCACCGCCTTTTCCCTCAAACCCCCATTTGGAAAGTAGATTGAAGAAATGTGTGGTACATTTTCTTGATTTTTGAGCATTTCTCTCTCAGAGAGGTGAAATGTTTCCATGCCCACGCAAACTGTTATTTTCAGGAGAAATGTCTGTTTTCACACAGAGACAGTGACTCATTTTCTTCAGGTGGGAGTTTATGTTTTATGAGAAACTTTCCAGAGGCAGCTGGGCCATGTGAATTTTTCTGTTTCTCAGTAGTATCATCAGCATCTGTGAGTGATTAAAATGGCCTTGAAAGTAAACATCAAGGTGTTCTGTGCTGGATTGTTCAAGTATTTCAAAGCAGTCTTGGTATTCACCTCTGTTGAAGATGGCCTCCCTCTATGCGTGTCTAAGCAAGCTTGTTTTCATTCCGTGTTATTACCTGTCATAGAAATGCTCCAAGGGCTTATGTATCTGAAGAAGTTTCAGAATTACTGTGAGGTAGAGTCAAAAATTGTCAGAGACGGGGGCTCTGCATCAGCAAACCTCTGTGTGTGAAGTCAACATTGCCAGGACCACAGGCCCATTGCTGGTCCATGTAGACCTTCAAGCATATCAGGAAAAGGCTCACTTCCCTGTGGAGCACAGGGGTCAGATATCTCCTCGTGGTGAGGGTGAGGGCTGGTGGGTTCTGTCCTGGGCATTGCACAATGTCAGCAACATCCTTGGCCTCTACCCGCTGAATGCCAGGAGTTGCCTTCTGCAATTACAAAAACCAAATGTTGGCTCCAGACATCTCTTTTTCTCTCAGTGTAAATAAAAGAAGTAAATACATTTTCAGAAAAAGACAGGGTGATGACCACAGAAGGACTTATTGGATTCTATACTAAACATCACCTACATTCCTTTTTTCCCCACAATGCTTACTGTGTTTTTTCATAGTGAGTCCATAAAGATGCCTTATTTTATCTTCACCACAAAGTGAATATCCTTCATGGTTTAGCCTCAAGGGAGGAAGTTTGTAACATGATAGCAAGAGGGGTGCTATGACGTTTCTGCATGTAATTACTCTTAGAGTGAGCCTAACCTCCTTCCCGAAGTCTTAAAATACATAAAGTCTCAAATGTAAAATCTTAAAATGCAAAACACCTCTTATTCCTCGACCAGAACAAAGTCTTTCGATAAAATGCATATTTCTAACAATGAATTCTCCCAAACTTTCTAAAGTCAGAACCTGCCAGCTACTGCTTCTGAATGTAATTTATTTTTGTTAAAAATTGACCAATATGTGAGTATTTCTCAATTCCCTAGGTAGACCTCTAAAAAACTCTTTCCCATGCCACAATCAAGAGTCTCTGGCTGAAGGTCTGACATCAGTTCTGTTTCAGCTTCCAAAGGAGCCACTCACACAATGTAAGTCAATTAGTCAATTATAATAAACTTTTTTAACATTTATTTATTCCTGAGAAAGAGAAAGAGAGACAGAGCATAGGGAGGGGAGGGGCAGAGAGAGAGAGGGAGAGAGACAGAATCTGAAGCAGGATCTAGCCTCTGAGCTGTCAGCATAGAGCCCGACATGGGGCTTGAACTCACCAGCTGCGAGATCATGACCTGAGCTGAAGTCGAATGCTTAACTGATTGAGCCACCCAGGCCCCACCGTTTAAGTCAATTATAGAATATCCATCAGATCTGAACTGCTGAAAACTGCTTTCTGAGTCAATGACAGGGGAAGACGCAGACGAAAACCTACAACATAACGTAGTTATCTCTAGCTATCTCTATCAGCGTCATCTCTCTCTCTCTTTCTGTCTCTACATTGTTCATAGGCTTAGGGAAAGACTTGGACTTGACACTCACTGGCTCTCCTATCACACCCTCTTCCCCTTCCATCTGGCTTTCCAACGTCCAGCCACTGGGTCACCATCAGCTGTATGTGGTCCAGAGAGTGGGCTCTGTTTCCAAGGTCCTTCTCCTCTCCCTCCTTGCTCTTTTATTCCTTCTATCAGGCACAATCTCCACAACACAACAATATTGGTAGGTCGCTGCCATTGAAACAGAAAAAATATGAAAATAAAATCACTAACAATTTTTAGAGTATTTGCAATTCTCTCCTGGCCACATGGAGTTTATATCATCGGTTATAATTTTATAGCCATACATAATTCTACCCCATGTTTCATATGTATAATATATAGTATCAATAGTGAGGCATACATTATTTAGAGATACCAGTGAAGTCTTGTTTTGCCATAGGATATAATACTATTTAGACATACACACAGAAAGTCAATAGAAGTCTGTGAGAGATTTCTTTTTAATTAATTTTAATTAAATATTCAGTGAAACCCGTTTATATTTCCCAATGTACAACATTTAATGAGTCTTTCTAATGCTCATATGATTTCTTCCATTGAGTTCTTTCCCTGTAGCATTTTCTTTTCTCAGTATGTTAGAAAAAATGTTACAGAGAAGAAGGGTTTATTGTATTTTAAATTTATATTCATTGCCAACTGGATGCCCAAGGGACATTTGGGAAACGTCTTTTCATAAATCAAAAAATAAATAGGTGAATAAAGATTGCTCAGTAACCTGCGAGACTCATGTAACCGTCATTGATCCATGCCCACATTCTGCACAATTCTCTGACACTGTAAGGTGTGGCTTAAGGATCCATGTAGTGTTTATTATACAGTATCTGTTCTGTTCTTCAGTGATGTCAGAAGACGTTCACTGAGAATATTTAAAGATGGGGTCCATGAAAGAGGGTCATGTCTGCTTGAGTGGATTTACGACGGGTTGAATACCATGCATTCATCGGTATCATAGAAGGTCTTTCTGTTTGCTCAGATTTTATCAATGATGTAAGAGGGCAAATCTGTTTCTTGTGCACAAAATGTAAAAATAGCTATTTGACAAACCAAAGGTTCAATATTCATAGTTGTTTTAAAGATGGCTTTGAAATCAGAAATACCTCTGTCCAAATCCTACCTCAGATTCAAAACTTTACTATCTTTGTGTCTCGGTCATGTTACCTAATCTCTCCCTTCCATAGAATATTTGTCCAGAAAACTGAAATATTTGTTTTCATGTAGCAGGGCTCCTTGGTGAGAAAAACAAAGTGTTTTGGTGGGGGTGAAACCACTCTTCCATTTCTATTTCTAATACACACATGTATTACATTTAGAATTTTTAAAAATTTTTAACATTTATTTATTTATGAAAGACAGAAAGAAACAGAGTGCGAGCAGGGGAGGAGCAGAGAGAGAGAGGGAGACACAGAATCTGAAGCAGGCTCCAGGCTCTGAGCTATCAGCACAGAGTCCAATGAGGGGCTCAAACCCACAAACTATGAGATCATGACCTGAGCTGAAGTTGGATGCTTAACCGACTGAGCCACCCAGGCACCCCTAGAATATTTTAATCATGAACATACGGAGATTGGAAAGGAAAAAAATAAACTGGCCTTCATTCACAAATAATGTGTTTGTAAAAGTAGAAAGTCCAAATGAATTTACTGCTCCCCAAAAAATTAAACCTTAGAAGTGAATTCTGCAAGGTAACAAGATTCAAGGTCAGTGTACAAAAGGCAGGTGTAATTTTATGTGTAAGCAATGAACAATCAGAAATAACATTTAAGATAAACACTATTTACAGTGATATCAAACATTTAAATGATCCTGAATAAATACACCAAAAGTTGTTTGAGATCTCTTCTAACAAAATTTTTTTCAGCACAATTAAAGAAATCCTATGTAAGTGAAATATATATGATGATTATAGGTTAGAAAAGTCAGTATGATGAGCAGTTTGCGCAAACTGACTTCAAGACATTATAATGTGACAGATATCATGACAGTGTGGGGTTTGAATGAAGATAGACAGATACATTATGAAACAGAATAGAGTCCAGAATTACACTAGATTTAAATGGAAAATCAAATTTCAACAAAAATACCAAATAATTAAATATGAAAAAGGAAAGTTCCTTCAACAAATGGTGTCAAAACAACTTAGTTTCCAAAATGAGAAAGCATGGGGGTTGCCTCAAACTCTAATGTGCACTAATTTTTCTCTCAGGATAATTGAAATAAGCACATTTTCAGAAAGTGACAGTGTGCTAACCTTACATGATTCTCCAGCACACATCAACTACATTCCTTTTTTTTTTTATTGTACCACTTACAGAAATTTCAACAGGCTTTCATTGACATTTTCTTACTTTATCTGCACTTATCCTTTATTTTTTTTAACAGCAAGGGATTAATTTAGTAAACAGGATGTGGAGAGAAGTGTTATCATTTTCATGTATAATTACGTAATGTTCTCTGCAATCTTAGATCGACTTAAAGTTCCTATTAGGAAGATATAAAAATGAAAAGTCTTTAAATACAAATGAAATCTTATCAATGAGATCCATACCTTTGAATTAAAATATATATTTCTAACAATGAATTCCCCCATGCTTTCCAACCTTGGAAGCCACAATCATTTCCTCTAAATGTGATTTTCTCATTATGAATTGACCAATGAATGATAATTTAGATCTATGACATCAATCAAATTGGTCATGGATCAATGTTTAAACTATAGATGGAAAAGTTAAAAGTATAAATGTAAACGCTAACTAAATTTATCATGCTTACTCCCGACTGAACATTTATAGAATGTATTCACACTATAAATACATATACACTGAAGTGTCTTTATTTGTATATTATTAACTGCTTAAACTTAACAAGATTATTAAAATTAACTATTTAAAACTGCACTAAACACTATTTCTCACTGAAAAGGAATAAAAGGTTGATACACACAACAGCATAGATGAGCCTCTATGGAAGTAAAATAATCCAGGCACAAAAGAAGACATATATGTATTAGTTTTCTACTGTTGTATCACAACGGCCACATACTCTACTCGGTGGCTGGCAAAACTCTCCTCGAGAACCGCACACTTGTAGGTTAGGAATCTGCACACAGTTCAGCTGAGTCTTCAGGTGCAAGCCAAGGTGAATTCAAGGGGTGGGTCAGACTAGGCACTTACCTGGGGGGTCTGGGGAAGACCTTGCTTTGTAGCTTATTCAAGTTGCTGGCAGAACCCAGCTGCTTGCAGCCTTAAGACAGAGTTCTTGTAATCCTCACCGGCTGTCAGCCAGGGACCCTCTCCGCTCCCAGACACCACCCCTCCATCCTCGCATGGGGCATCTTGCCTCTCCAAAGCCAGCCAGGGCTCATCATATCCTCTTAATGCTGGGAATCATTCCTGTCTTTTTTTTCTGCTCCAAATCTGGAGAAAATCCACTGCTTTTAAAGACCTACTGTGATGAAAAAATGCTCCACATCGCTCATCATCAGGGAAATACAAATCAAAACCACATTGAGACACCCCCTCACATGGGTCACAGTGGCTAAAATTAACAATTTAGGAAACAACAGGTGTTGGCAAGGATGTGGAGAACGGGGAACCCTCTTGCACTATTGGGGGGAATGCAAACTGGGGCAGCCGCTCTGGAAAACAGTGTGGAGGTTCCTCAAAAAATTAAAAATAGAACTACCCTATAACCCAGCAATAGAACTACTAGGAATGTATCCAAGGGACACAGGAGTGCTGATGCAAAGGGGCACATGTACCCCTGTTCACAGCAGCACTTTCAACAATAGCCAAATCATGGAAAGAGCTCAAACGTCCATCAACTGATGAATGGATCAAGAAGTGGTTTATACATACAAGGGAATACTACTTGGCAATGAGAAAGAATGAAATCTGGCCATTTGTAGCAACATAGATGTATGCTGAGTGAAATAAGCCAGTCAGAAGAAGATGGATCTATGTTTTCACTCATGTGTGGAATTTGAGAAACTTAACAGAAGCCCATGAGAGTAGGGAAAGGAAAAAAATAGTTTCAAACAGAGAGTGTGGCCAGCCATGAGAGACTCTGCAACACTGAGGGTTGGTGGTGAGGACAAGGGCAGAGGGGAAAACAGGTGATGGGCATGCAGGAGGGCACTTGTTGTGAGGAGCACTGGGTGTTGTATGAGTCACAGGAATCGGCTCCCAAAGCCAAGAGTGCACTGTACACACTGCATGCTAGCCAGCTTGACAATAAATTGTACCAAATAAATAAATAAAAATAAAAACATAAGTGGTTATATTAGGCCCACCTGAATAATTTCCCTTTTGTCATTTAAAGTACCACAGTCACCATTAAAATACCTCTAGAGGATCAAGGTCATGAAGGCCACTTTAAATTCTGCCTATCACAGTATTGCATGATTCTACACAGATGAATATTTGAAAAGACAAATCTAAAGATACAGAAAGCAGATTAGTCGTTACTTTGAGCTGGGGATGATTACAAACAGGCATGAGGGTTCATTTTGGGGTGAAATGTTTTAAAACCGGATGATGATGATGATGATGCACAACTCAATACATTTACAAAAAAATAACTAAATTTTATATGTAAATGGTAAATTGGTGGTTCACAAATTATACATCAGCAGATTTCCTAAACTATTCAATATATTGACTGCTAAGAATACTGTTTATATGTGTACATAAAATGCAATAGTAAATATGTATTGTTAGGTAGTTAGTTGCAGATTTCTTAGGAAACACAGAAAAAAGAAATAGCTAGAAAACAAAACTTATAAATCAGATTTCAGCAACATTAAAAAAAGAGTTCAAAACACTATGCTTGATAAAGGGCACTGGGAAGATAATAGGAAGGTCAGACACTGGAAGAATATATTCTCACCACATGTGTCTGACTGGTGACTTGCATCCAGAATATGAAAATCTTACATAACATAGCAATAGAAAGACAAAGAATTCAATTAAAAATTGGCAAATGACTTAAATGCATGCTTAACAAAAGAACTATGATTTGACAGTAAGCACATGAAAAGGAACACAACATCATTAATCATCAGAGAAATGTGAACTTTACCCATCCTTAGACACTTGTCATTGTCACTAAAGTGGGTAGAAGACAAAGACTGACAATACCCTCTGTTGACAAGGATGTACAAAATCAGAAACTTGCATACATCACTAGCA